>NC_080074.1:22961267-23300852 GCF_949987535.1 Balaenoptera acutorostrata
CCTTGATAGCATAGCTGTTACCCAAGTACAAGCAAAATGATTAGTTGCAAGATTTGAAACATTTGATTTTTCTCTGAAAAGCTGTGAGAATCCATGATACTACAAAAATAAGGTATTCTATGATTTCTCCTTATAAGAAGTTTTGTAAGTTCCTAGTACTGAGATTGATTTGTCAAAAAAAAAATGCATTCTTGCACTTCTCTATAATTACTCCTTAAAACAATTTGTTACAAGTTCTGAAACACTAAAATGTAGTTTCAAATTATACAATCTATATTTACATAGAACGATACTAATCAAAAGTTGGGCATGACTGAAATAATAGCATTTTAGAACTGAATGGGTGTTTGTTAAACGGCTTCATTTTATGGGTGAGGACCACAAGGCTCAGAACTAATATATGACTTAGCCATGTTTACCCGGATAAGACCTGGACCCAGGTCTTTAGACTCCAAGCCTGGTGCTATTTTGAAAAAAGACTGGCTAGATGATACACCAGGATGTTTTTGCTATCCCTATATATTACAATAAGAAAGAAAATAGAAAATTTCCAACGGAATACCTCACTGGGGACAGTGAATCCTTTTCTTTACATTTCCACAACTAGGACCATTTCCTCTTGGGCACATTCTCACCATTTGCATTGTGCGTTTCACAGTTTTCACTCATTTTTCAAAAGTGTTTGGTAATTGTCCTATATGCTAGGATATTTGACCCAAAGAGAAGTTGTCTAACTTCCCTACAGTTCTTCAAAATGTTTCCTCACTTACGGAAGATAGATAAGGTGGTGGTTTAGAGGAAGAACAGTGGTCTCTAAGGATTAAATTTTTATTTTTAATGTGTATTTTTTGTTGTTGTTGATTTTTTTAAAACATCTTTATTGGAGTATAATTGCTTTACAATGGTGTGTTAGTTTCTGCTTTATAACAAAGTGAATCAGCTATACATATACATATATCCCCATATCCCCTCCCTCTTGCGTATCCCTCCCTCCCACCCTCCTTATCCCACCCCTCTAGGTGGTCACAAAGCACTGAGCTGATCTCCCTGTGCTTGCGGCTGCTTCCTACTAGCTATCTATTTTACATTTGGTAGTGTATATATGTCCATGCCACTCTCTCACTTTCTCCCAGCTTACCCTTCCCCCTCCCCATATCCTCAAGTCCATTCTCTAGTACGTCTGCATCTTTATATCTTTATTCCCCTCTTGCCCCTAGGTTCTTTTTTTTTTTTTTCAAATTAGAATTGACCATTTTATTTATTTATTTTTTAACATTTATATTTTTTAAATATCTTTATTGGAGTATAATCGCTTTACAATGGTGTGTTAGTTTCTGCTTTATAACAAAGTGAATCAGTTATACATATACATATGTCCCCATACCTCTTCCCTCTTGCGTCTCCCTCCCTCCCACCCTCCCTATCCCACCCCTCTAGGTGGTCAAAAAGCACCGACCTGATCTCCCTGTGCTATGCGGCTGCTTCACACTAGCATTCTATTTTACGTTTGGTAGTGTATATATGTCCATTCCACTCTCTCACTTTGTCCCAGCTTACCCTACCCCTCCCTGTATCCTCAAGTCCATTCTCTAGTAGGTCTGCATCTTTATTCCTGTCTTGTGCCTAAATTCTTCATGACCTTTTTTTTTTTTTTTTTAGATTCCATATATATGTGTTAGCATACGGTATTTCTTTTTCTCTTTCTGACTTACTTCACTCTGTATGACAGTCTCTAGGTCCATCCACCTCACTAAAAATAACTCAGTTTCGTTCCTTCTTATGGCTGAGTAATATTCCATTGTATATATGTGCCCCATCTTCTTTATCCATTCATCTGTTGATGGACACTTCGGTTCCTTCCATGTCCTTGCTATTGTAAATAGAGCTGCAATGAACATTGTGGTACATGACTGTTTTTGAATTATGGTTTTCTCAGGGTATATGCCCACTAGTGGGATTGCTCGGTCGTATGGTAGTTCTATTTTTAGTTTTTTAAGGAACCTCCACACTGTTCTCCATAGTGGCTGTAACAATTTACATTCCCACCAATAGTGCAAGAGGGTTCCCTTTTCTCCACACCCTCTCCAGCATTTATTGTTTGTAGATTTTTTGATGATGGCCATTCTGACCGGTGTGAGATGGTATCTCATTGTAGTTTTGATTTGCATTTCTCTAACGATTAATGATGCTGAGCATCCTTTCATATGTTTGTTGGCAATCTGTATATCTTCTTTGGAGAAATGTCTATTTAGGTCTTCTACCCATTTTTGGATTTGGTTGTTTGTTTTTTTAATATTGAGCTGCATGAGCTGCTTGTAAATTTTGGAGATTAATCCTTTGTCAGTTGCCTCATTTGCAAATATTTACTCCCATTCTGAGGGTTGTCTTTTCGTCTTGTTTATGGTTTCCTTTGCTGTACAAAAGCTCTTAAGTTTAATTAGGTCCCATTTGTTTATTTTTGTTTTTATTTGCATTTCTCTAGGAGATGGGTCAAAAAGGATCTTGCTGTGATTTATGTCATAGAGTGTTCTGCCTATGTTTTCCTCTAAGAGTTTGATGGTGTCTGGCCTTACATTTAGATCTTTAATCCATTTTGAGTTTATTTTTGTATATAGTGTTAGGGAGTGTTCTAATTTCATTCTTTTATATGTAGCTGTCCAGTTTTCCCAGCACCACTTATTGAAGAGGCTGTCTTTTCTCCACTGTATACTCTTGCCTCTTTTATCAAAGATAAGGTGACCATATGTGCATGGGTTTATCTCTAGGCTTTCTCTCCTGTTCCATTGATCCATATTTCTGTTTCTGTGCCAGTACCATACTGTCTTGATTACTGTAGCTTTGTAGTATAGTCTGAAGTCAGGGAGCCTCATTCCTCCAGCTCCGTTTTTCTTTCTCAAGATTGCTTTGGCTATTCGGGGTCTTTTGTGTTTCCAGACAAATTGTGAAATTTTTTGTTCTAGTTCTGTGAAAAATGCCAGTGGTAATTTGATAGGGATTGCACTGAATCTGTAGATTCCTTTGGGTAGTAGAGTCATTTTCACAATGTTGATTCTTCCAATCCAAGAACATGGTATATCTCTCCATCTATTTGTATCATCTTTAATTTCTTTCATCAGTGTCTTATAATTTTCTGCATACAGGTCTTTGTCTCCTTAGGTAGGTTTATTCCTAGATATTTTATTCTTTTTGTTGCAGTGGTAAATGGGAGTGTTTTCTTAATTTCACTTTCAGATTTTTCATCATTAGTGTATAGGAAAGCCAGAGATTTCTGTGCATTAATTTTGTATCCTGCTACTTTACCAAATTCATTGATTAGCTCTAGTAGTTTTCTGGTAGCATCTTTAGGATTCTCTATGTAGAGTATCATGTCATCTTCAAACAGTGACAGCTTTACTTCTTCTTTTCTGATTTGGATTCCTTTTATTTCTTTTTCTTCTCTGATTGCTGTGGCTAATACTTCCAAAACTATGTGGAATAATAGTGGTGACAGTGGGCAAGCTTGTCTTGTTCCTGATCTTAGTGGAAATGGTTTCAGTTTTTCACCATTGAGGACGATGTTGGCTGTGGGTTTGTCATACATGGCCTTTATTATGTTGAGGAAAGTTCCCTCTATGCCTACTTTCTGCAGGGCTTTTATCATAAATGGGTGCTGAATTTTGTCAAAAGCTTTCTCTGCATCTATTGAGATGATCATATGGTTTTTCTCCTTCAATTTGTTAATATGGTGTATCACGTTCATTGATTTGCATATATTGAAGAAGCCTTGCATTCCTGGGATAAACCCCACTTGATCATAGTGTATGATCCTTTTAATGTGCTGTTGGATTCTGTCTGCTAGTATTTTGTTGAGGATTTTTGCATCTATGTTCATCAGTGATATTGGCCTGTAGTTTTCTTTCTTTGTGACATCTTTGTCTTGTTTTGGTGTCAGAGTGATGGTGGCCTCGTAAAATGAGTTTGGGAGTGTTCCTCCCTCTGCTATATTTTGGAAGAGTTTGAAAAGCATAGGTGTTAGCTCTTCTCTAAATGTTTGATAGAATTTGCTTGTGAAGCCATCTGGTCCTGGGCTTTTGTTTGTTGGAAGATATTTAATCACAGTTTCAATTTCAGTGCTTGTGATCGGTCTGTTCATATTTTCTATTTCTTCCTGGTTCAGTCTCAGAAGGTTCTGCATTTCTAAGAATTTGTCCATTTCTTCCAGGTTGTCAATTTTATTGACATATAGTTGCTTGTAGTAATCTCTCCTGATCCTTTGTATTTCTGCAATGTCAGTTGTTAGTTCTCCTGTTTCATTTCTAATTCTATTGATTTGAGTCTTCTCCCTTTTTTTCTTGATAAGTGGCTAATGGTTTATCAATTTTGTTTATCTTCTCAAAGAACCAGCTTTTAGTTTTATTGATCTTTGCTATCATTTCCTTCATTTCTTTTTCATTTATTTCTGATCTGATCTTTATGATTTCTTTCCTTCTGCTAACTTTGGGGGTTTTTTGTTCTTCTTTCTCTAATTGCTTTAGGTGTAAGGTTAGGTTGTTTATTTGAGATGTTTCTTGTTTCTTAAGGTAGGATTGTATTGCTATAAACTTCCCTCTTAGAACTGCTTTTGCTGCATCCCATAGGTTTTGGGTTTTCGTGTTTTCATTGTCATTTGTTTCTAGGTATTTTTTAATTTCCCCTTTGATTTCTTCAGTGATCTCTTGGTTATTAAGTAGTGTGTTGTTTAACCTCCATGTGTGTGTATTTCTTACAGATTTTTTCCTGTAATTGATATCTAGTCTCATAGTGTTGTGGTTGGAAAAGATATTGATACAATTTCAATTTTCTTAAATTTACCAAGGCTTGATTTGTGACCCAAGATATGATCTATCCTGGAGAATGTTCCATGAGCACTTGAGAAGAATGTGTATTCTGTTGGTTTTGGATGGAATGTCCTATAAATGTCAATTAAGTCCATCTTGTTTAATGTATCATTTAAAGCTTTTGTTTCCTTATTTATTTTCATTTTGGATGTTCTGTCCATTGGTGAAAGTGTGGTGTTAAAGTCCCCTACTATGACTGTGTTACTACCGATTTTCCCTTTTATGGCTGTTAGCATTTGCCTTATGTATTGAGGTGCTCCTATATTGGGTGCATAAATATTTACAATTGTTATAACTTCTTCTTGGATTGATCCTTTGATCATTATGCAGTGTCCCTCTTTTTCTCTTGTAATAGTCTTTGTTTTAAAGTCTATTTTGTCTGATATGTGAATTGCTACTCCAGCTTTCTTTTGATTTCCATTTGCATGGAATATCTTTTTCCCTCCCCTCACTTTCAGTCTGTATGTGTCCCTAGGTCTGAAGTGGGTCTCTTGTAGACAGCATATATACAGGTCTTGTTTTTGTATCCATTCAGCCAATCTATCTCTTTTGGTTGGAGCATTTAATCCATTTACATTTAAAGTTATTATCGATATGTATGTTCCTATTACCATTTTCTTAATTCTTTTGGGTTTGTTATTGTAGGTCTTTTCCTTCCCTTGTGTTTCCTGCCTAGAGAAGTTCCTTTAGCATTTGTTGTAAAGCTTGTTTGGCAGTGCTGAATTCTCTTCGCTTTTGCTTGTCTGTAAAGGTCTTAATTTCTCCGTCAAATCTGTATGAGATCCTTGCTGGGTAGAGTAATCTTGGTTGTAGGTTTTTCTCCTTCATCACTTTAAATATGTCCTGCCACTCCCTTCTGGCTTGCAGAGTTTCTGCTGAAAGATCAGCTGTTAACCTTATGGGGATTTCCTTATGTGTTATTTGTTGTTTTTCCCTTGCTGCTTTTAATATTTGTTCTTTGTGTTTAATTTTTGATAGTTTGATTAATATGTGTCTTGGCGTGTTTCCCCTTGGATTTATCCTGTATGGGACTCTCTGTGCTTCCTGGACTTGATTAACTATTTCCTTTCCCATATTAGGGACGTTTTCATCTGTAATCTCTTCAAATATTTTCTCAATCCCTTTCTTTTTCTCTTCTTCTTCTGGGACCCCTATAATTCGAATGTTGGTGCGTTTAATGTCCCAGAGGTCTCTGAGACTGTCCTCAATTCTTTTCATTCTTTTTTCTTTATTCTGCTCTGCAGTACTTATTTCCACTATTTTATCTTTCAGGTCACTTATCCGTTCTTCTGCCTCAGTTATTCTGCTATTGATCCCTTCTAGAGAATTTTTAATTTCATTTATTGTGTTGTTAATCACTGTTTGTTTGCTCTTTAGTTCTTCTAGGTCCTTGTTAAACGTTTCTTGTATTTTCTCTGTTCCATTTCCAAGATTTTGGATCATCTTTACTGTTATTATTCTGCATTCTTTTTCAGGTAGCCTGCCCATTTCCTCTTCATTTGTTATGTCTGGTGGGTTTTTGCCTTGCTCCTTCATCTGCTGTGTGTTTCTCTGTCTTCTCATTTTGCTTAACTTACTGTGTTTGGGGTCTCCTTTTCGCAGGCTGCAGGTTCGTAGTTCCCATTGTTTTTGGTATCTGTCCCCAGTGGCTAAGGTTGGTTCAGTGGGTTGTGTAGGCTTCCTGGTGGAGTGGACTAGTGCCTGTGTTCTGGTGGCTGAGGCTGGATCTTGTCTTTCTGGTGGGCCGGTCCACGTCTGCTGGTGTGTTTTGGGGTGTCTGTGGCCATATTATGATTTTAGGCAGCCTCTGTGCTAATGGATGGGGTTGTGTTCCTGTCTTGGTAGTTGTTTGGCATAGGGTGTCCAGCACTGTAGCTTGCTGGTCATTGAGTGGAGCTGGGTCTTGGCGTTGAGATGGAGACCTCTGGGAGATTTTTGCCATTTGATATTACGTGAAGCTGGGAGGTCTCTTGTGGACCAGTGTCCTGAACTTGGTTCTCCCACCTCGGTGGCACAGCCCTGACGCCTGGCTGGAGCACCAAGAGCCTGTACTCCACACAGCTCAGAATAAAAGGGAGGAAAAAAAGAAAGAAAGAAAGAAGTAGATAAAATAAAATAAAACAAAATAAAGTTATTAAAATAAAAATAAAAAAAATTATTAAGAAAAAAGAATTTTTAAGTTAAAAAAAAAAATGGACAGACAGAACCCTAGGACAAATGGTAAAAGCAAAGCTATACAGACAAAATCACACAGAGAAGCATACACATACACACTTACAAAAAGAGAAAAACGGGGAAATATATATATATCGTTGCTCCCAAAGTCCACCTCCTCCATTTGGGATGATTCGTTGTCTATTCAGTTATTCCACAGATGCAGGGTACATCAAGTTGATTGTGGAGATTTAATCCACTGCTCCTGAGGCTGCTGGGAGAAATTCCCCTTTCTCTTCTTTGTTCACACAGCTCCCGGGGTTCAGCTTTGGATTTGGACCCACCTCTGCGTGTAGGTCGCCTGAGGGCGTCTGTTCTTCGCTCACACAGGACCGGGTTAAAGGAGCAGCTGCTTCGGGGGCTCTGGCTCACTCAGGCGGGGGGAGGGAGGGGTACGGAGGAGGTGGGGCGAGCCTGCAGCAGCAGAGGCCGGCCGGCAGGACGTTGCACCAGCCTGAGGGCGCCGTGTGTTCTCCCAGGGAAGTCGTCCCTGGATCATGGGACCCGGGCAGTGGCAGGGCTGCACAGGCTCCCGGGAGGGGAGGTGTGGCGAGTGACCTGTGCTTGAACACAGGCTTCTCGGTGGCGTGGCGGCAGCAGCAGCCTTAGCGTCTCATGCCCGTCTCTGGGGTCCGCGCTGATAGACGCGGCTCGCGCCTTTCTCTGGAGCTCCTTTAAGCGGCGCTCTTAATCCCCTCTCCTCGCGCACCAGGAAACAAAGAGGCAAGAAAAAGTCTCTTGCCTCTTCGGCAGCTCCGGACTTTTTCCCGGACTCCCTCCCGGCTAGCCGTGGCGCACTAACCGCTTCAGGCTGTGTTCACGCCGCCAACCCCAGTCCTCTCCCTGCGATCCGACCGAAGCCTGAATCTCAGCTCCCAGCCCCTGCCCGCCCTGGCGGGGGAGCAGACAAGCCTCTCGGGCTGGTGAGTGCTGGTCAGCACTGATCCTCTGTGCGGGAATCTCTCCGCTTTGCCCTCCGCACCCCTGTGGCTGTGCTCTCCTCCGTGGCTCTGAAGCTTCCCCCCTCCGCCACCCGCAGTCTCCGCCCGCAAAGGGGCTCCTAGTGTGTGGAAACCTTTCCTCCTTCACAGCTCCCTCCCACTGGTGCAGGTCTGTCCCTATTCTTTTGTCTCTGTTTTTTCTTTTTTCTTTTGCCCTATCCAGGTACGGGGGGAGTTTCTTGCCTTTTGGGAGGTCTGAGGTCTTCTGCCAGTGTTCAGTAGGTGTTCTGTAGGAGTTGTTCCACGTGTAGATGTGTTTCTGATGTATTTGTGGGGAGGAAAGTGATCTCCGCGTCATACTCTTGCGCCATCTTGAAGCTCCTCCGCCCCTAGGTTCTTCATAACCATTTTTTTTTAATATTCCATATATATTTGTTAGCATACTGTATTTGTTTTTCTCTTTCTGACTTACTTCACTCTGTATGATGACTCTAGGTCCATCCACCTCACTACAAATAACTCAATTTCGTTTCTTTTTATGGCTGAGTAACATTCCATTGTATATATGTGCCACATCTTCTTTATCCATTCATGTGTCGATGGACACTTCGGTTCCTTCCATGTCCTGGCTGTTGTAAATAGAGCTGCAATGAACATTGTGGTACATGACTCTTTTTGAATTATGGTTTTCTCAGGGTATATGCCCACTAGTGGGATTGCTCAGTCATATGGTAATTCTATTTTTAGTTTTTTAAGGGACCTCCATACTGTTCTCCATAGTGGCTGTATCAATTTACATTCCCACCAACAGTGCAAGAGGGTTCCCTTTTCTCTACACCCTCTCCAGCATTTAGTGTTTGTAGATTTTTTTGATGATGGCTATTCTGACCAGTGTGAGATGATATCTCATTGTAGTTTTGATTTGCATTTCTCTAATGATTAATGATGTTGAGCATTCTTTCATGTGTTTGTTGGCAATCTGTATATCTTCTTTGGAGAAATGCCTATTTAGGTCTTCTGCCCATTTTTGCTTTGGGGTTTGTTTTTTTTTTGTTATTGAGCTGCATGAGCTGCTTGTAAATTTTGGAGATTAATCCTTTGTCAGTTGCTTCATTTGCAAATATTGTCTCCCATTCTGAGGGTTGTCTTTTCGTATTGTTTATGATTTAAGGATTAAATTTTTTAAATCATTTCAGTATTCAAACACTGAAATCAAGTTTTCAGTATTACCTATAGATAGTAGCTAATTCAGGCTATAGCATCCTGGTGTGTTTTATGTTTGTACAAAGAACCCAGGTTCTATATTTTGTATAAGCTTAAGTTGTGGGGTGGTAATTTAGCCAGTGGAAAACCAGATAATGATCTAATACATAGGTGGCCAAAGATTTTTGGTGTTTTGTTTTTGTTTTTTAAGGGCCTTTTAACTTCTTTGGAAAACCCCTTAAAGAGTGAAAGTCAAATACGGAACGGTATCATATATCCTGCTCATGACACACTAGTCCATTTCTAAAATAAAAACGCTTTCTCCAAATGAAGTCATTTATACCCTTAGCCATGCCCTATTGTGTGCACTGAGTACTTTCTGAGAGCAGTGTTTCCTGTGGCGTACTCCCAAGACTGGCTTATTTGTTTGCATTAGGCTTTTATTATCATACTGCTCTACCTGCATCGTTCTGCCTTCTCCAAGGTGGCCAGAGTAGCTTAAGCACAGGAATGTTACTATGCGTAGGTGGAATGTTTTTGTCCGGTGAGCGCCCATTGTACATCCCTAGCTATGATGCCATTCTAATGGCTTTAATCTTTCTAAGAACAGCCAATTACATCCATTTATAACATAGTCCGATATTAAATTGCTTACATTCATCTGTTCTGTGCCAGTCCAGGGAAAGACATTAATCTTTGCACCACAGTAAACTGGCCCCTCCTCCTTCACTTTCTCAGGAAAAGGCATCACGATCCACCCCTACTTCTGAAGCCTGGAACTGTTGTGTATTCTGAATTTCTCCATCATTCTGTGCATTCAATCACCAAGTCAAACTTCTTGATAGTTTTCAGATCCACTCACTTCTTTCTGTCTCCTGTGACCACTACCTTAGTATAAGCCCACATCATCTATAGAACAACTACTGTGGTCTCCTAACGGTCTCCATGCTCCCATGATTGCCCTTTCCAGTTCATTCTCTTTTGCTTTAAATATTCATCAGTACCCATTTCTCTCCATAAATAGGTATTCTGTAATTTCTATTCATAAGTGTTTTTATTTTACACATTAGTAGGACAGAGTTTGACTTGTCCATAGAAAGCAGTGATCTGAATTCTTGAACTTCTCTACAGACTTATTTAAAGGGAAACTCTAGCTTGCAAGCTCCAAAAGACTAAAATTTAGGGACAAAATAAGCCATTTATAGATTTCTGTGTTACAGGGAGTTCCCTGGCAGTCCAGTGGTTAGGACTCTGCCCTCTTATTGCTGAGGGCCTGGGTTTAATCCCTGGTTGGGGAACTAAAATCCCACAAGCTGCACAGCACAGCCAAAATAAATAAATTTCTGTGCTGGAATATTAATCAGAGTTCAAAAAATCATTGAAATCAGAGAATATCAGGACTAGACTGATCCTTGGAGATTATGTGGCTCAACCTCATCATTTTATAGGTAAGGAAACTGAGGCCCAGCCACAGAAAACAGATTGATCTTTCTAAATATGGAATTTCATCATGTAACTCCTTTTCTTAAAATCTGTCCAGGCTTCCCATTATGGTCAAGATGAAGTCTAAATTCCTCAGCGTGGCGTACAACGTCTGTATAGTCTGGCCTTTCCTTACCTTTCCAGACTGACCTTTCACTCCTCTCTCCAACTTATCCTAGAACTTGATGTTTCCAAGTAAACTGTGTTCTTTCTTACCCACACAACATTGCACATAATTTCTCCTAGTCCTTCCCATTTTGAATGCTAAATCCAAACCATCCTTCAGACATCTGATTAGACATCATCTCCTCTGCAAACATATCCCAGATCCCCTCTACACTACCAAGCATGTGTCACCATCATAGCATATTCACAGCATCCTAACTGCCTTTGAACAATCTGTTTCCATCACTGGACTGGAAGGAACAGACAGTTGAGGGCAGGGACCTGCATCTTTTACTCATTGTTCTGTCCTCACATCTCGTTCAGGTATCTGACATTCAATATTTAACATTAATTATTAATTCTCTTTTAACTTGCCTAGTATACTTCAATTATTCCGTCAGCTCTCCTTACAAAATCTATTTTCAGGGGGAAAATAAACTTGTTCATTCACCTCAATGCATAGGTCACTGATAGTTTTAAATGACAACTCTTCCTAGAAGTATATACATTTTTAGGGGAACAAGGTTTTGAGTCACAGGAATGAATTCCCAATGCAGATAATCCAACCATAAATAGTAAGCCATGAGAGTATTTGTGAGGGAAAGAAAACTTTCCCAGAACCTTCAACACAGTCATATAGGTGACCTACTCTCACCTCACCCTCACAGAAGAATGACTCTATGTTTTTGTCTATAAAAATCAGATCACTTGTTGGTTATTTATCTCTGTATTAAGAAAATCATTATTTACCCACAGTAAAAATGCCTGATTTAATTTATAACATTTCTGGTTTTGTTTCAGGGAAGCAATGTTATGGAAGATCAAGATCTGTTGGAAATTGGAATCCTTAATTCTGGGCACAGACAAAGAATTCTACAGGCAATCCAGCTCCTTCCAAAGGTAAGCCATGCTTTATTACCTTAGCCGTGAGTATAGACCCAGTGGTTTTAAGTTCAGGTGTGCAAGGGGTATTAGTATTTAGGACAATATGTCTGCATATTGATGCAACTCCTCAAAGCATGTCTTCTTAGTCCAACTAAACATTCAGACTCATAAGACTACTCTGAGCCACAGTAGATCTATCAAGAAAGATGTAATACAGGAAATGCCACTGGCTAGCAGGGCAGCTTCAGAGTTTTTCTTCAGTGGGATTCTTTATGTCAGTACAAACATCAGTCCATGCCCCCCAGGTGACAGATCAGGTGCAAGAAGACAAGATCAATATAGGGTGGGTACAAGAATGTTCCTGGATTAGAAACCTCACGCCCTTAAAGGCAGTATCTCTTGTAACAACTCCATAGCCCTAGCCTCCAGGGACAAGGAACCTGCCTAATCACAAATCATCACTCAGGGGAGTCCAAAATATCGCATCCCCATCAGGTATTTGTAGTTCATGTATAAATCTTCCCAATCCAGATGCAATTTACCAACCAGGCATCATTTTAACTTTAAGTAGTATGTTACCTAGCAACAGAGTTGACCTTCTGTTTTCCAGATAAGGTTTCATAAGAGCCTAAAACAACTGGTCTTCAAGATATGTAGGATTTTAATTGGTAAGGAAAGGGAAAGGCATTTCAGGGCCCAGCAGGAATCACACAGATAGAGGTACGGTCCAGGCAACAAACGGCCAGAAGCATTAGGGGAACAGCGATACTTGATACTCGTGTGATTTAAAATCCAATGGGATTTGCACAACAATGTGAATGTACTTAATGCCACTAAAGTGTATACTTCAAGATGGTTTAAGGTGGTAAATTTTACGTTTTGTTATTTCACCACGGTTTAAAAAATAATTTTTAAAAAAAGAAGAAAAAATCCAATGTGATTAAAACAATTGGAGAGTGGAGTCAGAGTTAAAACAGAAAAAGTAAGTTGGGTCAGGTTGGTATCAGGCTAAGGAATTTGAAATTTATTCTGTAAGCACAGGGGAATGGACATGACTAGATTGCTTTAGGCCAGTTAATTCTGGAGACTGTATACAAAAGGAATTAGAAGGAGGGAATGTTGAAGTTGGGTCATACACTTGGAAAAAGATTCCGGGGGCAAGATTGGAGGCAGGGTAGCAGATGGACGGTAATAGATGCACCTAAATATATGAATTTATTATATATTTTGTATTCTCCTCTGTGCTTTTCCTTTCTGAGGAGGCTATAATTTCTCCTTCTCAGAATGGGAAAGATAAATACTAACCACTGTTTCTAAGGAAGTGACATGATGAAATTTGCCAACTGACAATGAACTGAGTTTCTACTGATAGAAACTTACCACTTTTGCAAATTCAAGGAAAGTCAAGCATACAAAGGAGTTTTAGTCATACACTTTTCTACACTAAAAGAAAAAGAATAAAGCATCCTTAAAACTGTATCTGGAGGTAATTCTTATTAACATATTGTTCACCTCGCCACTTTTGTATCTTTACTTAGAATATTAGCTCCTCAGCAAGTTTTCTCCTCACTCTCAGCAAGGACTCCTGCACTGCTGTAACCCCAGAACCTGCCACATTGCCTGCCCCCTAGTAGGCACTCAGTAAATGTCTCCCCACTTGTCACAAATCTGCCTGCCATTTAAAGTTCAACTCAAACGGTTCTACATCACTTTTTTTGTGAAACTTCTCCTACAGTGAAACCACTTCTCACCACCTTAGTAATTATTACCCTAGCCCACACCAACCACCTCTGATCAGGCTACCACAATAGATTCTAACCTGTCATCTCTAGGTTAGACTACTTGAGTCAATTTCCCATTGGTCCTCTCACCTGGACAACGCATAGATGCCTAATCTCTGTCCTGGTTACCTTTCTTACCACTTTACAGGTGAATTTCCACACGGCGCCCAGAAAGAAATGTAAATCAGATCATGCCACATCCTGATTAAAATCTCCAGTGGATTCCCTTTCTCATTTAGAACAGAATCTTTATCATGACCTACGAAAGTCAATAGGATCTGACCCCGTCCCACCAATATGACCTCGTCTCTCACTCTCCCTTTCTCCCACACTTTAGTCATGTGGCTTTCTTTTTTGTTCCAGAACATGCCAAACTCATTTTTGCCTCAAAGCCTTTCTGTATTGGTCTGTCTGCCTGGAAAGCCTTTTCTTCATATCTTCAAGTGCTTGCTCCTTGCACCATCAAATCTCTACTCAGCTGTCACCTCCTCACAGAGGGTTTTGTGCCCTCAAAGTCACACCCCTCACCTACTGTCACTGTCCTTCATATTGTCCTGCTTCAGTTTTCTTCATAGCACTTGTGGCTACCTGAAGTTATATTATTTATTTGTTTGTTTTCTTCCTTATTTTTCATCTCACCCCCAGGATGCAAGGTCAATGAAATAACGGACCTTGGCTATCTTGTTCCCTTTTATATATCCAGTCCCTGGAATAGTGCCTACCACATCAAAAAATAATTTGTGGAATGAAAGAATACCCTGCTCTTTCTTTCCTCTGAGATTTGATGGCGCTATGCTTGTTCTGTCTGAAGGTACAAATAATATTTTACCACTTTTATGTTATAAGCATCCTGAGAGCAGAGACAATGTCACATCCATCCTTGACCTTCCCACTGTGCTTAGCTCAATACATGCACATTAAAAGAATGAAAGAATGAGTGATTAAACGAATGAATATTTTTTCACATGTTATTCAAATATAAATTTTTTAATCAAAGAGTATCTCAATTTTTAAACTGTGTCTATAATCCTGTACAGGCCATTTTGAGAAACAAAAGAACCTGAACCCAGAATTATTTGAAGAATAAATGAAGTATTTATTTTTAAGAGAGAATATCATTCCCATTAGAGAAAACAATATAATAGAAATAATACAAAATTAAGCTTCTATCAAGAGGCTGATGCTGAAGTGCTTACTATGCACCCAAATGAGTAGAGAATATATAAAAACATCCAAACACATGTTCAGCAGTACAAACAAAAAATGTTATAATGCTACAGATTGATGCTTTGCCTTCTTAGGTAATGAGCCCAATCTTTAGGTGGTTGACAGTGTAATTCTGCTGCCAGCACGTTCATTTGCATTCACTCTAACTTTGCACTGCCAAAAAATGGACAAAATGTCTCTTCATTTTGCTTGTGCAATTTTGGTCCTCAGAATATTTGTGTTCTTCATCTGTCATGAGAAATACTCCATGATTGCTACCTGAGATCCTTTAATTAACATAGTGTGTTTTGGAATTGGTGAGATTGTTCCTAAACAGAGAAAAGGTGGTTTGCTAAGTGCAATCTTGATGTGTTAGCACCGTTCAATGCATGTTTTTTATGCTTTATTTGTATTTGTTGTTTCAAGTTTCAAATACAAAAGTTTATTCTTTTGGTAATAATGTTTTTTCTATAATATTCCCTTTTTAATATTGAAGTATTTACCAGTGCAAAGATCTGAATGGTCTCCAGTTCATTTGATACACTGAACACAAAGAATGTGTTCCACGTAGACATCTTTAGAACAGTAATCACATTAATTCCTCTTCTCCACCCATTCTTTCCTCTCTTTTATAGTGCCTGACCTTTAGTAGCAAAGCTTAATTATCCATTTTCACCCAGCATCCACTTCCCTCACCAACCCCAACTCAGTCTTTCCTTAGGTCTGAAAGGTTCCCACGACTTTTACCCTTTTCTCTCTTTTTTTTTTTTTTCTATCAAAGGGTAAGGATCTATTTTACATAAAGAAATATTACAAATTTATAAGTGAACCATAGGCAAATTAACAAAATAATTGCCAGAATAAATTACAAGGCATAACATTTAAGAGGATACACTAATGGAAAATAAGCATGAAAAAAATGCTTGGCCTCATTAGTAATTGGTGCAATGATAATTAAGATGACAATAAGATACCATTTAATACCCACAAGACTGGCAAAACTAAGGCACCTCATCATTTCAAGTATGTGGGTGGTTGAGGTTCAATGGGAATCCTAGTACATCCCTATAGCAGTTTACTTTTTTTTTTTTAACATCTTTATTGGAGTATAATTGCTTTACAATGGTGTGTTAGTTTCTGCTGTATAACAAAGTGAATCAGCTAAACATAAACATATATCCCCATATCCCCTCCCTCTTGCATCTCCCTCCCACCCTCCCTATCCCACCCCTCTAGCTGGACACAGAGCACCAAGCTGATCTCCCTGTGCTATGCGGCTGCTTCCCACTAGCTATCTATTTTACATTTGGAAGTGAGAGAGTGGCATGGACATATATACACTACCTTTTCTCTTTTTAAGAAAGGACACATACCAAACGTTCTATGAGAAGATGGCTTAGGCTTATTTTGTTGTCTCCTAGAAACTTTAAGCATATGGGGCTTTTTCTGTCCCCTAGACACAGGGAAATTATCTGATTACTTATCTGCAACGTGTAATTTACCTTTTTCCAGGTAAGAATTCTGTGTTGCCAAGTTTTTGGATAATCCTTTAAAATCTTTTTATAAGGGCATAATCTCTTTTGTCCTTTGACAATATAACACCTGGAGGTCAGGAATTCAAAGGATTATCATTTTAAAGGTTTGCAGGATTTCGTGTCAAGGCCCATAGTGTATCTGCTCTCTTAATCTCTCATCCTGAACTGAAAATGCATTTCGGCACGCTAGCAACTTTTATATCACACTCTCACTTCACTTTTTAATATTTTTTCTTATATTTTCCTGTTTCATAATATCTTTTGGAATTACTTGGTAATTGTCTACACTCGCTATTTGCGCCCACTCATCCTTCCTTTGCTCCCACTCATCCTTCAACCTACTTGGGTCTAACTAGTTCCTCTGCTGCCACCCCACACAACAGTGCTAAGGTCACCAGTGACCAGCAGAGCAGAAATTCCATAAGCTGCTTTCACCTCACCTTGGCTTCAGTAGGTTCTGATACTCTTGTCAGCTGTCAGCATGGTCCTCTTTTGGCCTCCACAATACCCAGTTATGTTCCTGCCTCTCTGCCATTCCCTCTCCTTGCCTGCTCATTCTCTCAGTTACATGTTGGAGTTTCTCAAAACTCAAAATATTTGATGACTAGTAAATGTAGTTACCACAGGACTCTTGATCATAGCACAGTTTCTGGTATTCATTGTTTTGTTCATTGCAAGCCTACTTTATTTTACTGCATAATGAACACCTACATTTTTAAGTTCAGTTCAATTTTACCAGTATGTGTTGGGCTACATAGTTTCAATTGTTTTTTTCACTGAATGGCACTGAACACCTCTGTCCAGATAAATTATCCCCTTCCCCATCCTCAGTTTGAGATTTTGGTTTAAGAAAACAAAACAAAACAAAAACAGAGTTGTCTCTTATTCCAATAGAAAAACAAGATTCTCTGTTAGGTATCTATTGCTATATAACAAGTTACCTCAAATCTTATTTGGATATAACAACATTTATTATCTCTATTTCTGTGGGGAAGGAATCTAGGAGCAGCTTAGCTGGGTCCTCTGGCTCTGGGATCTCTCACAGGACTACAGTCATCTTGAGACTCAGCTGGGGAAAATCCACTTCCTAGCTCACTCATGTGGTGGTAGCAGGATTCTAATCTTTGGGAGATTTTGGACTGAGGCCTCAGTGCCTCACAAGCTATTGGCTGAAGGCCTTCCTCGGTTCCTTGTCACATGGGCCCCTCCATAAAGAAACATGAAGCTAGTTTCAACAGCATAAGTGAGAGGACAAGAACATGCTAGCAAGATGAAAATCTCAGTCTTTTGTAACATCCCATCCTTTTGCCTATTCTATTCATTACAATCAAGCCATTAATCCAGCCCAAACATAGGAAGAGGTATTTACACAAGTGTGTGAATACCAAGAGGTGGGATCATTGGCCATCTCAGAAGTCTTCCTGCTACAGATACACTTTATAATGATCCACTTTACAGTCTAGTTTCCATGTCTACATTTGAGGTCAAAATGGAATAACCATTACATGGTTACAACAATAAATGCATCTTTTATTTCCATGGGCCATCTTCATGGTACTGTGATATTCACAATTAGATGATTTAGTAACACATTAGTAATCACCATTCAAAAAAGAGGCACATGTCTCTAATCTGTAAAATTAGGTATAATGTAGCATGATATGACACAATCATACAGAAATTAGAGACCTTGAAGATTTGCCAATTGCACATAAAGACTTCATGATTTGAATGCCACTGATCTAAGTGATGCATACAAATCAGGAATCCTATAAAACATTACAAATTTTAAAAACATGTTCATTCTTCATTGGTGCCTCATTATTGAAAGGAGCATATTTCCATCTATATTAGGAAAGTGAATTGGTCAAACTCTCTCGGAAAATACTTTAAGGATATTAGCAAATTAAACACATTTTTAAAAAACTAACAAAGCTAGACAGTAAAAGGGACCATTTAACTTTAGACCTGATCAGAACAAATAGATAAAGGCAACAGTTGACCAAAAAAAGCTTGGGATACAGAGATATACTGGCAAGGACTGAGAACTCAAACACTTTTAAAGACAAGACAATATGGAATAGTGGAAATTGTGGCAAACTGGAGAGCATAAACCCTGCCCCCCCAAAACAAAATTGTTCTTGTTTCCACTTTATCAATTAAACAAAGCATTAGGGACCAGATTTGGTTATAGCTGTGACTTTGCCACTCCAAAAATTAAAGTCTTAATATAATAGAATCCCTAATTATTTCAGAGTTCAAAGGAGTATTATGAATGTGACATTATCTCAGTTTGGCTTCCTGCCCAGGATTCTGCTCTTAAAGACCCTAGTTCTTTCAAGGTGCTTGAAATTCAGAAGTTTGTTGATTCTAGTCTTGATGGTTGATGAAGATGTGTGCTAGATTTAGGGGGAAATTGTACAACCAATGTAACTTTTTAAAAACTCTAGAAAGGAAGGTTCAGTCTTATTTCCCTGTCACTTAGAAAAATGATAGCAAACCATTCCTGCTTCTTCTGCTATTTTTCAGAAGGGCAACAACAAAACATAGGCTATAGGCACAGATTCTCTTGTTGTACCTTTTGACAGGGTAACTTTTCATCCCCCTGTGCCACACTCACTCTCCATCTACCCTCATTCTTTTTTCTTGCATTTCTTTCTTTTCACTGGCAGGCATCTTAAATTTCATGCCATTCGATGTTTGACCTGCCACCCTGTGGACATCCAGTAAAAGATATACTCTCAAACACAATCCCACACACATATGTGCACCGTTAGTATGGCGGCCCTAACCTAAAGTTAATACATGACTGGACCCATGGTCTAACTGAGGGCGTGGGGTATTCCACCTCCTGTAGGTATGGTCCTTGGTGGGAGAAGCTGTGGTGTTTCTAGAGTCTTTTCAAGATCTATTCAGTTCTGTAAATGTCTTTTGGTTCTGGGACAAACAGATATGCTCACTTAGATCACTTAGATCAGTGTAAAAGATTATTTTGTTTTCAGGATAAATGTTGGCGCCATTGGAGAATGAGGAAGGAAGAAAGAGTAGTTGACCTTAAGGTCATTTGGAATAAATAAAATAAACTTTGAAGTGACAGCAAGTCATTCAGATTTTTCTTATTATTCCTTAGTCTATATAATCAGGTAATGAACTCTAGCCACTGTAACAAACAACTCCAAAATCTCAGTGGCTTAACATTGTTAAATTTATTTCTCACTCATACTAAGTCCATGGTGGTTTAGGCAGCTCTCCTCCAAGCAGAAACTCAGGGATCCAGGCTTCTTCCATCATGTGGTTCTCCCATCTTGGAGTTCTTTGAGAGCTGCCATAAGGGGAGGGGAGAGAGGAACATAGACGATCACACAGGATATTCTGTTGCCAGGCTTGGAAGTGCATCATTTATTTTAGACCACATTTGACTCACCAGAACTCAGTTTCATGACCCTTGCTAAACTGCAAGGTAAGCCAAGAAATATAGTCTCCCTTCACAGGAAGTGCTAAATGGAATTCCTGAGAATCTAGCCATTCTGTGTCAGAAACCCCTTTTTCTTTCTGCACCTCAACTGCTGCCTTTCTTCACACTAGTATTCATTCCTTAAGATTTATTCCTTGGAGAAGCCTTTTGAGACATCCTCTATCTGGGCTAGAGTGCTAATTTAACCTTCTGTGCTCCCGTTACACCCGATAAAACTACCTATTGACTAGTTTGTCTCTCTCACTCAAGATTAGGATCTTTGTCATATTCATCTTCATTTCCTAAGCATGGAGCACCTGGACGTAGTAATGCTCAGTTAATATTTATTAGACTGGACTGAGCCAAACAAGAATGCAGATTAGAAATCAGTCCTAGGCTTCCCTGGTGGCGCAGTGGTTGAGAGTCTGCCTGCCAATGCAGGGGACACGGGTTTGAGCCCTGGTCTGGGAAGATCCCACGTGCCGCGGAGCAACTGGGCCCGTGAGCCACAACTACTGAGCCTGCGCGTCTGGAGCCTGTGCTCTGCAACAAGAGAGGCCGCGATAGTGAGAGGCCCGCGCACCACGATGAAGAGTGGCCCCCGCTTGCCGCAACTGGAGAAAGCCCTCGCACAGAAATGAAGACCCAACACGCCAAAAATAAATAAATAAATAAGTAAATTTATAATTGCATGTTTAATGAAAATTAAAAAAAAAAAAAAAAGAAATCAGTTCTGAATAGGTCAAATTAGGACTCCCAGGTTAGGAAATTTCCCAGCTGAGCACCTTTATATTTAAATGTTTTACAAAGAAGTAAGGCAGGTCCTTCATGAATATAACACCCACAACCTGGTGGTCTGCATTTTCCTCCAGAGACCTCCTCCACCTTGCCTCATGCTTTCCGTTTACAAGTGGAAACCAATAACCAGTCTATTCTTCAGGAGTACATTGGGAGAAGGAATGGCTGCTATTTATAAAGCTCTTTGAGCCCTTTGAAATGACAAAGCCCAGTACACACAAAGTACAAAATAGCTATAGCTGTTTGGGCTGGATAGATTTCCAAATAACTGCTAGACGTGAGAGCAGTGCAGTCCCAACTTACTTATGGACGCTCTGTTCCAAGGTTTTTACACCATTTCAGAAAGCAAGGTGACTGCTGCATTCTTCCTAAGCTAAAGATGGAGGATTTGAAATGTTTTACTTTAAGTGAATTTATCTTAGAATACTTTATTATGTAGACCAGCAAACTGGACTATCATTTTACTCATTATCCCCCATGATATTTACAGAGAAATATGGGAGGAATTCTGCAAGTAAATAAATTCTGATCTATCGCCATTCCCAGCAGCTGTCATCCTTAAACTTTGAGAAGTTCACCCCCACTTAATAAAGAACAATGGCTCCCTTGGAATGAGACTGCAATCGGTAGTAAGAGTAAAGGAATTTAGATATCTGAGCACTTTCTCTTCCTAATGTAATTCTTCCAAGAAAATCACAATTTAGAGCAGCAAAGGACCTTAAAATATCCAGCTCAACCTCTCACCTAAGTCATTTCACAGGTGAGGATAAGCATCGGTCATACTAAATGGCTCGCCTCAAGGCAGATTGTTCCTTAGTGACAGAGCTGGAACTAAAATCCCAGGTGTCTGTCCTTATGACAGTTGCCTCCTGGGTGACACTTTGTTATACCTGAGACCCAAGGCTCTGAAGACGCTTGGGTATTTGTGAGAGAAACTGTAAAAGGACAAGAAAGAACCAAATGACGAAACACAGGAAAAGGAATTGATTATAAAATTGGGTTTCCTTTTAAGTTTCAGGCTATAAAGGCAATTTTTACAACTTCCGTAGGCCACTAAACTCCCTTCTCAAGACTGGAAGAGAAGGGCTGTGGCAGGGATCCAAAAGCCCTAGAAAAGCAGGAAGGAGACCGACTTGAAAAAGGAGAAAGGAAGACACAGACCATGTCAGCTGTCCAGCAGCCACTGGGGGTCAAACTGCTTATTTATCCTTGTAGGCGGCCTTAGAAAAGCTTCACTAGCAGTAGGAATTGCTGTGTCAAAGAAGGAAAGATATAATTAAGTAAAGTAAAATAACTAAAATAATCTTATTTATTTTCTTCTTTAATCTGGGTAGAGAGGAAGGAGAGATGGGCAAGATGGAAGGGCACTCTCTAGGAGAGAGTGAAGACACATCATTAGAGCATTAAACTACACAGAGTTGACATTTTTACAGGATTAAGCCAGAAAGCAGCATGGTGTAATAGTTGGTAATATGGCCAGAACTCCCTGAGTTTGATTTTACCTGCCCCATAGGGGTGTTCTGAGAATTAAATGAGTCAATATTTGTAGAGCACTTAAAATGGAGCTTGGTACATCATATGTGCTATATTCATGTATATTAAATAAAATTTTAAAAGAAGATTGAAGGTGAACCAAGAAAAAAAGTGAGGTTCCTTCAATCCATTAATTGTATCTGAAAATGACTACTTCAGGTATAAACAATAAGCAAAGTGAATCTTTTATTTATTCATTTAATAGATATTTTATGAAATACCGACCACATGTCAGGCAGTGTTCTAGATGTTGAGGATTTGGTGTTAGGAAACAGGACCTACAAGGTCATTCTCCTCATGCAGCTTATTTTAGTGGGGTATGCAAACAAAAATTAGTAAAAATATGTCCTATCAGGTAATGATTGGTGCTAGGGAGAAATATTAAGCAAGGGAATAGGCAGAGTGACAAGAAAGTATGAATGCTATTTTAGATGGATAAGCTAGGGTTCAGACCTGGGTAGTTTAACTGAGGTTCTTAACTATATTGTCTAAACATTATACTTCAAAGCACAATGAGGATACTAAGGGGATAATCCATTTAAGCTGCCTTCAAGGAACTTAGAATTTTTAAAAAGGAACTTCCTTAAGCTGCCTTCAAGGAACTTAGAATTTTCAAAAAGGAACTTTCTTGAGCTTTTATTTTAACCTAATTTAATTCTAGTTAGCCACCTACTACTTGTGTCACCTTGGACATGTTACTTAAATTCTATAATCCTCTGTTTCCTTATCTGTAAAATGGAGATAATAGTAGAACCTACCACATTAAGTTATTGTGAGTTATAAATTTTCAAATGCATATGAAGTGTCTGTCACTTAGAAGGACTAAGTTAAAATTAGTCATAGCCACTTGTATTTGTTCAATAAGTGCTCACCAAATTAACAAAACTTAATAAATTTGGGAGGTTGCTCTTGCCTGGGACCAAAAAGCAACAGAAAGGAACTCAATTACTGATATAAGAGAGTCTGTGACTAAAAATGCCCGTGACTACTTTACAATAGTGAGCTTTCCATTCTTTTCATTTCCATTTCTCACAAGGCAGATTAGTCAATTTTTAAATAAGAAAAGGGCAAAACTTTCAATTCTGATCATCATTCACTAAATTAATTTTTAATATATTTAAGATTATTGTTTAGCTCATCAGGAACTAGAAAAGAAGTTATTTAAAATCATAACTAGGGCCTTCCTATCTAAGAGATTAAATGAATAAGCATAATAGCAAGACTGCTTCCTGTCTGCACCTCTTAGAGGTAATGTAATCAGTCCCCAGTGCTAAGTGGAAAGTGGGAAAAGAGTGGAGATGGAGAGTACTTTAAACAGCAAGGGCTTGGTAAACGTAGGTGGCGTAGAATGGAATAGAAGTGAACTGAGAAGCTGAATGTTCAGACCATGGCAGTGCAGTTCCATGAAATTGCTAAAGACGTAGTGATTTCATAAAAAAGCAGAATTAAGTAAATCTACGCAAGAGCTCTAAAACAACATACCCACCATTTTGAAGAGCCATTATCCCCTACCTTTCCTGTACAATTGAATTAAGTTCTACTTTAATAGTTGAATGTAATTTGGCTCTATTTCTTACGTATGATCAATAGCACTCAAGTGAGAAGTCTCTGTTCAATTTATGTCTGCAAATGCCTTGAGCATCTACTTATGTCTCAGACACAGGACAAGGAGGAAAAAAAAAGATGAAGTTACACAGTATCTGCCTTCAAGGAGACTACCGTCTAACAACAGAAGTCAGCCCAATATTCAAGGAATTTTCATAGAAACAGAGCATGAACAAACTGTAATAGAAGTAAAAATACAAGCTTTGGATGTTAAATGGAAGGGAAGGTCTCTTCTGTTCAGGGAATCAGGAGAAGGTTCCTGGAGGAGGAGACAGATAAATCAAAAAGGCATTTCTATGCACCTTAAAAACTTCTTTGTTGCGTGGGGTTTGGGGATAGCTCATGACACTCCAAGCAAAATGTGACCCAAAGTATTTGCTTAGCTTGTTCAGGCAGACAGATATGCTACTTTTTCTCCCATTTGTAATAACCACCCTCTGAAATATAGCTAGTGCCATCAATCCAGCTATGAATTTCATCCATCACTTTGCCCTTCAAGCTATAATGAGTGAGTCAGTTGCTTCAGACTCAAGCAGATGCCTGGAGTCAGCTTCAGCAGAGCAGGCTAAGCTAAGACTGAGTTACTATTCTCCCACCCCTAAGCAAAGCAGTTTTTTCAATACATGGTATTTCTTTGTCGTCATTTTCTTTGTTGGTGGTCAATGGGATTTTAGATTTCCATCTTTTAGGTTCTGACATGATGCTTGATCTTCTGTCATGCTACCTGAGAATCCACCTTTCATCTTTAGAAAAATGACTGGCCATTTTCACTCTCTCCCACAGATCTATCATCTTCTATTTTAGTAAAAAGATGTTCAGCTTGCTTTTTTGTTTGTTTGTTTTGTTTTGTTTTGTTTTTAGTTAACAGATAACTACTGCTCTTATCAGAGGAAATGAGTACTCAATAAACTGCCAGATTCCTTCTTTCACGTCTTCAAGAGAAAATACATTTTACCTTTACTTGTTCTGTGAATTAATGGTGGCATAAGTGCTAAATAGATACACTTTAAATGCTTTTTAAGGTTATAATTTATGAATCACAGAGTCATAGCAGGTTAAAAGCTTTTTATTCAGTGCATCATCAGTTTTAACCCTCAACTCCTTGTCTATTTAGAGGCCACTGCTTTGTGGGAAAGAATTGTATTTACAGTTTTCTAATACTAATAGGTAAATGTATTATAGAAATTGTTGAATGTGAAATTTTCTCCACAAATGTACAAGAGATTATTGCAGTAAGTGCAGAGAAGATTGATTTCCCTGCCTTTCCCCCGGGGACTCAATTACATCATCATCTACCAACCTTTATGGTGTCCACTTTCAACTGAATACTTTTCTAAGTGCTACTGATGTAAACACGAAGTAACAGTTGACCTTACATCTCAAAGACTGTAGCATTTCTGGTAAGATTGAAGCCAGATGACAGAGCGCTAGGGCAACTCCAGATGCATAATGTCTGCAGATACCCACATGCCCAGATGATCATCAGTGAATCTCTGATTCATCCATCCATTCCATCAGATAGTTCATTTTGGCCCTATGCTAGGTTCAGAGATAGGTATGAAAAAATGGATAAGACCTGGTTCCTGCCTCAAGGAGTCCTACCTACTCTTTAGACAGAGATAGATATGTCGAAAACTAAACTACTATGCGAAAAAAAATGCTCCAAGAGGAGGGAAGAACTAAGTACGGAGGTCAGGGAAAGTTTTCTGGGTAGGTACATGATGCTTGAGTTTAATCTCAAGGAATTAATAAGTATGTTTAGCAAATAGGTCATTAAGGGAATCACTCCAGACAGAGGATGCTGCCTGTGTTCCGGCTAGGTCTAGAGACAGTAGGGAGAGAGTATTCATCCATTCTCTGTCTGTCACTCTGTTTCTCTCTCTGTCTCTCTTGCTCACTTTCATACACACACACACACACACACACACACACACACACATATACCCACTCACACAGGCATTCACTTACTTCCCTATGTATGAACCCCAAGAGAAACTATGGAAGAAACTCCTCCCAAATTTCTCCAGTCCACTCAAGTTTTGTTTCTTTTCTGGAACTTGTAAAAACTTTGGTAGTTAATTTTCTTATATTTGTATATATTTCAAATATATACACAGAAAATTGCATATTCCTGGAAGGAAAGAACCTTAGACCCTTTTGCATTTTTACAGTACCTAGAATGATGTTACATATAAATTTTGTGCTTAAAAATTCTTGTTGAATTAAATAAATAATTACTACTAAAACTATTGTTAAGAGCTGATTCTCTACTGGGGATTCACATAAGTCAAGCTGAAAATTCTTAGTTTGATGTCTGAGGTAACTAAAACTTCTGAGCTGGCCAAAAACAAACAACAAACAAACAAACAAACAACATCAGACTATGAAACTGGGAACATTTTCCTAAGAGCCAAGCTATTCTTTATTCCATCCAATGGTGATGGAATAGTTCTTAGATTATTCCCTCACTATAGATATAAAAGGGGTTCTCAAGAATTCCAGGCAGGGCTTCAAAATGAGGTTACACTTCTCTTCATATTCTAGACCTTACTGAAATTTTTCCTAATGATTCATTCTGGGTCTCTCAAGTCATATGTGCACCATTAACCAGGCCACTTGCTGACTGGCATCTGCCCTTCTCTGCCTCTCTAGCTTATTGTGGTTGATGGCTCCTGTCACCAAAGCTTGAAACAGTGCCACCAGAACTTACCAAAAGTGCTCTCAGTGCTGTTAATACCCACTGAGTGTACCAAATCTCTACTAATGACTGCCAAAGGCTGCTTCAGAGCTTGCAGGTGCCCAATGAGGCAAAGGTACTAATGTCTGTGCTACTGGCTACAGTGCCCAGTATCTTCCCATCAAGGGCACTTTTGCCACTGCCAACTGACTGTTCTGCCAATGTCACTGCAGCCTGCCAGTGTGGGCACCATCACCAACTGCTGGTGCCCAATGTTCAGGGCACTAATATCTGTGATATGGCACCATCCCTGCTTGCTGATGAAGTTGCTGGTGCCAATTCTGCTGATTCCTTTTGTTCCCAAGTCCCAGAAATGTTTTGTGATATAGATTTTGTATTGAAGCTTTTTCTTCTTAAGCCATGGTCCATGGGAGCTAAGCCAGGGCCCATTAAGAGTGCCAGATCCTGAAATCCATGCATAATCACCCATCTCCTCGAACATGTATCTCTTGTTCTACTAATCAAATACATATGCCTTGGCCACCTTCTTTAAGCAGAAGAGTATTTTGAGGATGCTGGGTTACTCATTGAAAACAGACCCATGCAAGACCAACCCTGCCATATATATTCCGCGTATATATTCTATATATCCCCATGCTTGACAGATGAACACAGTGCTGTTCAAGCTGAGCTCCATGCCACACAGATGCAGCCATCAACCTGACAGATTCCCATTCCACATCAGCGAACAAGGAACACTTTATTTTGTGTTTCAGGAAATCATCTGGAATCTGATCATTTCTTACCACCTCTCCTCTAGCACCCTGTCCAAGCCACTAGCCCTGTTTCTCCTGAGTTGCTTCCAGAGCCTCTGAACAGGCCTCTCTGCTCCTACCCTTGCTTCCCTATACACTATTCTCAACACAGCAGCCAGAGTGATTCTGCTGAAATATAAGCCAACTCATGTCACTGCTCCGTGCAAATTCTTGCACTGGCTCCCTGTTTCCCACAGAATGAAAGCCAAAATCCTTACAAGACCTTCAAAGCTTTACCTTATCTGGCCCCTGATTACCTCTCTGACCTGTTCCCTGCCTCTCTCTGCCTGCACAAGCTACTTCAACCCCACTGGTTTCCTTGTTATTCCTTGAATGGACACCAGGCTCATTCCTTCCTGAGAGCCTTTGCTCTACCTATTCCCTCTATTTGGAATCCTCTCCCCGTAGTTGCCAACAAAGCAAATTTGCCCTCTTTAAATCTTTGTTCAAGTCTTGCCTTCTGAATAAGATGTCCCCTAACCACCCTATTGAATACCCCATTTTCTCCTGTCCCCACAGAACCTCCAGCACTCCCAATCCTCCTCTTGTACTTTCTCTTGTCACAGCAATTATCACTTTCTGACATAATTTCCCTATTTATTATACTATTTATTATGTTAATTATTTTCTGTCTCCCCAGTTAGAATGTAAACTCTACAATGGCTGACACCTTTATATGTTTTATTCACTGATGCATCCAAAACAGTGCCTAGAATATAGTAGACATGCCCTATATATTTGTTGAGTGAATGAGTGAATAAATGAATGAGTAGATGGGTGGATGATTGGATGGATGGATGGATGGATGGATGGACAGATGGATAGATGGATGGGTTGTAGGTCCTCAATTTTGTAACTCCTATACTAATTTTTTGCCACCATTTGTATATCTTTTATACTTCCCTACCCAAGCAGAACATAAGTTATTCATTTGTATACTGCTGACTTTGGTTTTATGGTACATTTATCTGTTTGAAGTACTTCAGTGGGTGATGTTATTATGCACATACCTAGAGGCTTTGAGAAAGGACATGGTTTTTAAATATCAAATAAATAGAATTGGTATTCAGAACATTCATTATCTTCTGAAGACTCAAGTTTGGGAAATTTTTTTTTAGTTGAGACTAATAACTTACAAACAATTTTCCGGACTGATAGTAGCATTTAGAATTTCTGTTATAAGAGCAAGGCAGTGTGCTACATAACCAGTGCACTACATAAGCATTGTAGCTACATGAATGTCAGAAAACATGTACTGTCAGAGGTAAAAAAAAAAAAAAAAAAAAAAGGGATCCTTTGTCTTTTTCTAAATATAGTTCATATCAGTGGTGGAGCTTGAAAATGTGAATGATGGTGAGCATTGTTCAGCACCTTATTCTAGTTGCAATAAATCCGCTTCATCTTTAATCTGAGCCCTTGTTTCATAAAAGAGATTTGCAACAAGGAAATAAAACAAATAGTGATATTTAACAGAGGGCTCTAGGGTCAATATGATCTCAACAAGGATTTTAGAAATGAAAAGATGGAAAAAGCATGTACTTTTATTGAATTTTTAAAAACACACCTTTTACCAAAAGCTTCAGAGAGAAGTACAATAAAATCATCCAACCCCAGTGTTTATATATGTACTGCGTAGTGGCTCTACCTATTGGTCCTTTCATCCACATCCCCACAGATCTTACGTGGCAGATAACTGCCAGGTTCTCAGGTGATGCTCCAGAGAGCAGTTACTCTGTGTGTGCATAGAAGAAGCCTGATTGGCAGTCTGCTCACACTGTTTGCAAAGCGATAAAGAGATTGTTTTATGGTTGTTACTGTTGTTATGGTCATTTTTTTTCCTACCACAGTTTATAGAACTTGTCTGTTTTGGCAGCTTCACTCCTTTAACTTGTGGTCAGTCCAGTGCCTTTTATCAAAGGGTTAATCCCTAACCCTGATGGCTAGAGGGTTGACTAGTCTGGCTAGTGCTTCTATTTTGATCACCAATCAACCATACTGTGCTATTGGAAGTTGATCACCATGTGTCTTAAAAACATTTCTTGTCTATGCACTATTTGTCCATTACTTCACTTCACAGTCTAAGACTTGTCAAAATAAGGGATACCTCAGGCCCTCTCACGGCTAGACCTTAGTTTATTTCTTTTATTCATGAAATAGAAATCACAGGGCATTAAGAGATAGTACCCAGTCCAAAGCGCTTCACTTTCCCTTTATTCCCCCAAAATGTAGTGCCAAGTAATATCCAGGTATCACCTCTTCATGCTCCTGCCCTATTCCTAAAGCTGGGAGTCTTCAATTGTCTAAACACTCAAGGACGCAAAGTCAGCAAGGCTCAGTTGGTGGTGGGAAAAATTAGAGAGGTTACTATTATCTGCAATTTGTAAGTCCATAGTGACATCCAAATATAACTCACTTACCTCTGAGGGTTTAAGTTTCTCCCCATTCTTTTACAGAAATTGTCTCCATAAGAGAGTCTAATTGCAGACAAAGGGGCTTCAAGCAACAGATTCGTCTATGTTACATGTCTCCCTCCCTTGCTGCGTATATACAACAAGAGGCTTTATCACATTGTGCTTCCTAACAATAGTCACGGTGTATTAATCCTTTCAGTTCCACAGAAGGAACATCATTACATGGAGCACCCAGAGTCTCAGACTCCATAAAGGGCATTTTCCCAAAGATCACCTAAAACCCCTCACAAATGAGATAATGTGTATGAAATCCCTTTGGGCTCTTTAAAGTCTCATATGATTGTTAGGTGGTGTCATCAGTACTCTTATCCATTTCGTAGACATCTCTCCCAGCAAAGTTACACTGCAATAGCGCTTAAATGGTGATGAATAGACTTTTTCTGGGGCTCCGTGGTCAGTGGATCTGCCTTTCTCTTTCACGTTCAATCAGTCTTTTAAGAGCCACTGATGAACAGCACGGAGATGTCTAAGCTCAGGTCTCAGAGCCTGTGGGAGATCTGATCCTCGCGATACTTGATAGACCTGCTTTTGGATGTGGCAGCACGCTGTCTGCTAGCACTGTTTGTCCTGGTTTATTCTCAGGGCTGCTGTTAGTCTAGGTCTTGGGTAGCAGCAGGACAGAGCAGAAGAGGCTAGAACAAGGAGCAGGAATAGAGGGACATACCCGACGATGTCAGCTGTCTGTATTACAAAACTCCTATCAGGGAGTCTGAGGGCACAAAGTACATCCAGGTAGAAGAGAGGAGCCATGGTCCATTGCAGCTTCATAGGCAAGTTTAAGTACCTGAGCCTGGCACATCGAGGCTGTTGTACCAGTACGTTTATAATAAGTGGTAGTCAGGTTTGTGTGTATCCGGGGAGCAGCATGCCACCCGGAAGGCTGCCCTTGCCCACATGAGGACCTTTATGAGTGCTCTCACCAAGTCCGAGCCAGGTAGCTTCTGTTAACACAGAAATTATTAACCCCAAAGTTATCTCTAACTATGCCTCTCATGCTATAATTTCTAAGAAAGGCAAGCAAAAATCGCCAGAGCAAAAGGCAAGCCCTCTACCCCACCCCAATCTCCACTGCACTCTTGGACTCTTACTCCTTTGTGTGTCTGACCTTCCTCCGCCCTGAATCCTCATTTGTCACTCCTTTCCATGCCTTTTCCTTGTAATTTCTAAAAACTCCCTCTCCCTCCTTCTCTTCCCATACAAACTCCTCAGCAGAATCATTTAGATTGCACTTTCTGTGTCCTCATCTCTAACTCACACCTCAACCCAGCACAGACTAGCTTCTGGGTTCTTCTTAGTAAGGTGTGGAGACCTATTTGCCAGACGCCATGAGCGCTTCTCCGTCCTCTTCTCAGCAGACCTCTGCAGATTCCAGCACTGCTGCCCACAGCCTCCTTGCAACTTTTTTCCCCTCACTTCTCTTGTTGTCTTGACTATTCCCTTTTTCGTCTCCTGAATATAATTCTTATCCTTCACTTTGAAAACGTTGATTCTCCTCAGGCTACTTCTCTTCTCATACTATCAATACATACCCTCTTCAGTCCCATCCATGTAGGATTTCAGCTCCCCCATGTGATAAAAATAACTAAGATTTATCAAGTGCTTCTTCGTGCTGAGCACTGGGCTAAACTCTACTTGCATTATTTCACTGAATGCCTGTGACAACCCTCAGAGGTAGACATTCTTTCTCTCTCTCACATTACTAATCAGAAAATGGACGCTTAGGAAGGTTGAGTAGTTTACTCAAGGTCATACAGCTAATGAGTGGAAGAGCCAAGACTCCCCCTTGTGCTGCTGCTGCTGCCCAAGGTTATATGTCCCCTCAGACTTCTCCCCCAAATTTAACGTGCTATTCCCCAACATCTTTAATTTCTCATGTCTCAAAATTATTTGTGTATTTCCTTCTATTTTCTTTTCTTTCTCAGCTGGTAATACCACCATGTACCCAGGTGTCAAAGCTAGAAACTTGAGGTTTTCTACATTTCCCCCTCTTATCCCTTGCATAGTTGTCACAAAGGGATGGTGCATGATTGACAGAAAGTACCAACAAAGGCAGTTAAAAGAAATGAAGTTTCTTTTAATGGCAACAGATATGAAAACTCATGGCTTCACAAAACAAAAGACAATGCAACATACTGTCAAATGGAAATACAGGCTTCCTTTAAATGTTCTACGTGAAGTTGCCTTATTTAATTTTTAATTCTGTTTTTATTAAAGGCTAAGCCACTAAAATAGAGACTTCCTAGTGGTTTAAAGAACAGAATGCTTATATCTCCCACGTAATTGTCTGACAGTGAGCAGTCCGGGTTTACAAGTTGACTCTGCTCTATGCAACTGTGGAAGGACCCAGGACCTTCCATCTGTTCCTCTATCATCCTCTAAAGTATGGTCCACAGACTGACAGCATCAGCATCGCCAGGAAGCTTGTCAGCAATGCAGAATCTCAGAGTCTCCCTTCAACCTATTGAATTAGAATCTGCAGGTTAAGATCTCCCACATGATTCTCATGTACATTAAGGTTTGAGAAGCATTTCCCAAACTCTAGAGTATTGTTTTGCCCATGTGGACGAAGCTGGGCTGCAGCCACGGATGTTTCAGCTCAAGAGTAGACAAAAAAAAAAGCAACTCTAGAGCAAAGAACCTTTTAGGTTAAAGATGACCTGGAAGTTACACGCAGCACTTTCATTGGCATCCCATAGGCTCAAATGTATTCTCATGGAAGCAACCAGAAGAGAAGCTAGTGTATCTCGAATCTAGTTAGGCAGACACGAGCTCAATTGAAGACCCATTACTATGGAAGAAGAGAGAACAGTTTTGGGTGAACAACAATGGGTCTCTGTCTCAATTTTGTAACACTTTCAGATATAAAAATATCTGCCAAATTTGTTATTGACTTTTTTGAGTTCCTTATTCTCTTGATCTAATTACCATGCCACTATCATAATGCTGGCTTCATAACTTGTTGCACTGAGAACTGTTTTTTAAATTTAATCCCAAATCTATTATAATGTAATTTCATTTTTTCTTCTTTTGTTTCCTTTTACTATCTTTATTGCCTTCCTCTTGCTATACCTTTCATCTTGTGGCTCTATCACTTTATAAGGTATTATCTTTGTCTCAGCAGATAAAGCTGGTTTCAGGCAGAGAGAATGACAGACTATATATACATATATATACATATATATATATATATATATATATACACATGTCCATACATATACAACAAACCCAGAATACTTCAATAAAACTAACAAATTAAAAGAAAATAAAACTGTAGTGATCATGTAATCTTGCAAAAATCTTCTAGGTCAGTGGTTTTCAAATATTTCTTTTTAAAGTAGAGAAAGCTTTCCTTCCTCTTCCTACCTGTGTAAAAGACTTAAAATATGAGCTATTCAACTGAAGTAGACCAGGCAGTTTCAGAACCTGTACTGTTCACCTGTCTTATAATTGGCCCCCTTGAAGCCCCAGGACACCACAGAGCACTGTCCTAGGGTCAGTGATCTCTGCCTGCTGTGTAGCCTGTGATGTTAACAGTGTGCCCTCTCTGAGGCCAGGTTTGCTTTAAGAGGCTCCTGGAGGAAAGTCAATGCACATTTGGGCAGAATGACAAGACATCAAGAGCAACAAGGAAGATCTTTGGTAAAATGTACCAATATATCCTCATTTTTCCAGAGACTGAAGCTTTCTTCACTGCTATCTCTGATTTCTATCCCAACTTAGGTTTTCCCCAGACTTTGGGATTCAACTAGTTGAATCGTATTGCCTTGTTGTGAACCTCTGTTACAATGCCTGCTGCCTGCCCACCACTCTGCCTCTCAGATTACAGACTGTGCCTGACTCCCATTCATGCTCAGCAGTATGGCAGGCCCGGCAGCCCCTGGAGCTGTCTCTGTCTAGCCTGGTCCTGCCAGATGTGCCTGCTGGAAAAAGAGTTTAAACACTGCTAATTTGAGAAAGCAGTCACTGTGCTCCGTGTGGGTACACTCAAGGAAAGAAGTGTGGATGTCATCTGCCTTTAACCTAAATGTCCTATCTTGTCCTGTAATCTTTTTCTTTGCCTTTGGGTTTCTTTTCTCTTTACTGGATAAATAAATCTGACACTAATTTGATATTAATATACAAATTATAGAATTGTAAGACTTAGGAACTAAAAAGGAACTTTGAGATCATTGATCTAACACCCTTATTTTATAGATGAGAACACTGAAGCTTAGAGATGTGAAGTAACTTGCCCATAGTTACACAGCTAGTTAATAGTAGAGTCAAGACTGCCAGGCTACAAAAACAAAGCCCAGTGCATTTTGTGATACAGCATACTACCTGGAATTGGTCCTTGGTATTTAATAGTTTTAAATAGTTGTAAACATTACTGTTAGACCATAAAAAGAGCCCTCATTTTCATAATATGTAGTAAAAAATACAAATCTCCCCCACAAATGGACGCCATACCACTAAAATTAATTTGTCATTTTATCTTCGTGTGTTCATTAAATCACTTAATTTAATAAACATTTAGCAAATGCCTGCCATATGTGAGATGCTCTGCTGGGCATGTGAGAGACTACAAAAGTGGCTAAGACCTTATTTCATCACCAAGAGGTTGACAGTCTAAAGAAGAAGACAGACATTCACCTCTCTAACTATAATAGAAATCAGACTTTAATAGAGCTATAATAGAATTTTATGCAAATTACTACAGAAACCTAGTAGAAGGTATGATTAGTTTTGACTTGGGAGTAAGGGTGGCTTTGGAGAAGGCGTCACAAAAGAGATGGCATTTGAACAGGACCTTTTAAGAATGGAAAGAATTTCAACAGAGAACAGGGGGAAAATAGCATCCCTGGAAGAGAGAATAGCATGAGCAAAAGTATGGAAGTTTACTAGAAATACAGTGGATTATGCCCCAACAATCATACTCATAAAATAAAGAATTACTTAGTTTAGGATTAGTCAGAATGCAGTACATAGATGTTTACTAGATGACAGTCACGTAACTTGGGTAGGATGTTGATGTTAACTTAGCTTCCCTAGTCTTTCTCAGTCTCATGTAGATGCATTTGCTGGTGGATTCATAAAGAGTTTGGAATATTTTATGTGTCAACTTGGTTAGGCCACAGTACCCAGATATTTGGTCAAACACCAGTCTAGACGTCACTGTGAAGGTATTTTTTTAGATGAACTTAACATTTCAATCAGTTAGACTTTGAGTAAAGCAGATTACCCTTCATAATGTGGATGGACTTATCCAATCAGAGAAAAAGACTGAGGTCCTCCAAAGAAGACAAAGGAATTCTGCCTCCAGACTGCCTTCAGGTTTGAGCTGCAACATTAGTTCTTCCCTGAGTCTCCAGCCTGCGCTGCACATTTCACACTTGCCAGGTTTGGGGCTTCTGCATGTGTATATACACAGCCTATTGATTCTATTTCTCTGGAGAACCCAGACTAATGCAAATACCAAGGGTTTTGAAATAAAAGAGTGACTCTATTAGTCAGTTTTCCCCTATATGTCAAAATATCAGTGGTTTATAGAAACAAAATATAGGTATATATATTTATTTTCCTAACTCATGAGTCCACGGGTCAGCTGTGGTTCAGCTAACTTCAGCTGGACTCACCTGAGCTCCAGCGAGCTGGGGTAGACTCCAAGCTTCAGGCTAGATTTAGGTTTGCTCCACAAGTCTTCATCTTTCTCCTAGGACCAGCAGTTATGCAACTAGTCAACAATTGTTTTTCTTGTAATAGAGCATAGGACTCAAAAGGATGAGTAGATCACAGAAGTGCAGAGGCCTCATCTATAAACCACCACACTGATACTTCTGCCTGTTCCACTGGCCAAGCAAGTACATGACCAACATCAATGGGATGTAGAAGTAAATCCAGCCACATCGGGGTTCAATATAGATCCCTCAGCAAAGGGCACAGAGGCATAATTCTAATCCAGGAAGAGAGCGAAGAATTGAGACCAACAATTCAATCGACTTGAGGGACCTTGTTAGATATATTTCTGAAAAATAACTGTCAGCTGTGGGAAGGGGGAGTATAAAGATGCTAGCAGTCATAAACTCTTTCTAAAACAAAGTAGAAAAGACAAGGAGTGAGGGAAGTTGGGAGGGGTGAGAGAGGAAAGAAGAGTTTTGATTGGAAGTTGAAAAGAGTAGCAGCCAAAGGACTCAACATTGTACAGTTTCAAAATAAGCATGGGCCTAATTTAGGGCACTGGGGAGGGAAGGGAACTAAGAGTTACTGAAGACATATGTATTCAAAACACTGCACTAGTTCACATACCCTATGTCATATGATCCTTACAATACTGCAGTAGATATTATTGTCAGATTCCAAAGTCCATTTTGGAAGAAAGGAACTGAATTGAGAGACATTTTGGAAATCAAATATATAAGACTTGTTGGCCTAATTAGATATGATGGTAAAACAGAATGGGGAAAGCTAGCTGACTGCTAAGCATCTAGGTGGGCAATAGTGTGATGCTTCCCCATTAACTTAGTTGGGAAACACAAAAGGAGGGCTAGTTTGTGAGCTGAAGGAGATATATTTTTGGCTTGTGTTGGTGATACTATAGGACATCTATGTGAGATATTTTACAAATGGTTGGAAATTTGTATCTTAGAGCTCAAGAAGCCAATCCTGGAGAAACACTCCAGAAATAAAGGCAAAAAGCATGGAAAATGATATTAGCAAAGAAATGAATGTGTCTTGCACACACAGTTCATGTTCATGGAATGCTTAGCAAATTAACATACTGTTTAGACATACTCATGTGTCTAATCATATGTATTAGTTTAGATATAGCAAGTAGTGTGAAATTAGGTTGAAAAGATAAGTTTGTACCTGATCTCAGTTGTCCTAGGATGCTGGAATAGGACATTTGGGCTTTTATCAAGAAAGAACCACTATAGGTTTTTGTGCTAGGGTTGACTTAAAGAGCCTGGCTTTTTGGAAGACTGATGTAGCATCATGGTATAAGCTGGACCAAAGGTAGGAGGCCAAGTGGAAGGCTATTGCATTAGTTTTTATAAGCACCAACAAGAACCTAAACAGAGTAGTGGCAGGAAGAACAGAAATGAAGGAACAGATGGAAGAACTGCTTTGAGGGAAATTGCTGTGCAGCGCAGTAACCATTCTGCATACCGTTAAATACGTGTCAAGTTAGTTTTGTAACTTCACTTGGCGCTAATGGTTTCCTGTCTTCAGGTATGCAGAGCCTTCATAATTTATTGTTCATCTGTTCACATATTTTTTAAATAAGGTTTATAATTTCTATGAGGGAGAGACTATAACTTGTTTGGTTCTGTACTGTTCCACAACATTTATCAGAATAGGCACTGGCTAAATGTTTAACAAATGAGCAGCTCGCTGAATGCTGCCCCTGCACACGTCAGTGTGCCCTTTCCTAGATTCTCTTCACGCTTGCTCTCTACCCTGCCCCCGTCTCTCATCTTTCCACCAAATATTTCCCTCCCTCTCACCTCCTTAAGGTTGGTCTGGGAGAACTTGCCTCACAGGAGGAACCAGATTTCTGAGCAGTCTGCAGAAACTGATGTGACATTTTTTTTCCAATCCTGCCTTCAACCAAGCTCAATTGATTCTCTCGTTGCTATTTTTAATGTTATCTCAGACATATCCAGTAGCTTTCCAGTTACGTAAAATATTGCAAATTCAGTTCCTATCCATTTAAGCCTCCAGTTTTATTTTCTCCCCCAACCCCTACCCCATTTTAGGCTTCCCCCAAGGGACTGGTACCTCTCTCTTTTCTGATTCTAAATTCCCTAGTGCTAGAGAAGGAGAGATTGGGGGGAAGGCATACTTCCTTATACTTGACTGGGTTTGGTTTGCAGAGCTCTGGTGAGTTTGCTGTCATTGCTCTTTGGCTAACGCTGATCATCAACAACCTCTGTGTGGCAGGTGGCCACTGGGTGCTCTCTCAAAGGAATGGAGTGTGAATGCTTGGGGTGACCTATGGGGACCCTACTGCACAGTTCTCTGGTATGGGACAACTGACTCTACCCCAGCCTGATTCATCAAGATTCTCTAAGCTCGTCCCCAGTATCCAGTGCTGGGGTGATCAGCTTCTTGGATGGCTAACAGCAAGACTTCCCTGCCAGGATATTAATTTCAAAGCTAATGAGTCTCTCTTCCTTCCTTCTTCCCCTTTCTCCAGTTATTTCCTTGTGTCAACTGGGGCAGCCAGGGAGTTTCCTAAGGCTGGGGTGATTATTCAGGGTAGCAGAGTTGGTTCAACCACCTCTTAATAAGTCCTGGAGAATGCCCCTGGCCCCAATATTTTTGTAATTCTCTGTAGAATATGAAAGTATTTAATACCTTTGAGCCTCTGCTTTGGGTCCTAGTTGCCAATTTTACACATATATATAGTATCCGGTTATTTGTAACTGCTGCTAAAACATCATTTTTTTTTTGATTTTTTTACTAAAAAAAATTTATTTTTTACGATTTTCAAAATTTGATTTTTTTAATTAACATTTTTATTGAAGTATAATTGCTTTACAATGGTGTGTTAGTTTCTGCTTTATAACAAAGTGAATCAGTTATACATATACATATGTTCCCATATCTCTTCCCTCTTGCATCTCCCTCCCTCCCACCCTCCCTATCCCACCCCTCTAGGTGGTCACAAAGCACGGAGCTGATCTCCCTGTGCTATGCGGCTGCTTCCCACTAGCTTTCTATTTTACATTTGGTAGTATATATATGTCCATGACACTCTCTCACCCTGTCACATCTCACCCCTCCCCCTCCCCATATCCTCAAGTCCATTCTTTAGTAGGTCTGTGTCTTTATTCCCATCTTGCCACTAGGTTCTTCATGACCTTTTTTTTTTTTTTTTTCCTTAGATTCCATATATATGTCTTAGCATACTGTATTTGTAAAACTTCATTTTGCAACTCCTGAGGTGTCATTTACATTTGTAACTACTGTGTAATAAACACTGAGTTAAGTGTTATGTGAACAAACATTTAATGAGTAGCTAAAATGAGTCAGTCAATGTAAGAATGAAATACAAAAGTCTGATATAGTTCAGACCCCAATGCAAAATAATGAATTACATGGCAATATTAAAAGAGAGGACGTTTCAACCTCAAAATGGAAAATGGATTGGAGAGTGGAGCAATAGGAAAGAGAAAAGGAGAAAAGAGAACTTAAAAATGAAGGAGTAAATACCATCCCAGAAGAAGAAAAGAGAGAAAAAAAAAAGGTAGAAGAGATACTTGAAAATATAATTGCCTTGACCTTTGATTGATCATGGCTAGGGAAAAAAAAAAAAAACAGCTACAGATGACATTTTGGGGACATTTGGGGAATGTTAATATGGACTATATATTAGGTAACGTAATTTTATCAATGTTAGATTTATTGAGGGTGATGATACTGTGACTGTGTAGGAGAATGTCCTTGTTCTTGGGAGATGCTCCTGGAGTATCGGGATGAAGTTTCATGATGTCCGCAAATGGTTCAGGAGAAATGTCTTTCCAATGGTTCACCTAAAATTTAAAAAATAAGTGTTGTGTGCATGTGAATGAGTGAGTGGGTATAGAGTGAAAGGCAAAAGCCAAATATAGTAACGTTTGGTGTATCGAGATCCCAGGTATTCTGGAAGACATGGCAATGTACCACCTGTAACTCCCTTCGAGGAAGGACTTGCCCAGCATCAGAGAGAGTGGTCGGCAGACAGTCTCCAGCCGTCAGCATCTTCAGGGTCTGCCTCCACAGCAGAGAGCCCTCACCAGAGCACGCTACTCCCAGGCAGCAACATCCAGTGACAGAGAGGCAGATCACAAAGGCCCGTTCATATCTGCCCTGCCTGGGACACTCTACTAGCCTAAACTGTGCCCGAGCTCCCCAGATGGTTCACAGAGGTGCCATCAAGCCCCACCACAGTTCGGCCCCTCTCCTGCCCCGCCCTGCTTCCTCACCCCTCCTTCCGCAGATGTTCATCCCTAATAAACACTTTGCACCCCCTCCAGAAAAAAGGAGTAAGGAGAATCTCAAAAATGAGAACACTGCATAGTGGCGGAAAGCCTAACATGTTTGAGATTAAAATCTGAATCCCTGATGCCCAGACTAATCTTTTCTCTGCTCACAAATCAGAATCATATAGATTTCCGTTAATATTTATCTCCTTGAATCTGAAGGAAGAGGAAAATCTGTGTTGTATTTTGCCCAGTTTTGCTGTTCCCATCATGAATTTCACTGAAGGATCACATCAGGTTGATGAGGTGCCAGCTGTCCTTAACAACTGAAGTATTAGAGGCTATGGTATGGCATGCAAGGCAGCACAAGTCTTAGAAGCGAGTTACTTCAGAAACCAAGAACTGCAAATTCAACTAAAATTTCAAATAAAAACCAAAAGACTAGAATAATCCATACAAAATTTTAATGCCAGAAGTTTCTCTTGCTTAAATTACTTTGACACTCAAATTTAAACTCAGAAACATTATGTTGCTGTCACACTTCTTTGTTCTCCTAAAGTAAAAAAATAAATCTTTATATAGCTGACAAAAAATAGGAATCTGTCTGCCAGCGAATTATTCTTGTCTAACATACTGTAGAGTCTATGTAGAACACATGGTCCTTAAACACCCAAAAGCCTCTTCTTTACTGGCTTACCACAGCAGTATGTTTCTCCAGCATGTTTGCACTACCTACATGTCTTGCATAAGCATGAATTCCTTTGGATGTTTAAGTCATGCAGTATTTTCACATGCTTTGATGTTGTGCATATGAGAATTATCATCTACATTTTGGGAGTTCAGTTCCCTGTGCCTTCAGCACTGAATTTAAAACTGCTCGACTGACATCATTTTAAATTCCGTCCAACAGAATGCCAATAACGTCTGCAACAGAAGTTTGACATATTTAGTTCTCTCAAATATGGAACTGATTTAGCAGCTAAATTGGAAATTTCTGGGTGCATTTTTGAAAACTAATTCAGCGTGAAATTATTAATAATTTAGAATTGTGCATAAAGTATTTTGGGTTTACTTATTTTCTTATCCAGAAAGATCTGTTGCTTCATATCAGATAAATTTCCAAGATGCATTCTGCTGTTGGAACACAAAGTAAACAGCTTAAATTAATCCTAACGTGATTTTCTAATTACAGATGAGACCCATTGGCCATGATGGCTACCATCCCACATCTGTTGCTGAGTGGCTGGATTCCATCGAACTAGGTGACTACACCAAAGCCTTTCTGATTAATGGCTATACATCGATGGACCTGTTGAAAAAAATCTGGGAGGTTGAACTTATTAATGTAAGTTGGTCTCTTAAAGACACCTTAACGATTCAACACTTGATAATTCCTACCATAGGTGGGTAATTTTTTCTTTCTTTGTGACTCTTTGGACAGCCAACAAGGATTTACAGGTATGCCTTCTGTTTTGAATATATGTCTCTCTGATTCTAGTCAAGCTCTACAATGATTGTCTTTTGAAGTTTTGGTGTGGGCACTAAGAGGACTCTCAGGGTGTTTTACATTATCTCAGAAAAACTTCCAAGCAGTTTCGGGCTTTCCATTTTAGGAGATTTTGTCACTTTAGGATATGAACATGATAACAAATAGGCTCCCATTCTATTCTTTGCTCTTATGCATTTTTAAAGATTAAAGTCATCATTTTTAGTTTTTTATCTCTGTTATGTTTCCTTGTCTCTTTTCCTTAACTGCATATATAAACCCCAAACTTGAAGGGACTTTTTTCTTATTTTATAAGCTGCTGTAATATCAACATTTTATTTTCCAGGGCTTATACCTAATCTTAAATTGTTTGTTTTATTCATACACTTGGCATAGATTTTCTATAAAAACTGGCCAATATATGTTGCCATGTATTCGAGCCCAAAGAGATCAACCAAATCTGTTTAACTGCTTTTTTTCTTTATAAATTTATTTTTTTTATTTATTTTATTTTTGGCTGTGTTGGGTCCCCGTTGCTGTGTGCGGGCTCTCTCCAGTTGCAGCAAGCGGGGGCCACTCCTCTCTGCAGCACATGGGCCTCTCACTGCGGTGGCCTCTCCCGTTGCAGAGCACGGGCTCTAGGCACGCGGGCTTCAGTAGTTGTGGCTCGCAGGCTCAGTAGTTGTGGCTCGCCGGCTCTAGAGCACAGGCTCAGTAGTTGTGGCACACGGGCCCAGTTGCCCCAAGGCATGTGGGATCTTCCCGGACCAGGGCCCGAACCCGTGTCCCCTGCATTGGCAGGTGGATTCTTAACCACTGTGCCACCAGGGAAGCCCTGTTTAACTGATTTTGATACTGATCATTTTCTCATTTTATTTTTACTGCTCTTTTATTTCTAATGGCATAAAGGAATGAAAGAGATGAAAAGATAGCATAATTATCATGCCTTCATATTTTATTTGGTATCATGAACATTTCTTTTCAAAAGTGAGAAATCATTTATCTTTCAGAGAATTTCTTAGACTTAAGTTTTATATTCTAGTAACTGGAAAAAAAGCATTCATAAACTGAAAGACAAAGCAAATACATTTCTGCTGGTTCAAAAGCACTCTGTTCTAGTCTTTATGACATTTTCTCTCCACAAGTCCGGTCTCTATGTACTGAATGTCATTAATTATTTTAAATTATGGTTAATTAGTAGTAACTAATTATTCTTTGCTTTAGAAGTCTGTCTTAAAAATAATATCTTTTCTGGAACATCTATAAAAACTTTAATCTAAAAATCACTTTAAATGGACAAATTCTTGGCTTCTTCTTCTAATTTGCCATCAGCTACTCTTAGCTTTCTGTTCTTATCCTTTCACAAAAGCTTTCATTATTTCAGAAGGAACTCACTATCTCACTAAAAGCCTCTGATTAATTTTGTTGTTAGTCTGAGTGGAAGCAACTGAAACTGTATTGCTTTTTAGTTGCATCAAGGAGATTTTAGTTTTCCACTGAGAACTCGACACTCATTTTATGGCTACTCTTAGCCATTTATTAAAGGGGGATCTTCCACAGATCAAACAAACATGCTTCCAACTAAGTTGCTTTCTAGTCAATGATAAATATCTCTATGTAACAGCTGAATAATATCGCTCCCCACTGAAGAATGAGTACTTTGGATAGATAGCACATGAGTCACTCACTTAACTTGCATTAGCAATAATCCCTCATTGAAAAGAACAGATTCCAATGGAACTATATTATAAAATGTTTTCATTGAAGCAAGGATCATTAAAACAAGACTATATGTCTCTCAAAATTCAAGTACTGAGGCTAATACTTAAAGTGTGGGCTTGGACCCACACTTTTCCCCAGTGCTATGTGTACCAGCAGCCTAGAGATGCCCGTTCAGTCACTGTGGTCAGGCCTTGTGGATGACTGCAGTGACTGCAGGGCAGTGATGCCGTAAGGCCCCATGTTTAATGCCAAGGCTCAGGGCATTAAATCACTACCCACAGGGCTAACCAGCCTTGAGCTGGGACAGAACAATGGCCTTTTCCACCCATACTAACTCTTTTTTGTTTGTTTGTTTTGTTTTTCAGTTCTAGAATTCCATTTGGTTCTTTTTTTTTTTAACATCTTTATTGGAGTATAATTGCTTTACAATGTGTTAGTTTCTGCTGTATAACAAAGTGAATCAGCTATATGTATACATATATCCCCATATCCCCTCCCTCTTGCATCTCCCTCCCAGTTATTTGTAGTGAGGTGGATGGACCTAGAGTCTGTCCACCCATACTAACTTTTTTTCTTTTTTTTTGGCTGCGTTGGGTCTTTGTTGCTGTACGCGGGCTTTCGCTAGTTGCAGCAAGCGGGGGCTACTCTTCGTTGCGGTGCACAGGATTCTCATTGAGGTGGCTTCTTTTGTTGCAGAACACGGGCTCTAGGTGAGCGGGCTTCAGTAGTTGTGGTGCACGGGCTCAGTAGTTGTGGCTCGTGGGCTCTAGAGCACAGGCTCAGTAGTTGTGGCACACGGGCTTAGTTGCTCCGTGGCATGTGGGATCTTCCTGGACCAGGGCTCGAACCCGTGTCCCCTGCATTGGCAGGTGGATTCTTAACCACTGCGCCACCAGGGAAGCCCCACCCTTACTAACTCTTGAAGGTACTTTTGGTGTAATATAATCTGACTCCAATCTGGAGAGAAGTACCTGTCACAAGCATTATATCAGAATCGGAAAACATAGTCATTGTGTTTTAGACCTTGAGGCCAAATTCCTTGGGCCTGGAGTACAACATCTGCATCTAATACCAACCCAGTATATTTTCCTTCAAGTGAACTGATGGAATTTAAAGTTTGTGATGAATTTATGGGCAAGTTCACACTCTTGGGGAGGCTTTGCAAGTCATTTAACTCCATAAATATACTTATTATGGACAAACTATCTGTACCTTTAGACTTGGAAATCAGAGAACAAAATTTTTACACCCTTTAGATCTGCTACAGAGTAGTTCATTTGATGGTTTAGGGCTGTTGGGTTTTAAAATGAGAGATAGGCACCATGTATACCTCCTGGCTGACGATGCTTTCGACTGGTCTCAAATTCAAGACTTTCACTTATCCCAACTAGCGAGGGAAAGTATCCAAATGTAAGATAATCTCATATATAATATATGGGCCCAGCAATTCTGTATTAAGTATGCATAATTTATTTTTTACAGCCAGGAAGGAATGTACGGTCACTTTGATTTAGAGCAAAGCCTTTTAGGACAAGTCCCATGCTGAACTTTTGTAATGAGTGGCTAGTTTTAAGGAAACCCAATGGCTCCAATAACTTCTATTCTATGTAGAGTGAAGAGAGAAGTGCAGGTGGAGGCTGTCTTTGATATAGAGGTCTGCTGAGGAGAACAGAGGATGAGAAGACTGACTGCTGATGTAATTACAAATTACTTCAGTCATTAAATCATATTCACTAAGCCTCCAATTTCATATGGTATTATTCTTGATATTAAACAACTAATAATACATTCACATTGAGTATAAATTTATTCAAAGTATTTTCATGAAGAAATGAAAACTACACAAAGTTGTGACTTGAAAAGTACAAATACATTTGAAATTGTAATCTTTCAAAAAGTCCCCAAAGATCTTTTTCTTGGTGGAGCACATTAATGCCTTTGAAAAACAAGGTTATTTGAATAACCTAATAAAGGTTTTAGTCACAAAGCTACCTAAAGTATAGGAATAGGGGAGAGTAGTGGAGATCTCATATCTTTTTTTTTTTAACATCTTTATTGGTGTATAATTGCTTTACAATGGTGTGTTAGTTTCTGCTTTATAACAAAGTGAATCAGCTGTACGTATACATATATCCCCATATCCCCTCCCTCTTGCATCTCCCTCCCAGTTATTTGTAGTGAGGTGGATGGACCTAGAGTCGAGACACAGAATTAGTACTTGGATCTATATTGGTGATGGCTCAAGGCTTGTCTGGTTCTAAAACCTTGCATTAAAGGAGGGAATTGAAACAAATTCTGAAGATATTTTTTTTAAAGAGCCAACTAAGTTGGGAAATAATCTAATGCATACTTGGGGTTTCATATAAGGTTTTATTTTACCTATTTACCCAGGCAGAAAATTATCTGCATATCTGTGAATCGTGTGATACTGAGGACTGTGTCTTCCTTATCTTTGTATCCCAGCACTTACAATATACTTGGTATACAAGGTGCAACCAATGAATGTTTGATAGATGAATGAAAGACTGAAAAAAGGAACAAATGGAATAAAGCAAATAGGATGATGTGGAAAGAGCACATGGCTACAGGTAGAGAATTAAATTTCTCATGTTTATATATGTGACCCCTATTTAGTCATTCTTTTTTTCTTAAACATCTTTATTGGAGTATAATTGCTTTACAATGGTGTGTTAGCTTCTGCTTTATAACAAATTGAATCAGCTATACACATACATATATCCCCATATCTCCTCCCTCTTGCATCTCCCTCCCACCCTCCCTATCCCACCCCTCTAGGTGGTCACAAAGCACCGAACTGATCTCCCTGTGCTATGCAGCTGCTTCCCACTAACTATCTATTTTACATTTGGTAGTGTATATAAGTCCATGCCACTGTCTCACTTCCTCCCAGCTTACCCTTCCCCCTCCCCACGTCCTCAAGTCCATTCTCTACATCTACATCTTTATTCCTGTCCTGCCCCTAGGTTCTTCAGAACCTTTTTTTTTTTTTTTAGATTGCATATATATGCGTTAGCATATGGTATTTGTTTTTCTCTTTCTGACTTACTTCACTCTGTATGACAGACTCTAGGTCCATCCACCTCACTACAAATAACTCAATTTCATTTCTTTTTATGGCTGAGTAATAGTCCCTTGTGTATATGCGCCACATCTTCTTTATCCATTCATCTGTCGATGGACACTTAGGTTGCTTCCATGTCCTGGCTATTGTAAATAGAGCTGCAATGAACATTGTGGTGCATGACTCTTTTTGAATTATGGTTTTCTGCAGATACATGTCCAGGAATGGGATTGTGGGGTCGTATGGTAGTTCTATTTTTAGTTTTTTAAGGAACCTCCATACTGTTCTCCATAGTGGCTGTATCAATTTACATTCCCACCAACAGTGCAAGAGGGTTCCCTTTTCTCCACACCCTCTCCAGCATTTATTGTTTCTAAATTTTTTTATGATGGCCATTCTGACCGGTGTGAGGTGATACCTCATTGTAGTTTTGATTTGCGTTTCTCTAATGATTAGTGATGTTGAGCATCCTTTCATGTGTTTGTTGGCAATCTGTGTATCTTCTCTGGAGAAATGTCTATTTATGTCTTCTGCCCATTTTTTGATTGAGTTGTTTGTTATTTAGATATTGAGCTTCATGAGCTACTTGTATATTTTGGAGATTAATCCTTTGTCCGTTGCTTCTTCTGCAAATATTTTCTCCCATTCTGAGGGTTGTCTTTTCATCTTGTTTATGGTTTCCTTTGGTGTGCAAAAGCTTTTAAGTTTCATTAGGTCCCATTTGTTTATTTTTGTTTTTATTTCCATTTCTCTAGGAGATGGGTCAAAAAGGGAGATCTCATATCTTAATAGCAGCATTGTCAGCAGTGGAGATCAAGCATAAACTTTTAAGACATAAGGTATTGCCAGTTTTACAGGCCCGTGTGGTCTAGACTTAGAAAATGAGAAAATGAAGTCTTTGCCAATTATTGTTTCCCATATTCCCTAATCTATGCTTCATATTCAGAAGCTGACGTTTCATCAATAGCTCTGTTTTACCCCTGTGTCTGCCATGACCAATAATAACATATTTAACATTACTTTCACTTTTGTATTGATATTTTAGTGTTATATGAATATTGAGAGAGATTGTCAGGCAAATGTTTCCCTCTGCAGATGCTAGCTGGGTGAATCTCTAGCCTGAATTATAGTCCTCTCCAAAGGCTTGTTAGAATTAAAAACTAGTTAGCAGTGCATAAGTACATGAATTTTTTTTTTTTTTACTCAGAAGGTTACTCAGGCCTTCCATATGGTATTAACCAAGTTTACACAACAGTTTTTACTGCTACTGAAAAATCTCTACAGCTCTGCCAGGGGGAAATTTTAAATAAAAGGGCTACATATTTTCTGCATGAAGTAGGTATGGATAATTACGATCTCCATGAAATAATCCATTTCCTAAACAACAACAAAAATGTATTGCAATTATGAAAAGCAATGTTAATTTATTTTATCACTGTGTACCTACTAAGGGGATTTTGATTAGATGAAATAAATTTGAACACTGTCCAATTTATACATCTGTGAACATCAATGTAGAACACATTAGTAATTTCTTCCCATTAGTTTTACCATTCATTTTTTACCAAGGAAATAATTCTAGTCCAGCTTATGATCTCCTACAATATTGATAATGATAAAAGTACCCAGTGAAGAACAAAATAAAGTTAAGTCTTCAGTGCGTTCTTAAATCTGTGCTCATAAGTACAGGAATATCTTTAAAAATCCAACTCTGGCAGTTGGTTGTGTTTTAAATACCTTTGGGTAGAAACAAAGTAATTAAGGTAGCAATACCCATATGTGTCCCATGAAAATCATTTGGGCTTTTTTTTTTTTTTTAACATCTTTATTGGAGTATAATTGCTTTACAATGGTGTGTTAGTTTCTGCTTTATAACAAAGTGAATCAGTTATACATATACATATGTTCCCATATCTCTTCCCTCTTGCATCTCCCTCCCTCCCACCCTCCCTATCCCGCTCCTCTAGGTGGTCACAAAGCACAGAGCTGATCTCTCTGTGCTATGCGGCTGCTTCCCACTAGCTATCTATTTTACGTTTGGTAGTGTATATATGTCCATGCCACAGACCTACTAGAGAATGGACTTGAGGATACGGGGAGGGGGAAGGGTAAGCTGGGACAAAGTGAGTCAGTGGCATGGGCTTATTTTTATAATAGAAAATTGATGAGCAAATCATTTGCTTCTTGCCTAATAGCTGCTGAAACTATACTTATATCACTCTCTTGCTTAGGGCTGTCACATTTCTTTTTTGTTTTTTCTTTTGCAATGTTGTTGATTCCATTTCTACCTTCCCAGGGAAATTTTGTGATAATCTAATCACTTGGAGATATACTAAGAAATTTTCAAAGTTAACATTCTAATTTTATGTTAAATCTTCAATAGTGTGACTTTATTTGCTTTAAATACAGTAGAAATATAGTCCTATCAGCATCAAATTTAGACTCATTACTTGCTTTGATGTTTTTATTTCATGATCAGAATTATAAAGTCACACTTCTCTCTGCCCTACCCTCATTGCTATAACTGAAGTTAAATTTACTCCCAGAAGTTTTTTTGCATTGTGTCTGTGAGTGTGTGTTTGTATATATGTGTATTGGATAAATGCAAATGATAACTTATAATCCCAACCAAGAAGAATAATCACCAAATTCACAAATTGCAGGGGAGGAATGGGGAGAAGAATATTATAATTCCATTTCCAGACCAATTATTTTAAGTAAAAGGTTATGCTTTCACTATAGGACATTATTAAATGAGAAAAATATTCATATTTCCACACCAGGGAGGCTACATTAGTCAACACTTCAAATGTTAACAACTTTAATCAAAGCCGAAGGCTTTAACTAAATAACTGGATATGAGTGTTCAAGTGTAGAGCAAACTTTATATATGACCTATGGATTTAAGCATTTTATTTATACTCATAGACAGTACAGCTGGCTCTTCACAAGCCTTCGGGACAGCTAGACACCGCCTCTGGGCTTCAGACTTTTTCAGACACTATGTGTCAGGTAAAAGCCCCTGGACTCTACTGCCCGCACTCACTGCATCTAAATTGCAAGCTTGGACTTTATCGCAGGACTCTGCAGAGGCTTTCCTCACTTGGCCCAAGTTTTGGAAGAAGCACCCTTCTACGTTCCTCATATGAGATGAACAGTCCTCTTCCAAATAAATACTCACTTTCAAGTGATTTTTAGCCCTTTCACATATGGCATGGAGATTGATGATGGGCTAAGGCTGGTATTATTGATTCCACTATCTTTCAGCATGTTTTGCGTATCTGCACCTATCATGCTGCTCTCAACTTTGGAGCATTGACCTAAACTGAGATAAAGTTACATCACAATAAAATGCACTTAAACACTAAAACTTCATTGGAAGGAATATAGCTTTTTTTTTGCATTTAAAGTGAATTTGCATTCTTACAGTGCCTTGGGGTTAATATTATTGAATAAGCACTGCTAAGTGTTGATACTGGAATTAGTAAACACACACACACACACACACACACACACACACACACACACACAATGAAAGTAAACAAGGCATTTGGCCCTGAAGAGACAGTCTAGACACTCAGCAACAAATTAATTTCATGAACAACTGAAACCCTCTGATTATAGCTATTAATGACCCATCTCTGTGCAAAAAAGAAAATCATGTTCTGAGTATCTAGAAATTTCTACCTTAAAAAAGTTATTTTAGTAGACACCATTGTTTTTTCCCCACGCAGATTTCATTCACTCTTCTCCTGATTAAAATAGAAGCATTTCAAATTTCCTCTGAAGAAGCCACGTCCACCCTTCCTCATTCCATGCCTGAACATACTACCCAGATCTAAGCCAAGCTCAGCATTCCAGCCTTTTCTCCCATTCCCACAGGCTACAAAGTATTCTTCGTCAGGACCCTTATAGCATATGACAGGATTTTCTTCTTTTTAGAGACTGAATGTATATACCACATCTTCTTTAGCCATTCATCTGTTGATAGACATTTAGGTTCCTTCTACTCCTTGGCCATTATGGATAATGCTGCAATGAACATCAGTGTACAAATATCTCCTTGAGATCCTATTTTCAATTCTTTTGGATATATACCTAAAAGTAGGATTGCTAGATCATATGGTAATCCTGTTTTTAAATATTTGAGGAACCTCTAAATTGCTTTCCCTGGTGGCTGCATCATGGTCATTATTTCTTAAAATGTTGTTTTCTGCCTGGCCGTCTCTCTCCTCTCCTTTGGAAACTTCAATCACATGTATATGAGGCTGTTTAAAGTTGGGCCACAACCTACCAGTACTCTACTTGTTTTTTTTCATTATTTTTTCTCTCTGTGATTCATTTGGATAGTTTCTATTGCTGTGTCAAGTTCACTTATCTTTTCTTCTTGTGATACCTAATCTGCCATTATTAACATCCAGTGTACTTTTAATCTCAGAGATTATAGTTTTCATCTCCAGAAGTTAGACTTCAGTCTTTATTTTCCAGGTCTCTATTTAACATTCTCAATCTTTTCTCTAACTTGTTGAACATAAGGAATGTGGTTATAATAACTGTTTTAATGCCCTTGCCTTCTAACATCTGTGTCGGTTTGGGGTCAGTTTCAGTTGATTGATTCTTCTCCTCAATGTTCTTGGCATGCCTGGTAACTTGTATTGCATGCCAGACGTTACAAATTTTACCTTGTTAGGTACTGGATATTTTTGTATTCCTATAAATATTCTTGAGCTCCATTATCAGACACAGAGAAGCTCCTTGGATATATTTTGATCCTTTCAGGTCTTACTTTTAAGATTTCTTAGGCAAAACCAGAGCATCAGTTAGCCTATGGCTTATACTTTACACTACTGAGGCAAGATACTTCTGAGTATTCTAACAATGCCCTGTGAATTTCCAGGTTTCCCAGTCTGAATAGTGCAGACTACTACCAACCCTGTTTGAGCTCTACTTACTACTTCCACTAATCTTTTCTGGCGTTTTTTTTTAATCTGGCCTCAGATAGTTTCCTCATATGCATGTGCTGATAAGCCCTCTGTCCTCTCTAGCACTCTATACAGAAAAGTCTAGCCACTTTAGTCTCCCTAGACTCTCACCTCCATCTTCTCAATTCAAAGAGTCTTCCAGACTCCCTGGCTTCTTCTTCCCTGCATAATGGCCTGAGAATTCTCTCCAGATGGTAAACTAGGACAATTTTAGGGTTCACTCTGTTTCTCATCTCTCAGATATCAATTTCCTTCATTGCTTCATTCCAATGTCTCAAAAAGTAGTGTTTCATAGATTTTGTCTCCATTTTCAGTTTCAGGTGAGAGCAGGGGCGTTGGGGAGGTGGGGGGGGGAGATAAATCCAATCCTTGTTAATCCAGAAGCCCCAGTCCATGCTACTTACATTAATCCCTGTAGGCTAGGGCCCCATACCTAAACAACTGAGTCAAAATCTTTGGTGGTGGAATCTGGGCATTGGGAGTTTTTTAAAAGCTCCCCAGGTGATTTTAATGTGTAGCCTGGGTTGAAAACCACTGCTGTAATCAGTGGGGAGCCATTAAAAGGATTTTAATCAGGAGAATGACATGATCAGAAGCAGTAGGCAGGGGCCAGAAGCCGACACACATAGGAAGGAAGGGCTGACTGTAAGGGAAGTAGGAGCTGAGTCAGCCGATTCTGCTCTACAGCTATTTCTAGCCATGAATGTATTAGGCATGACAGCAGTAAAACCTGTGTGCCTCCTTAGAACCTGAGGGTGTCCCTGAATTTGGAGTCCATAAATATAGAGTCAATTTCCATCATCATAACCCCGTGTATCTAGAAGAGGGCAAATTACAGTCAGTATTCAAGGGAGGCAAGGACAAATACAATACCTTTCAGAAATGCCTTTCAATAGTGGCTAAAATTGTTTCATTTTGACCCTTAAAAGGCCAAGCCTTGGTTATCTGAAAATGTTCTTACTGTTTATAAAGTAAATGGTAGGACAGACGGTGTGTGTCAGTGTTTCAAATGCACCCTCTCTTCTTTCATCTTTATTTTAGAATCAGGTCACTTGACTTTGAATCCTATATCTGCCACTCAGTATGTGACCTTAAAAAAGTCACTTATCAACTCTTGGTCTCAGTTTCTCCTTTTTAAATAGAAGATAATAATATCTGCTCCGCTGGCTTCATAGGTTTCCTGTGAGACTTGAAATCACATGAGAGTTTTTATTATCCATCCCTTTCTCTTCTCTCCCTGTTCTATTTTTCTTTTGCCTCTATTTTTTTCTTCCTCTCTCCCCCAGATCCCTCTCCCAGCATTAGGCTGGGATCTGGCCAGCTCCCTTGGAGCATGCTTTCACAGCTTAGCTGCCATTTGCTTCTCGCTGTCAGTACTCACTCGTGTTAGAACACAGACAGCTGCCCTTATTGTGCAGACTGTGGCCTCTAAAATCACTGCTCAACCTCTCTCTTCCACCGCTCCCAAGTCCAACCCCTTCCCTCTGCCTTAGCCTCTCAGCCTCCCAGCACTGCTTAGTGCTGCTCAGAATGTTTCCACTCCTAGAGTGGGTGAATGTGAGAGGAATGACTCTGAGCTTTGTGTAGAAGCTGCAGGATAAAGCTGCAGAGAGCCTGTCCCCTCCCCCCCCCTTTTTTTTCTGACTATGCTTAGGTATGGAATTGCTAGTGTCCTTTTCCCCCCAACTACATAGCATTGGTCCTTGACTCTCAGCCACCCAGTTCTATTTATTCTTGAAACAAACAACCTTGGGGCAGAGCAGGGTAGTGGCTCAGAGGTTAGGGATGTACTTATTCTCAGCCAATCATCCATAATCTTAAACCCTTCTAGAATCTGTTCCAAAGTTTCCGTTCGACAATCCATAAGAGTGGGCACTTCTGACTGTGTTTTGAAGTAGTTCAGTATCTCCTTTTCGTTGAAACTGCTCCATTTCCATATATAGTATCATTAATTATAATTAAGTCGTTTAATTTTTTATTCTGTATTTTGCTCAGATTTCTAATATGACATGAAGACTTTTGTTTCTTTAACTCTTTCCTGGAGATATTTAGGGCAGAGCCTGTTGCTAAGGAGATTCATTTGTGTTGCAGTTAAATACCTAAATACTGTAAACTGGCTCTGTGCTTTTTAGGAGCTTTGAGAGGGGGAATATTCTAATGAATTATTCTATAGTGTAGAAAATAAAAAAGGAAAAAGTCCTCTACAAAATGCAAATACAACACTTTTCATGCTATCCAGATGGAGAAATGCTTTGGGTCTTCCTTGGGAAAAGATCTGAGATCATACTGAAAAGATAAGCCTCTACCTCCTGAGGTGAAAGGAAAGCCAAAGAGGTCTTTTTGTTAGAAGAAAACTATTTAGAATTTTGAAGCCTGACATACAAGCTGCCATGGAAGAGATTGACAATAAATATAAACACTCAGAGTAAATCATAAAGGTTAATTTATCACCAAAGTAAGTATACAAGATTAATGTTAGAATCTACCCATTATAATAATAATTCAAAGCTGGGGAGAAGAGAGATGAGATAGGTAATTTTGTAGGATTTATATCTGCTTTAAAGATGTTTAAGGTTGATTTAGAATTTAAGTTTAGATATTTTAATAAAGAGATATATTATGTTAAATTGGCTATCTGTGGTCTCAAATTTTTTTTGAACTCAAGCAAAGAGCTGTTAACTTGAACTTGAAAGCATGTAAATTCCTTACTGTACAGACCTTATATCTGGCACTCTGCCGCCACCTGGTGGCGGCATACCTAAAGTACAGGGCCAGTGACTAAATCTAAAACGATTTCTTAAATGCAGAAACTAACTGCAAAACAGAAATTATTCAGTGCCAGTTTTATATCAATTCCTGTTTCTAATATTAGTATGATAAAACATGAACCAGAAGAGTTTTATTCTTGTAGGCATCAGTCAAACACCAAATTCAAGCACCATGTATGTAAAATTGTTTAACAAAATGGGAAAAACCCTCTACTGTGCATTCCACCAATTAAATTAGTTTGGGATAACAGTGCCCTTTTAAATGTGTGTGTGTGTGTGTGTGTGTGTGTGTGTGTGTGTGTGTGTGTGTGTGTTGCATAAACATATATACATATTCTCTAGTAGAGTCTTTCTTAATTTTGCATTAATTGCTTAGGGGGGATAATTAGATTTCCTAAAACTTGAATAGGATCATTACCTTTTTTAAAATTCTACTTCATTGAAGCTGTGGGGAAAAAAATGTAATAAGCATTTTACAGTCCTTATCCTCAAAAGAACTTCCAGACTAATGGAGAAGATAACCATTTACATTGGCTGTAAGAAGAGTAGTATTTAGGGGAGCTAAGTATAAAAGTGGTCTTTGCATCCCAAATTGAAACACAGGGTCTCTTCCTGATTAGGGGGTGGAGGTGGACAGGAGAAAACGTGAGGTGGAGGAACCAGTAGAGTAAAAGGCAAGCAGCAGTGGTAAAAGCACAGGGTCTAAAAAGAGACTTCCAGGCTTTGACTCCCAACTATTTCTTATCATTTTACCACCTTGGGCAAGTCACTTAACTTTCTCTAAGCTTAAATTTCCTTGCATCTAAATTTTGTGTAATAACATTATCTATCTTCTAGATAATAGTGTTGTCAGGATTAGATAAAATAATGTAGTAAAGCATTTTGCATAATGCTTTGCAAGTAGAAAGCACTCAATTTTTGTTGAATGGAGGCCAAATGGAGGGGCAGCTTCCAAGTGCCTAAGATTTATGGGAAGCATTATCCATTATCCATTGCCACAGCAATGCTGTGCAACAAACTGTCTGAAAATGCAGTGGCTTAAAGCAGTAAGCATTTGTTTCACTCACGAGTCTGTGGGTCAGTAATTTAGGCTGGACTTGGCTGGAAATTTCTTCTGATCCCAGCTGGCTCCCTCACATCAGGCAGGTGGCCTCTGGTCTGCTGGGGTATGCGCGTCAACTCCCCTGGGATGGTCTCAGCTGAGACAAGTGGGGCAGCTCAGCTCTACTTCTTGTGCCCCATCCTCTAACATACTCTCCCAGGCACATCCTATAGCAAAGAGAGAAACAAAAACGTGCGAGCACGTTTTCAGGCCTCCACTTGCCTCATATCTGCCAACAACTGGCCAAAGGAAGCTAGGGGACCAACTGAGAATTAAGTTGAAAGGGGAGGATATATTTCACCTCTTGGTACAATAAGCCAAAATGCACATAATACATGCCTTGGATGCAAGTCAGATGAAAAATTAAGACCATTAGATCGATCAATCCACCACAAAAGAGAAGTTTTGATTGGAGAAAAGAAGAAAGAATTTTAGAATTCTGGATGGTCTTATTGTTTCTAAGCCTCCAGTCAGAATATGTGAAATCAAAACCATCTCAGAAAATCTGAAATGATTAGTGGGCCCACAGGGGAAAAAAAAGATTTGGATAGGGCTTAAATGTATGGAGAATTTGTGGACAACCAACATTCAACAACTAGAGTATAATAACTTAGATGATAAACACACTATGATAATGGATTTGCTAGAGCTATAAAAGGCTGAAAATTGTTGAATTAATTGACCATCAAGCAAAATTATTTTAGAAAATTAAATACTGAAGTATTCGTCTAATGGAGAATCATTTTCTTGCCTTCCTCAGACACTTGTTGCACACTGACCCTTTGTTCAAAGTGGGAATGCAACAAATACTTTTTTAATTGAATGTGGTTCCTTAGGTAGCTGAAGCCTCTAGACAGTCACAGGGAATAACAGCAACAATAGCAATAATAGGAGTTTTTGTACCTCTATCTTCCCCTTCATTAAAAGTCAGTCTTGCTCAAGATTTTGTCTTTAGATCTCCTTTCCCCAGTGCTATGCTCTTGGACGGTATCACCTATGAAAAGCTTCAATTGGCACCTTCAGGTATTGATAGATGGCTGCCAAGTACACGTCTGCAGCTTTATTCTAGAGGCCCAGGTTTTCGGTTCACACAACCTCTCAGGTTTATGATCCGCCTTCTCGCTCTCAGTGAAGAAGAGGCGCTATGGAGTCATGGAGGAGACTGTGGGCTCTGGTGCTAAACTGCTAGGATTTGCATCCTGGCTCTGCCTTTATTATCATGATTGTTAACCACTATGAGCTCCATCTGGGTATGGATGTGTTTTGTTCACTCCTGTATCCCCAGCTCCTAGAACAGTGCCTCACACACAGTAGGTGGCAAATAAATATTTGCTGACTGGCCTAAGGATGCTTATGTGTAAAGCAATGTGCTTAAAATATATTGAGATATTTCATCTCACCTTAATGCTATCAGATGCTCACTGTTGCCAACCCCATTTTACAGGTTGCAATGGATTGAATGTTTGTGCCCCCCCCAAATACATATCTTGAACCCTTAATCCCAATGTGATGGTATTTGTAGGCAGGTCCTTTGGGAGGTAATTAGATGGTGAGGGCAGAGCCCTCATGAATGGGATTAGGGTCCTAATAAGAAGAAACCAGAGAACTAGCTTGCTGTCTCCATCGTGTGAGGGCACAGCAAGAAGCCAGCCATCTGCATCCCAGAAGAGGGCCCTTACCAGAACCCGACCACGCTGCGCCCTGATCTCAGCCATCCAGCCTCCAGAACTTCACGAAATTAATTTCTGTTGTTTATGCCACCCGGTTTATGGTAATTTGTTATAGTAGCCTGAGCTGACTAAAACACAGATGAAGTGCTGTCGGAAAAGAACTGGTTGAGTTTCGTTGAAAAAAGCCACCAGTCCTTCCTATTTCACATTCACAAGTGTCCTGTACCCTGAAAGGAGTTAGACGAGGCTGGTCTTGAAACAGAGACATATCTAACAACAGAATGAGCACCCACAATCTTTTCTCTCATGTTCTCAGCCTTATAGAGAAATTTTCCAGCAGTGTTAGCCACAGTGGCTGCCTGAGGCAGCTTCGTTTCCTCCTCGTGGCGGCCGCTGGGGAACACATGTGGCTCAAGATGAACAGGAGTGCGGTTTCTTTTTTTTTAAATAAATTTATTTATTTATTTTTATTTATTTATTATTTTTGGCTGTGTTGGGTCTTCGTTGCTGTGCGCAGGCTTTCTCTAGTTGCAGCGAGTGGGGGCTACTCTTCGTTGTGGTGTGCGGGCTTCTCATTGCAGTGGCTTCTCTTGTTGTGGAGCATGGGCTTTAGGCACACGGGCTTCAGTAGTTGCGGCATGCGGCTCAGTAGTTGTGGCTCGCGGACTCTAGACCACAGGCTCAGTACTTGCGGCACACGGGCTTAGTTGCTCTGAGGCATGTGGGATCTTCCTGGACCAGGGCTTGAACCCGTGTCCCCTGCATTGGCAGGCAGATTCTTAACCACTGCGCCACCAGGGAAGCCCTCGACTACATCTTTAAGATGGTATTCTTGAGTAGAAATAGGAGAATGACTATGAACTCTAAAAAAAGTCGGTACAGGCTTTACACACAGTGATTGACAACCTGCCCGCGGCAGGGCTGTGAATTCTTTCATGGCTTTCCACCTGACTCTCTTCCCTGTCTGCCTGCTCGCACTGATCTGAGAACACCTTAAAGGAGAAAACCTCAGGGCCATTAGTCCTGACTTTTCAAAATCAGACATTAAGACATAGTGACCTTCTTAAATAGAATTTTAAGTAATTGCCTTAGCATCTTATTTTTCATTAAGACCATTTACTTCACGATCATCTCTCTGTGCTTCATATTTATCTAAGTACTTAGATGCTTTTGACTAAATCCAGCTCAGTAACCAAGGGGATCAGGTTGCCCTAAGAACCTTTTGTTCAGTCTGCCACAGGTGTGAGGCACATGGTGCATTATAAGTTTTCAAGTGGCCAGACCTGTGACAGTGTGTACGTGGCCTGCAAGACATTCTGAAGGTAATGGGGTAATGGGTTCTGGTAGTTACACAGCCCTAGTCATCTCGAGACAGAAACATCTGCTCTGCTCCACTGTATTTCATGGAATCTAAAATGCCATCTATTATACGATGCACCATTATTTTATGCATCCTTAAGAAAGAAAAAATGCTGCAAATTAAATTATGACACAGTGCCTTATGGTGATTCTGTCCAAGATATAAACCCATTACAACTGCCTTGCACGGCTTTGCAATCTCTTTCATTTAGAGGGCTTTGTCAGTTTCTCCTGGTTTTGCTGAGTTCTTTGGCATGTAATATGTAATTTTTTCCACGTAGCACAGTAACAAGGCATAATATGATGTCGTGTGTTTATGGACATCTTGCTTTCTTCAGTCCCATACCTCACATGGTTGCTGCTTTTAAAGAAAATATGTAATTGCAATCTCTTCTCCAATGAAGGTATTTGCTTCACAAATATCAAATTACCCTCTTTCTTTTTTTATTTTTACCTTTCTAAGTACCGAGTAACTGTTCATATTAATACCAAGATGTAGTGTAATCTTTTTTTTTTTTTTTAAAGTACTTTGGATTTAGTGATAACGGTGTGCTCTTTTTTTTTTCTTTTTTTTTAAACCTTCCTTTTTTTTTTTTTATTTATTTTTGGCTGTGTTGGGTCTTCGTTTCTGTGTGAGGGCTTTCTCTAGTTGCGGCGAGCGGGGGCCACTCTTCATCACGGTGCGCGGGCCTCTTACTGTCGCAGCCTCTCTTGTTGCGGAGCACAGGCTCCAGACGCGCAGGCTCAGTAGCTGTGGCGCACGGGCTTAGTTGCTCCGCGGCATGTGGGACCTTCCCAGACCAGGGCTCGAACCCGTGTCCCCTGCATTGGCAGGCAGATTCTCAACCACTGCGCCACCAGGGAAGCCCCTGTAGTGTAATCTTTTTAAACACAGTTAAAATGCTAATGATACTCACCACGTGTAGGATCAACAATGCCCGTGGACTTTACTGACAACATGAACGGCTGTGACCAAGTGTGTGTGCACAGGCGATGACAGTCATGTCACAGCAATTGTGAGGCACTGTTGATTGTAAGATGCATTACCAGTTCAGAGATGGTAAAATGAGGGAAAGGTGTGTGTCTTGAAATCAGTGTAACACCGTACGGCATTGTGGGAAGGGTGCACAAATGAATAAAAGAGTTTAGGTCTTGAGTTAATATTTCCCTTTTGCTTAGGGAAAAAAAACCTCCCATTCTGTTTTCATTTCCGTAGATATAAGATGATATCATGTTCATATGCCAAGAGAGATCTCAGATCTGTCAGGATGTGGCAGTATAAATAAAGTCCCTTCAGGAATCTGCCTTTTTCAGTCATAGTAGTTGGCAGGGGTTGACATCACTGACTTACGCTGCTGCAGTCCGTCATGTCTCTCCTGCTTGAAAATCATTGTGCACATAGTGAAACTATCAAAACAACCCCCAGGGAATGGAGATGCAGGCCCTGAGTGATTGGAATACTAAAAACAAGGCAACTGCAAAGCTAGCATCATTATAGCTGGGAGGATAGGATGGCTGCTGTCAGAACTGACAGGCTATGTGCCCCAGGGCAGCTCTGAGCAGCTTACCCAGGGGGACCTCGGTCCCTTTCCAGCCAGAGCAGAAAGACCTGCAACCTGATCTTTCCAGAAGCCCAGCTACTTGCTCTTCATCAAACCCACTTGCCTTTTCCACCTCCTTCTGACATGTCCTTGCTCTGATTCCAGACTGGATATCATCTGATTCTTTGCAAACTCCAAATGTGTTCCCACCTCAGGGCCAATACAGTAGCTGTTCCTGTACTTAATGTACATCTTTTTTCTTCTTCCACATCATCTCAGCTCACTCATCATCTCCTAGGGTAGCCTTCGACCACCCAAACTAAAGTAGTATCTCCCCATCCTCCATCAGTTTCCATCACATTACCCAGAATGTATGTATGTTTGTTTGTTTTTATAACCCTGAAATCTCCTCATTTACCTGTCTACTTGCTAATGGCCCATTTCCCTCACTAGAGTGTATGTTCACTCCTGCATCCCCAACATGTGGAACATATAGAAGATGCTCAATAAATATTTGATCAATGTACAAGTGATCAATTTGATTCCTATCTCATCAGTAGTTTTTAAGTATTTGACTTACTATCTTATTCTCCTCCAGTTCCCCTCCTTCTTCTTATCTGTCTTGCATCAACATGACCTCAGATTTAAGTGACTCTATGACTCCTTAGATTACGTTGTCCAATTCTCTTTTTCTGAAAGCTGACTCACAGCTGTAGACTCCAGATCTACTCTGGTCTCTACCCTGAGCCTCTCATGTGCAGGGTCTTCCCTACCAACCTCTTCTTCTCTCTTCCTGTTGCTTCTTTGTGTGACTGCAGAGCTCTGGGTGGGCTGTACTGATGTGTCTGTGAATGTCAGACAGACACAGCAACAGCAGCAGTGATTAGGGTGTGCACTGATGAAGCAGCGGCTCATGGGCTGCCAGACCCTGCCCCCACCCATCCCCACTGTCATTACCTTTCATACCTGCCCACATTGAGTCAACACCCCAAGGTTCTTCCCAAGCAGCTGGAAGCTGGGGGAATTTCCAGTCCTTAGCACTTCCCTAGGGCATACACAACTTTATTGCTGAAGCTTTTGTAACTAATAGAAATCACTACTAGTACTGATTTTTTTAAAGCATATATTGATGTCTACTTTGTGGAAGGGGGATCTAAGATACATTAGAAGCTGCTGACTTTGTAGAGGTTCTCTCTGATGATGTCAAGCATAGGAATCTTTTTTTGCTCTGATTCTTACTAGCAGCGGTGTGTGTGCTCAGGAAAGTTAAGCAATAGTGATACAAGTTACTTTTTTAATTGATTTGAGTTTTGCAGACTAACCAGGCGAGAAGTTCCCTACAGACATTGGGCTCCACCACTCTGGAGTGTAAACGGCACATTACGCTTAGAATATTATACACCAAGACGACCTAACTATAAACCTGCAGATAAGAAACACGTCCTATACATCCCTATATTTCCCACAAAGATTTACACATTAGAAAGTGCATAAGCATTACTTGGTTGAATAAATGAATGGTATTGAAGAAGACAACGATTAATAAGAATCCAGGTCAGCTTTTAATCTTCTCTATGCATAAGAATCACTTTGGGGGCTTTAAAAACCTATGGATACCCAGGCCCATCCCCAGATATATGTATTCAACTGGTTGTAGTGGGGCCTACACATATATTTTTTAAAGGTCCCTGTGTGATTATAATGTATGAGCAGGGTTAAAAACCATTGGTCTAGATAGAAAGTAATTCATGCCCTAAAAATAATAATAACTCAGTCTGTGTTAAAGATTAAGGTTAATAAATCACAAGAAATGTTTTGCCTAGGTGATATTAAATGTGGTAAATATTTCACTGCCATGATGTACTTACCTGTCTTAAGTCATCTATTTTTTACTTTACCATGAGAAATAAAGACTAGAACATAATAAGAAAAATAATTCTTTAAAATATGAAATCTAACACATATTTCAACAAACAACCTTAAATTCTGATCCAATATAAGACTTAAATCATAAACATTTCTTCACATGGGTTAAAAAAAATTCAAAGTCAATGATATCCAACAAAGAAGAAGAATAGAATAATAGTTCTAGCACAGGAAGGAAGATGACTGTAATAGGATGAATGGTGGCCTTCAAAAGATGTGTTCACCTGGTTCCTGTGAATGTGACCTTATTTGGAAAGAGAGCCTTTGTGGATGTAATTAAAGGACTCAAGACAAGATCACCCTGGATTATCTGGGTGGGCCCTAAATCAAATGTGTCCTTATAAGAAGAAGCAGAGACACAGACAAAAGAACAAATACAGAGGAGAAGGTCATGTGAAGATGAGAAGGAGATTGGAGTGATGCTGCCACAAGACAAGGAACACCTGGAGCCACCGGAAGCTGGAAGAGAGAAGAAAGGATTCTCTCCGAGAGCCTTCTAGGGGAGGATGGCCCTGCTGACACCTTGATTTCGGACTTCTGGTCTCCAGAGCTGTGAGATAATAAGTTTCTGTTTTAAATCTTTCAGTTTGTGGTAATTTGCACGGCAGCTTTAGGAAATGAATACAATATTTTTGAAATAGTAGCTACGATATCAATTTTAAATGTTATGACCCAGAATTTGTTAAAGGAACCACACGTTGCAGTAGAACATATGCTACTTGGAGGCTGTCCTCAGTCAGCTGTAAATCATGATCCCTGTGACAGATGGTGTATGGCCTCTTCCCCCCACCGCATCATTAGGTTTAAGTAGAAATGTGGGCTTTAAAGGAATGGGAGCCAGATGCAGGAGAAGGGCAGGCCTGACTGCGGGCATAAAGAGAATATTTAGGATTAAATTTGGTAAGGATTAACCGTGTTTCAGCTTTTGAATGATACCATAGGTAACCAAGCTCAGTTTCATTCTCAGGGCAATGTTCCTACCTGTGGCTTGAATCAGTCAGGAATGACACTGACTAGTAGTGGTTTAAACAATACTGACATGTATGGGCTGGACAACACGAGGCCTGGAAGTAGGTACTTGCTAATGATGTCAACTAGGACCAAGGCCTTTCTGTCTTTTTGCTTTGCTTTCCTTAGTACGATGGTGCTTTGCCCTCATGCTTCTATTTTTTTTCACCTCAAAATTGCAGTGCAGCTACAGCAGGTCCAGGCATCATCCCAGCGTGCACAGATGGAGAAATGGGAAAGGGAGCAAGGAGAGAGATGTGTGTTTCTTTCACCAGGAAATCAAAAACTTGTCCAGAAACCTTCTATCAGACTCAGGTTTACACCTCAATGGCCAGACTGTGTCTGTGTCACTGCCCAACTTCAAGGAGACTGAAAAAGTGTCTTAGTTCTTTCCAACATTTGTAAGACAAAGCAGGCAAAGAAGAGGAAATTGGAACAGATTTTTCATCAAGTGGTAATGTCTGCCACAGAGCTATAGAAACCATTCTCAGAAAACAGCGGGTCTTCTGGAAAAGCCTCATATTATTTATCAGTTATATGCAATTGAATGAAAAATCCTCAAATCCTGAATTCCTGGGTATATGATGTAGAACTGAAGAGGAAAAAGCCAATTTCTTTAACCAATTTGACTTGGAATATTTCTAGAAAGTATAGAATGATTTTCAAACTTTCTCTATAACCCCATCAAACTTATAATTATCCAAATCTTCTATCTATGTAGGGACTGTTAGGCATTTTAGATTAAGAGCACCAGATAAAGAGTAAAATCTTGAAATTCCTTTTGAAAGTCAAAACAGAAGGGAAGTGAAAAACAAGGAACACTCTAGTTTGTGGCTGTTATTGTTCATCTCTGTTCTACTGATTTTTGTTCTTGGCCCTTCTTGCAGATATACGGGTAATCTAGGGTAAAGGGATACAGAAAGAGGCAAGCTAGAAAGTTGGAGAGAGATGTTTATTTTCAGTACATTGTGGCCTCAAAATGGCCCTTCTTTGCCTCTGTCTAACTCTTAGTCAGTGGGAGCTGGTGGAGGGGAGAGGGGTTGATTGGTTCACTTCAGTAGTCATTTACCATCTACCTACTGTGTGACAAGCACTGTGCGAGGTTCTGGAGAGACGCTGGCGAGTAAGACTCATTTCAAAGTTCTTACCTTTGAAGAGCTCACATTCTGGAGGGGAGGTGAGAAAGTACAGTACAGAAAGCACAATACAGTGCAATAGGTGCTGTGTTCAGGGTGTACATAGGAACACGTATATCGTGGACCTTAAAACAAGACTAAGGCAGGGGGCAGGGGTCGGAAACATCATCCTTGAGGAGGTATCCAGTACAAGAAGAGGGAAAGAGGGTTCTGCTTGGTTGGGAGGTAGCTGCAGCTGGATTGGACGCTGAGATCAGAATTTAACTCCTTTCTCAGAGGCTGGGAGAGGGAAAAGATCTGGGAAAAGGCACCAGGGTAGATGGGGGAGAAAGGGAGGGCAGTGGGCTGTTGGCCCCATGCACAACTACAAGGACCCAGAAATGGAACGTCAGAAGCAGGATATGCAGAAGCACCAGCTGCCCCCACTGTCACCAAGAGGGGGTGAGCAGGAGGTCACCTGACTGGTGACCGCAGCCATGGAAGTGACATGGTGGACTTTGGAGTGTGCCCAGGCTGACAGCCAGTCACTCGTCCTCCCAAAACAGAGTGAGTCAGGAATTGTGAGACCCAGGGGAAAAGCCCTTCCTTTTGAGCCTGAGGGAAGAAAATGTAAGGGCTGGGATCAACTTACAGTTCCCTAACTGTTGATGCCAGTGCCTAGGATAAATTCCTGTTACTTTCCAGAAGCATTTTCATAATGCTTTATAGTTGATAAACCTTTCATATATCTCAGATGGTTGTTTAATCATAACAGTCCAGTGAGATGGGTATTACCATTCCCATTTTACTACAGAGGAAGGGAAACTGCAGGGGACACCAAGGAACCCATGCATATTCACACATTTAAAATATGGTCTAAACTCAACATGAGCCAGAGCTCAAGCCCAGGTCTCTCCGAATACAAATGTCTTTCCATAGAGACCCCAGGGTCCCTATAGTTAATTCTTTTTTCAACTTAGCTACATGGTGTTTAAAACTGCCTTCTCCCAGAACTTCTGTTAGACATAAGTGCACCTCACACTTCTGGGTTTCTTGCCAAAGATTGAAAGAATATCCTTCTTATGCATTGCTGGGTTTCTGTTGAAAAGCCTTCCTCTGCTCCATGTTTTCTTAATCTACCACTGTAGATGATAATTGCCTTCCCCACCACTTACCCTGACATGTCCTTCACTGTGGATTTTGTTGGTGGAGTGCCTGGGGAGAAAGGGAACTGGATTCCAAAGCACACGCAATTTGCCTTCCTACCTAGGCAACCTCATGAAGCTGCCACCCAACACCGGTGGTCCTGGCAACTTCCTCTGCATGATCACCACCCCCCCTCTTTTCCTTGGGGATCAAGTGGGCAGTAATGCCCTTCTCCAATGGAAACAAAGTTGAGTACCTTATTTAATATACAGCTATGGCTCAAAATGGGAGCAAATGAAAAGGTAGTTTTACTGGCTATTTTCTCTGTCAGAGACGGATCTCTGTCTTGTACAATCTGTACCTTGCTGGGGAAATGGGACTTTACTCTTCCAATTTGGAAAATCCCACCCCAGAAGAGAAGTAGCGTGAATCAGTACACAGCAACCTACTTTCCTGTCATCTTAAATATAATTACCTACCACTGGTTAAGCCAGCAAAATACTTAATTTCTTTTTTATTAAAAAATAATTATGCATATTTGCAAGTAGACAGTTTATTAAGCATGGGCAATAACTGTGACTCCCAGTTTGGGTTTTCTCGATTTCTTTACATTGTTTTCTGTCTGCTGCATGAAAATTTTTGTTTCAGTGAACTTGGCTGCAATCACAGGCACTCACAGTATCTTTTGAAGATAGAATATCATTTAATGTTCGTTAAAAGAGTTATATAAAAGTCCCACCCCTGAATCTCTTCTAATTGTTCTTTCTTTAAAAAACAATTGAAGTTCACATTGAAACAAGTTTATAACATACAAGAGTAGCTGTCCTGACCATGAAAAGGGAGCCTTTTACCTATTTCTGAGCTGCCTTGCATAATGAGCAATTTGGAGAATGTAAGTAAATTTTTGTACATTATTTAAATTCTGTTTTCCTTTTGTACAGATATGGCTATTGTCTTCCTCATCCAAAGATTCTTTTTATTGAAGTAAAATAACCTTCATAGGTGACGATATTCTGAAATTCAACAAGGAAATAATTCAGTAGGAGAAGGCTTATAATTTCCAATTTAGTGACAAACTTTTCTCTCAAACCTTTGGACTCAACATCTCCTTGACATCTAGATCCATAAACAGTATAAGACCCAGAGGATGTCTTAGGAGTTTTATAACAGAAGCTAAATGGGAATCATACATATATACATTTCTTTAATTTTATTTTTTTATTTTTTATACAGCAGGTTCTTATTAGTTATCTATTTTATACGTATTAGTGTATATATGTCAATCCCAATCTCCCAATTCATCCCATCACCACTACCCCTCCGACACTTTCCTTCCTTGGTGTCCATACGTTTGTTCTCTACATCTGTGACTCGATTTCTGCCTTGCAAACCGGTTCATCTGTACCATTTTTCTAGACTCCACATATATGTGTTAATATACGATATTTGTTTTTCTCTTTCTGACTTACTTCACTCTGTATGATAGTCTCTAGATCCATCCACATCTCTACAAATGACCCAATTTCGTTCCTTTTTATGGCTGAGTAATATTCCTTTGTATATATGTACCACATCTTCTTTGTCCATTCGTCTGTCAGTGGAGTTTTTGACTTTCATTCTTTCAAATTTCTCATTTCAGATGTTCAATTTTTCATAATCAGAAGTTCCATTCCAGTTTTTCTTAAAGGCAAGAGACACGTGTTAACTTTATTTGTTTGTTTATTTATTTATTTAAATTGGCCTTGCTGATTGCAAAATCGTAGCTCCCCAACCAGGGATCAAACCCAGGCTCCCAGCAGTGGAATCGCAGAGTCCTAACCACCGGAGTGCCAGGGAATTCCCCAGGTCTTTTTTTTTTTTAACATCTTTATTGGAGTATAATTGCTTTACATTGTTGTGTTAGTTGCTGCTGTATAACAAAGTGAATCAGCTATACGTATACATATATCCCCATATCCCCTCCTTCTTGTGTCTCTCTCCTGCCCTCCCTATCTCACCACTCTAGGGGGTCACAAAGCACCGAGCTGATCTCCCTGTGCTATGCGGCTACTTCCTACTAGCTATCTGTTTCACATTTGGTAGTGTATATATGTCAATGCCACTCTGCCACTTCGTCCCAGCTTACCCTTGCCCCTCCCAAAGTCCTCAAGTCCATTCTCTACATCTACGTCTTTATTCCTGTCCTGCCCCTAGGTTCTTCAGACCTTTTTTTTTTTTAGATTCCATATATATGTGTTAGCATACGGTATTTGTTTTTCTCTTTCTGACTTACTTCACTCTGTATGACTGTCTCTAGGTCCATCCACCTCACTACAAATAACTCAATTTCGTTTCTGTTTATGGCTGAGTAACGTTCCATTGTTTATATGTGCCACATCTTCTTTATCCATTCATCTGTCGATGGACACTTAGGTTGCTTCCATGTCCTGGCCATTGTAAATAGTGCTGTGATGAACATTGTGGTACATGACTCTTTGAATTCTGGATTTTTTCAGGGTATATGCCCACTAGTGGGATTGCTGGATCGTATGGTAGTACTATTTTTAGTTTTTTAAAGAACCTCCATACTGTTCTCCGTAGTGGCTGTAACAATTTACATTCTCACCAACAGTGTAAGAGGATTCCCTTTTCTCAACACCCTCTCCAGCATTTATTGTTTGTAGATTTTTTGATGATGGCTGTTCTGACCGGTGTGAGATGATATCTCATTGTAGTTTTGATTTGCATTTCTCTAATGATTAGTGACGTTGAGCATCCTTTCATATATTTGTTGGCAATCTGTATATCTTCTTTGGAGAAATGTCTATTTAGGTCTTCCAACCATTTTTGGATTCGGTTGTTTGTTTTTCTGATATTGAGCTGCATGAGCTCCTTGTGTATTTTGGAGATTAATCCTTTGTCAGTTGCTTCGTTGGCAAGTATTTTCTCCCATTCTAAGGGTTGTCTTTTGGTCTTGTTTATGGTTTCCTTTGATGTGCAAAAGCTTTTAAGTTTCATTAGGTCCCATTTGTTTATTTTTGTTTTTATTTCCATTTCTCCAGGAGGTGGGTCAAAAAGGATCTTGCTGTGATTTATGTCATAGAGTGTTCTGCCTATGTTTTCCTCTAAGAGTTTTATAGTGTCTGGCCTTAAATTTAGGTCTTTAATCCATTTTGAGTTTATTTTTGTGTATGGTGTTAGGGAGTGTTCTAATTTCATTCTTTTACATGTAGCTGTCCAGTTTTCCCAGCACCACTTATTGAAGAGGCTGTCTTTTCTCCATTGTATATCCTTGCCTCCTTTATCAAATATAAGGTGACCATATGTGCATGGGTTTATCTCTGGGCTTTCTATCCTGTTCCATTGATTTATATTTCTGTTTTTGTGCCAGTACCATACTGTCTTGATTACTGTAGCTTTGTAGTATAGTCTGAAGTCACAGAGCCTGATTCCTCCAGCTCCGTTTTTCCTTCTCAAGTTTGCTTTGGCTATTCGGGGTCTTTTGTGTTTCCAGACAAATTGTGAAATGTTTTGTTCTAGTTCTGTGGAAAATGCCAGTGGTAGTTTGATAGGGATTGCATTGAATCTGTAGATTGCTTTAGGTAGTATAGTCATTTTCAGAACATTGATTCTTCCAATCCAGGAACATGGTATATCTCTCCATCTGTTTGTATCATCTTTAATTTCTTTCATCAGTGTCTTATAGTTTTCTGCATACAGATCTTTTGTCTCCTTTGCTAGGTTTATTCCTAGGTATTTTATTCATTTTCTTGCAATGGTAAATGGGAGTGTTTCCTTAATTTCTCTTTCAGATTTTTCATCATTAGTATATAAGAATGCAAGAGATTCCTGTGCATTAATTTTGTATCCTGCTACTTTACCAAATTCATTGATTAGCTCTAGCAGTTTTCTGGTAGCATCTTTAGGATTCTCTATGTAGAGTATCATGTCATCTTCAAACAGTGACAGCTTTACTTCTTCTTTTCTGATTTGGATTCCTTTTATTTCTTTGTCTTCTCTGATTGCTGTGGCTAACACTTCCAAAACTCTGTTGAATAATAGTGGTGAGAGTGGGCAACCTTGTCTTGTTCCTGATGTTAGTGGAAATGGTTTCAGTTTTTCACCATTGAGGACGATGTTGCCTGTGGGTTTGTCATATATGGCCTTTATTATGTTGACGTAAGTTCCCTCTATGCCTACTTTCTGGAGGTTTTTTATCATACATCGGTGTTGAATATTGTCGAAAGCTTTTTCTGCATCTATTGAGATGATCATATGGTTTTTCTCTTTCAGTTTGTTATTATGGTGTATCACATTGATTGATTTGCATATACTGAAGAAGCCTTGCATTCCTGGGATACCCCACTTGATCATGGTGTATGATCCTTTTAATGTGCTGCTGGATTCTGTTTGCTAGTATTTTGCTGAGGATTTTTGCATCTATGTTCATCAGTGATACTGGCCTATATTGTGTTACTGTCGATTTCCCCTTTTATGGCTGTTAGCATTTGCCTTAGGTATTGAGGTGCTCCTATGTTGGGTGCATAAATATTTACAATTGTTACTTCTTCTTCTTCTTGGATAGATCCCTTGATCATTATGTAGTGTCCTTCTTTTTCTCTTGTAATAGTCTTTATTTTAAAGTCTATTTTGTCTGGTATGAGAATTGCTACTCCAGCTTTCTTTTGATTTCCATTTGCATGGAATATCTTTTTCCATCCCCTCACTTTCAGTCTGTATGTGTCTGTGGGTCTGAAGTGGGTCTCTTGTAGACAGCATATATACGGGTCTTGTTTTTGTATCCATTCAGCCAGTCTATGTCTTTTGGTGGGAGCATATGATCCATTTACATTTAAGGTAGTTATTGATATGTATGTTCCTATTTCCATTTTCTTAATTGTCTTGGGTTTGTTATTGTAGGTCTTTTCCTTCTCTTGTGTTTCCTGCCTAGAGAAGTTCCTTTAGCGTTTGTTGTAAAGCTGGTTTGGTGGTGCTGAATTCTCTTAGCTTTTGCTTGTCTGTAAAGGTTTTAATATCTCCATGGAATCTGAATGAGATCCTCGCTGGGTAGAGTAATCTTGGTTGTAGGTTTTACCCTTTCATCACTTTAAATATGTCCTGCCACTCCCTTCCAGCTTGCAGAGTTTCTGCTGAAAGATCAGCTGTTAACCTTATGGGGATTCCCTTGTATGTTATTTGTTGCTTTTCCCTTGCTGCTTTTAATATTTTTTCTTTGTATTTAATTTTTGATAGTTTGATTAATATGTGTCTTGGTGTGTTTCTCCTTGGATTTATCCTGTATGGGAGGGATGCTCTGTGCTTCCTGGACTTTGACTATTTCCTTTCCCATATTAGGGAAGTTTTCAACTATAATCTCTTCAAATATTTTCTCAGTCCCTTTCTTTGTCTCTTCTTCTGGGACCCCTATACTTTGAATGTTGGTGCGTTTAATGTTGTCCCAGAGGTTTCTGAGACTGTCCTCAATTCTTTTCATTCTTTTTTCTTTATTCTGCTCTGCAGTAGTTATTTCCACTATTTTATCTTCCAGGTCACTTATCTGTTCTGCTGCCTCCGTTATTCTGCTATTGATTCCCTCTAGAGAATTTTTAATTTCATTAATTGTGTTGTTCATCATTGTTTGTTTGCTCTTTAGTTCTTCTAGGTCCTTGTTAAACGTTTCTTGTATTTTCTCCATTCGATTTCCAAGATTTTGGATCATCTTTACTATCATTACTCTGAATTCTTTTTCAGGTAGACTGCCAACTTCCTCTTCATTTGTTTGGTCTGGTGGGTTTTTACCTTGCTCCTTCATCTGCTGCGTATTTCTCTGTCTTCTCATTTTACTTAACTTACTGCATTTGGGGTCTCCTTTTCGCAGGCTGCAGGTTCATAGTTCCTGTTGTTTTTGGTGTCTGTCTCCAGTGGGTAAGGTTGGTTCAGTGGGCCAACCTGGTGGTGTAGGCTTCCTGTTGGAGGGGACTAGTGCCTGTGTTCTGGTGGATGGGGCTGGATCTTGTCTTTCTGGTGGCCAGGACTGCATCTGGTGATGTGTTTTGGGGTGTCCATGAACTTAATATGATTTTAGGCAGCTCTCTGCTAATGTGTGGGGTTGTGTTCCTGTCTTGCTGGTTGTTTGGCATGGGCTGTCCAGCACTGGAGCTTGCTGGTCATTGCGTGGAGCTGGGTCTTAGCGTTGAGACGGAGATCTCTGGGAGAGCTCTTATTGATTGATATTACATGGGACTGGGAGGTCTCTGGTGGTCCAGTGTCCTGAACTTGGCTCTCCCACCTCAGAGGCTCAGGCCTGACACCTGGCCGGAGCACCAAGACCCTGTCAGCCACATGGCCAGGTATGTGGGGAGTTTCTTGCCTTTGGGGAAGTCTGAGGTCTTCTCCCAGCATTCAGTAGGTGTTCTGTAGGAGTTGTTCCACATGTAGATGTATTTTTGATGTATTTGTGGGGAGGAAGGTGATCTCCATGTCTTACTCCTCCACCATCTTGAAGGTCCTCATACATACATTTTTAAAATACACTGTCCTTTGACGCTGTAGCAGTTGTCATAAACAGTGCTTCCCAAATACTTTTACACCCTAAAGCAATACCTTGTTCTTCCAGTGAGGAAAAACAATGCTTGAATTTTTAGTCACCGTGATCTTTGTCATTTCAAACAATAGAGAGTGAAATTCAGAGTCCAGAGAGTTATGTTCAGCTTTCACAATTGAGCTAGGAATAGACAAGTAAGAGGATATAAATTACAAAAATAACAAATGTTTATCAAACTTCTTTTTGTGCAAATCACTCTTCTAATTGTTTTACATATATTAATCATTTTTGATTATTTAAGTAATCCGCTTAAAGAAAAGTATAGGAAATGACATTGGACACAGTTCCGAATTATAAAACAAAAAAGTTAATAAATGTGGAGTCTAGATTTTTCTTCATTGCTTCTGAAAAGAAGATTAACATCTTATTCCTTGATTATTCAGCAAAATATCTGTGAAGTCCATAAATCTTTTAATGTATGCCTATTCTAGAGTAGCTATAGCAATAACAATTGACATTTTAAAAGTACCTTGAACAATTGACATTTTAAAAGTACCTTGGAGATTATACAGTAAAATATATCTTCTATATAATCATATTTATTTCTAACAGTACACTTTCAGGAAGGCAAGATGAGTATTAATTTTCTGCTTTGCCTGTGAGGAAACTGTGGCTCAGAGAAGTTAAATAAATTGTCCAAGGCCACTGCAAAAACTGCAGACACAGGCCTGTATGACTCCAAGTCTGTGCTCTTTGGACCAGGCCACAACTAACCTGGCCTCCTGCAGGGGTGCAGCATGGTTCCTTGGCATGAATTTTTCATCCGTGGAATTGACAACCTCTTTAATTTAGTGGAATATTTCATTTTGTTAAAGAAAACAACATGCTAGAAAGAGCCCTGTACTGTCAGTCCCCTAAGCAGCCAAGAACTGTTCAGCAAGTCCTTTGATCTCACTAGTTTGCTCATCTGGAGATAGAAGGGTTTGGATACATGATCTCTAAGGACCTCCAACTGATCAGCTCAAATAATTCTTTAATAAAATCCATTGTATTATTTCTGACTTCTTCCTTACTACCAACTTGGGTACAAATAATAAAGCTGAATAAGGAGGGAATTAAAGCTACAGAAATGTCCATCTGGTTTTAAAGGTCAAAAAGGCATCTCCAAGGTGACTGAGGGAAGGAAGAGCAGTCCAGATGGAGTGAACAGCTAGCTGTACAGATGTGTGAAACAGTGTGGGGCACTGAGGGAACACTATGCTTTCAATATTGCTAAAATGTAAAGTGCAAGGAAGCTTTTGCTAAGTGCTGAGGGTGATGGAAAGAGAGAAGATCCCAAGCACACCGACTTCCCCTGACTAGAGGCTCCCCCTCAGTAGGGTCCTATATAGAAAAGGGAGAAGCTTCAACTTTAAATCAAGATTGGAGTTTTTCACTATTACATGGGATGAACATTTTTAACTACTAAATAGAGATTGTGTTTTCCTATCTAAAGTGATCAGTTTTTTTCTTAACCTACGAGTCAATAAGACTGCTCACATTTTTATCCAGCAGCAGGAAGAAACCAACCCCCCTGAAAAAATTTAAGTAGTTGGGGAGAAAAGTTGCCTTGTGATTACAACCACAAATCACACCTGTTCAGTGTATTAGTGTTATATCCATAGATATGAGTCAACCACCTAATAATAAGTAGGGTAAAACAGTTTATTAAATTTTTTTAAATTTATAATCAGTGGAATAGTAGTACCTCAAGGTCACTGTTCTGTGTCATTATCTTTGTCTAGTTTTGTAAGTGCATGAGTTTAGGATATATGGAACCTCATTTCAGATCATGCTCAAAAACAAATTTTAGAATAAATACCTGATATAAACTTTTTAAATGATTTTTTTTCCAGTTCTGCAACCCAGTCCATCATTCCCCTTCCCCATTGCCAGTTAATTGAGTGCTCTGATTAAGTGGGTTTGAGTAATTGTGGTTTGACCACATTGGTGGTTCTTAATACTGGCTACATACTAGAATCCCAATGCCTGGCTGCATCCCAGAACAATTAAATCAAAACCTCCATAGTAGGAGCCAGGCATCAATATTTTTTAAAGCTCCCTGGTGATTACAAAGTACAGCCAAGCTTGAGAACCAGAGCTAATTTTTTAAAAACCAGACAAGCATTAGTATAAAACTGGCTGCCTGTTTTCCTTAGAGTTTGTATATTACATGTTACCCTATTAAAATATTTAATTATGTATCAAAATAAAACTCTAGAAACAGATCATGAAGACAATGAGATGAGCTTTGCAGTCATCATACTCAATTTAGATGAAAATGAAAAATAGGTCCATTCTATTCAGTGTTTATAGTCCTGGTCTTCCAATAAGTAGTGAAGGAAGTCCATGTACCTGCAATGTATTAGCAGTTAAGTACTTATGATCATTAATTCAGTACATAATGTTGAATCTAGTGAATTAGCAATTGTGTTCTGGTAAAAATGTTTTTTACTGTGTGTCTAAGTAACAGTATCAAAAGAAGTCAATCATTATGTGGGAAATATGTCTTCAACTTATTTCTAATAACAAGACCCATGGGAACTTAGAAATGCATGTATTAAACATTTGAAGGAACTTATTCTATCTTTTAAATATGCTGATTGTTTTGATTATTTGATGTTAATATAGGAAAAACATGCTCAGGAGAGTTAAACCTGAACTCTTTATATAAATGACTTTTTCTAAATCGCTATTATTAAAGCCAGATGAAAAAAAATCCAAATACACAAAAGCACAACCTTACAAACTTGTAAATTAGAGTGATCATTCACATTACAAAAAGGACTTTCTGCTTTACAAAAGGATTCATCCCAACATTTCTTTAACTACAGGCCAGATAGCTTTTTACAATACACATTCTCCTAGATGCTCTAAATACACTGTGAGATCCTAGCTATTTTAAGTAGTCTTCTGGTGAATCCTTTTGTTATGCAAATTTCCCTTCTAATTGATCTGTTTTGTAGATCTGTAAATTTTTTCCTGTAAATCTGAATTTGCTTAAAGGGCCCTTGACTTGTAGAAAAGGTCTTCTGCATTTAAGTTTTTGGTTGTAAAAACAATGGGCTTCCTGTTTAGGCAACATGGCAGAATAGTTAACCTGAAAGCGTCCACTAAAACCATATGAAAATCTAGATAAAATAAAACAAATATATATGTATTTTTTTAATGAACTGCTAAGCTAGACAGAAAATAAATAGATTCTGCAGAGAATAGAAACTAAGACAGAACTGAAACTCAGAGTAGTAGAGCTGAGATCTGTCTACTCTGCAGGGGGTAAGGGGCAGGTCCCTCTAGGTAAGTCTAGAGACTTGTGTTTTAACAACCTCTGGAGGTCAGGAGACAAGGCTTTCTGTCCCTTTGAGGTATGGAGTCAGAATTGAGACCATCCATACAGTCTGAACCCGAGAAGAGCTCCATTCTTAATATAAATGTAAATAAGGACTTAAAAATAATCTGCCCATTGGCATAGGGAAATAAGAAGGTAGCTTGTCTTCTCAGCTTGGGTTCAGGGTAAGGGAATGGAGACTCTTCCTTGAGAACCCAGAACTATGGGCAAGCTCCTCACTTTAACTTTGAGTTATTAGTCTGGAAACTCTAAGCTGAAAACATTTACATAAAAATTGGTACCAGGCCAGAGATGCCTCAAGGTGCTAAGAGAAATAAACAAAACATCTCTGAAGGGACATACCTTCAACTAAAGTAGTATAGTATGATGGCTTTATACTACATTAATCTAGCTAAGTTGAAACTATGTTTCTCAGAATTCCTTTCCTTGTGAGTCAAATTACAAAGGAAATTTTCTTGAGAATTGAAAGGCACAAATGAAGGAGCAGCCATTTTAGCACTCTGAAAGTCAGTATAAGACAGCAGGCATTGGCAATTTGCACATGCTATTGCTAATCTTTAAGTTACCTTATTGGTCTTGAGGACCACCTGGGTCTGCAATTCTCCAGTTCCCACTGGATTTTTTCCTTTGGCTTCCCTGAGTCCTGGGCCAAGTGTGGTTACAACTCCATGGTGAAGGGTGCAGGCTTCTGTAGGTCACCAGCATCATTTAGTTGGAGGTGATGGGAGATAAAGTCAAATTCCACTTTATTCTCATGGGTTCAATTTTTTGTCCTTTGGGGTTCTAATATGACCTTATGGGTTCCAGTTTCTCCTTGATCTCTCCCACTTCAAATTCAGTTCTCCTTCCTGATTCCCTGCCAAGCTAACCTATGATGACCTCAGGTCCAACACCACCTGCAAAGTCAACAGTCTTACAAAGACTTCTTAACCTGCACAAGGTATAATTTCTCTAATGAATCCATTACTCTATTTCACTCATAATGATCTGTTTCCCTGATCAACTCCTAACTGATACACATAGGTTTCCTTCATATGAGCTCAAAACTAATTATGAACACAGAACCTAAAATTACAAAGCACACGAGAAAGAAGTTCTGTCTTATCTTTTTTGAAAGGGTCTTAGTATTGCCATTTGATTTTCTTTTTTCCTTCAATCATTCTCTGGATCTATTTTCCTTAATCAAATAGGATTTCTAATCATTTAAGTTTTTAAAATACTATATTAGATGCAGATAAAGAGAAAATATATGAAATGGAAAATAGATTTAATGAAATTACCCCAAAGGCAGCAAAAGAGGTAAAATATAAGAGGCTCAAGTATATGTATACTCAATGACTAGTCAGTCTCATTCCTAGGTATATATCCCAGAGAAACCTCAAATGGATATATAAAAACCATGTTAAAGAATGCTTATTTGAGGATTGTTTGTAAAGTGGGACGTTGGAGCTTCCAACACTGAAGAATGGCTAAGTGAAATATTCTGGTGCATATTATGAATTAAGATGCAGAAATTTGATGCAGTAAACCAGATGAACAGACAGCAAAATATATAGATCTTAAAAATAGAATGCTTAATATAAAAAGTGAAAAATAGAATAAACTACAGTATAATAACAGTTATATAAGTTAAAATACATACACAAGGGAAGGAGATGCTCTCTGGAAACAGCCAGTGGTGAAAGGAGCATGGCGGGCAAAGATGATTCAGGCGATTCTGGTTTTCAATAACCATGTGAAGCCACAGCTGGTCTGCTTCTACCAGCATTTCCCAGAAGAAATTCAACAGCAGATTATTCGAGAAACCTTCATCTAGTTCTCAAGCGGGATGACAACGTATGTAACTTCTTGGAGGGTGGAAGTTTGATTGGTGGCTCTGACTACAAACTGATTTATCAGCATTATGCTACCCTCTACTTTGCATTTTGTGTGGATTCATCAGAGAGTGAACTTGGGATCTTGGACCTCATCCAGGTATGTGTAGCAGGTTTTTGTGGAGACTCTGGATAAGTGTTTCGAAAATGTTTGTGAATTGGATTTGATCTTCCACATGGATAAGGTGCGCTACATTCTTCAGGAGGTGGTGATGGGTGGGATGGCGTTGGAAACAAACATGAATGAAATCGTGGCTCAGATTGAAGCTCAGAACTGGCTGGAGAAATCTGAGGGTGGCCTTTCAGCAGTGCCCGCGTGGGCCATGTCTGCCGTGAAAAACATCAACCTGCCGGAGATGCCTCGGAATATCAACATTGGTGATCTCAACATCAAGGTTCCCAACCTATCCCAGTTTGTCTGAGGGTAGAAGATGGCTGAACTGAGTCCTTGGAACCAGCAAAGCCAAGCCAGTCCTGCAGCAAAACCCGCTCTGCACCCTGAGGAGTCCAGCCTCGGGCCCTGGCCCCTGCTGTCCTGGAGCGGGAAGGAGTCCTGTGTCCACTGCCAGCCTGTGCTTGCTTCTCACATATGCAACCTTGCCTGTCTCTCGTACATGTGGCCACTGCAGATGTGAGGGGCCCTGGCTTCCTCAGTGGGGGTCAGGTGCCCAAGCTACTTGCCCCCTTCACCTGCCACGTGCAGCCACTCCCAGGGGCTGCAGACTGTAGTGAGAGGCCCCTCTGCTCCCAGAACTCCACCACGAGGATGTTCTCTGACTCGAGTCTTCAACCTTAGCACCACGAGGCTCCCTGAGGTCCTGTAGCATTGACTTTCCTGGTGAGGTGCTGTAGCTAGAAAAGGGCTGACCCTCTAGGTTTGGGGATGTCATGAGTGGCAAATAAGGGCAGGATTTTATGAGATCCAGAGTTGCCTACTGGCTCTACTAGAGTTGGCACACCCAGGATCCTTTTGTATAGCCACGCTGTCTCATCACCACCTCCTGTGGCATACACTCCCCACTGCCACAGCCCTGGCTCTGCTCTCCCAGGTGTTTATGTGCAGGACACAATCCAAATCATAAGCCTGTTGTTTGCCTGCCCCCCACATTTCTGCCAATAGGGAGGGCACCCCCCACAGCCAGAGGGGTCCCCCTCAAAGGGGAGGGGCCCTGTGTCTGTAGAAGGCAAAGCTGACAACATGTGGAACATCTCAGAATTATGACTCTTCCAGGTTTAAAATACATTCTCCTCCCGAGGAGCAGACGGGTCGGTTGCTGTGTTATGAATGATGAGTCTTCTTTGTACAGGAAACCCAGTGCTGTCTACACCAGCTTCTGGAGCATGAGCGTCTGAGCTGGGGTCGTGTGTTCTGGACCTGGCACAGGGGAAGGCTGGGGACACGGGCAGCCTGCTGGCTGAGACTGGTGGCAGTGCAGCATCTTCTCCCCAGTGTGCGAGGGGTCCCTGCGTGAGCTCGCTCTGGCCACGCCCTGTTCCCCTCAGGTGGCAGTCCCCTAGAGCTAGCTGTGGAAACCTGTAAATGTTTACGTGTGATAAGAGCCTTTCTTCCTGTGGTTAACTTAGAGCTGAAGCTGCTCCTCGAAGTAGTGCCTCTTACTCCTGCGCTGCCTCAGGGCCGGGTCTCAGGTATGATGTTGAGCTGCCTTGAGATTCGGGAGCTCGCTGCGCCATCACGGTGAAGTCTCCCGGCCTGGGGACTTCTTGTGCCTGCCGGCCGGTGGCCCAAACTGTTTCCTCAGACCTCCTGATGCTGTCACAGAGCCCGTCTGAGATGGTGCCCGGCAGGACCATGGTCAGGACCACGTCTTTTCCCGCTTTGAACAGTGCTTCCTGTGGTTGGTGCCCTTTGCTCCCTTTAAGGAGGTTAAGGTGGCCTCTTAGCCTCAGTCTTTTGGAACATCTCCGATAACCTCAGAGATGGGCAGTGTTGATCAGAAGGTAGGCCCTCTTATGTTGGAAGAGGGAAATGTAGGTTAATATATCTATCTGATGTTAAAACCTCTGATATTCTTTTAAAGAATTTAATTTTTTTTTTACAGACATTTCAGCATATTCACATCCCTCTCTTTCACATTTGCTGAAAGTAATACAGGAACAAAGAAGGAAAACGATATTTATTTTGCACCTCCTGTAAGGTGGCATGAGCGAGATCCTTCCACAGTCCTTACAACAAACACTGTTATCTCCATTTTACAAGTCAAGAAAGTAAGACTCAGAGAGGTCAAGTAACCTGCCTTAGGTCACAAGGGCTAAGAATTGAGACTGTCTGCCTAAATCCACAGTTCATTTTTTTTCACTGCTCAACATGGCTTCTCCCAATTTTATTTTCTTTCTTATGGATAAGGAAACCTCAAAAATATTAGGTAGCTTCTCAGAAACTGTGATAAAAACCGGCTTGGTAGCCAGTCACGGCATCAAAGAGTGTAAGAGCTGGAGGGTCCTCCACATGCCTCCATTGAACTGGTGAGGAAGCAGAAGCCCAGAGTGTTTAGTGTTGTGTCAAGGGTCACAAAGCTAGACCCAAGTCAGTCTTCTTTTTTCTTTTTTTAAAATTTTTATTGGAGTAGAGTTGATTTGCAATGTTGTGTTAGTTTCAGGTGTACAGCAAAGTGAATCAGTTATACTTAAAAAAAGAAAAAATGCATACACTAAAAACTACACTACATCATTCTGAAGTACCTAACAAATTAGGAATTGAAGGAAAATTTCTTAGCCTAATTAAGTATATCTATTAAAAACTTACTTAATGGAGATGCTTCAACACAGCCTTGAAATTCAGTGGTAAGACAAAGATGGCCACTATCAAAATTTTATTCAGCATTGAACTAGAATACCTAAGTGGCACAATAAGAAAGCTAAAAGAAATAAACAGTATGAGTATTGTAAAGGAAGAAACAAAATAGTCATTATTCACAAATGATATATTAGTGTATGTTAGTTAATAGTAACATTAGCTGCTATGGCAGATAAACTGAAAATTCTTAGTGGCTTGACTCAAGTTTCTCACTCAAATCATAGTCCAATGTGGGAGTTCCTCATTGGACAGCCTTTCACATGATTACTCAGGAGCCCAGGGTCCTTTCATATTGTTATATGTGACCCCCTTTAGGACCTTAGAGTCTCCTCCAGTCAGCTGGCAGATGGCAAAAGGAGATGGAGATTCGTATGCGGGAAGTTTTAGGGACTAGGTATAGCACCATTTCTTTCCACATTACGTTTTCTAGAGTTCAGTCACATGGCAAAACAATTGCAAGAGAAAATGGGAAATGTGGTATAGCTGTGTGCCTAGGAAGAAAAGGAAACGAGTTTCATAGGAATCTTTGTCTCTGCCATGTTTTCTGTGTAGAAAGTGCAAGAGAATCTACACACAAACTTTTACATCTACTAGAAGACCTCAACAAGATTGGATATTGTAAATTGGGTACTTCCATAACATGTGAACTGGCAATTCACAGATGAGAAAACACAAATGACAAATATGAAAAGGTGCTCAACATCACTAGTCATTAGAAAACTGTAAATTAAAACAATGGTATGATCTGAAGAGTATGATTTCATACTCTTCAGATTATGAAAAATTTTAAAGATTGATAATGTCAGGTCAGAATGTGCCTAAACAGGAACTATCATACGTTACTTTTGATTGACAGATGACTTATTTTGATATGTGCAATCAGGCTACAGCTATTTTGTCTCTTTAAAGAAACTTTTTATACTTTATTTTGGTTGATTATAAAACATCACCCTTATTGGGTAATTTCATGTTCCTTATTTCAAAGTTCTTTTGGGAAGTGAAAGTAGGGATACTTTATTTTGACCCCTATGATTTGACTGTACCTATACAGTACCTCCAATTTGTCTTTCTTTTGAAGGAAGACTCTTGCTGAACCAGAAATAATCTATGCTTCTGAGAAGTATTTCTTACCATCACCAGAAAACCATCCTCTGCAATGTGAAAATTGCTCACAAGTTCCATATTCTTCTAGAGCTTGAATTTCTTCTTTTTTTAAAATAAAGATGTGAACTCTATTCTCAAAACAAATGCTTTATCTATTTTTAGTGCCAGTAAGATTGGCACATAAAATTTTATTGATATTATGTTTTTAATTTTTAACAAAAATTATATATTTAAGGTATACAACATGATTTAATACACATATACATAGTCAAATGATGACTACAATTAAGCTAATTAACATATCTTCTCAAATAGTTAGCATCTTTGTGTGTGTGATGAGAGCATCTAAAATCTACTCTCTTAGCAAAATTCCAATATTCTACAAAGTATTAACTATAGTCCTCATGCTGTAAATTAGACCTCTAGACTTACTCATCCTACGTAACTGCAACTTTGTACCCTTTGACCAACATCTCCCCATTTCCCCCAATATTGTATTTTTACATGCAAAAAAACCCTCTCCAGAGTCAGTAAGTAAAAGACATGTTACAATTTGATGTCATGGGAAAAACATGGGATTTGGAACCATATATATAGAAATGAGTTGGAATTCTCTGACACTCACTAGTTTTGCAACCTGGGCAAATTTCTTAACATCTCAGAACTTCTGTTTTGACAATGTTATATACCTCACAGAGTTGTCATCAGGATTAATACAGCATATACAAAGTTACTGGCAACATGGTTAATATCAGTAGACGTTAGCTAACGTCTCCTGCTCATATTCACTGAATGTTCCACTATCATTACAGTATGTTAAATCCTGTGTTTTTGTAGGTGTGATGCTTAGCATTTGGTGCCAGTTTTTTGCCTTCCACTCTCCCTTTCTCTACACTCCCCTACATTCTTATATTTTGCCCTATATTTTTTTCCAATCTCCAAAACTCAGATGAAACCATGTTCTAATAAACCTGCTGATTCACCCTAACAAACTTTCTACATGACATGCCTTTGTTTCATTTACTCATTCTTTTAACAAACCAAGGACTGTATGTGTTTTAATTTGTGTGTCAAATAATAATAATGAACAATTAGTTGTGCTTTAGATGGAAAAATAATAAATTTCATATAAATTAATTTTAAATCATTAATGAATGTACATTTTAATCATGGATTACAGGGAGAAAATTACAAAAAACTGCTATTAATATTGATGTTACAGTTTTATCAGGTTTTAAATTTTAAGCACTTTCATTTTAAGTGTCCCATATTTTAGTAAAGCACATATATTTGAGCAGTATTTTGTAATGTTATTCAATATCAAAAATTTTGTCAATGTTTCAAGTTTCTGACTAAAATTAATAATTGATAATATTTTGTGTTAATAAAATGATAGAGAAATAAGCCAGTCACAAAAGGACAAATATGGTAGGATTCCACTTATATGAGGTACATAGAGTAGTCAAATTTATAGAAATTGAAAGCAGAATGGTGATTGCCAGTGTATCAGGGGAGGGGGAAATGGGTAGTTGCTTTTTAACAGGTACAGAATTTCAGTTGGGGATGACATAAAGTTATGGAGATGGATGATGGTGATGGCTGCATAACAGTGTGGATGTACTTAATACCACAGAACTGTACTCCATCTTTATGTTATGTATATTTTACCACACACACACACACAAAGATGGAAAAATGTTCAAAGAGAAAATAGTCTTTTAATCCACAGCAAACATCAGGCATGTTTGATTACAGCATCACCAAAATATTTTCAATTTGATAACTCCTTCTCAATTCTTTTTCTGCTTTTTCACAATACTACCATCCATGGTGACAAATCTCACTTTTTGAATACTGGGATTCTACAAATTCTATTTTAGACCTTCTAAATTTTAACTCTTTAAAGTAGTTTTAGGCAAAAATCTTTCAAGTACAGCTGAGTATTCATTTGAATATTTTAGGTTTTTTCCTGAGTTCTCAAAATATTTGTAAAAATTGCTTTTATTTTAGGGAAGAAATGGCCATTCCTATAAAGTTTGTGCCTATAAAGTCCTTAAAGAGAGAGCTCAATAAGAGAAAATGTTTAGTCTCTGTTTTGAAAATATATAGTTTTAAGTGCCTTGATGTTGTAGACAAATATCAAATCTGTTATTTTCCTTTATTGTATTTTTATTTAAGTGCAGGATAACGATGTCAGTTTAAAGCATTCCTTTTTTCAGCTATTTCACATCATGCAGTTCTTCAAAGTACGTGCTTTGATAGTTTGAATATCATTGGTTTCTTCCAAATACTCAGTGGCTCTCATGACTTGATCACCAAGTATCACTGCAAATTAATGACTTGCTTCCTCCAGTCCAGTTATTATACAGTTTTTAATTGACCTATTTGGAGTCACCCGTGACTCGATTACTATTGAACAGAAAAATCACAGCAATCCCAAAGCTCAATGGAAAATTAAATTACAGTATACAACCTCAATGCAAAGATGCTAAGATGGTTTGTAAACAGCACTTAATAACAAAACAGCACACCTCAAATGTGGTCAGATGACACATAATGTCTACTTCACTATGATTACACTAAGACAAGTTTTGTCAACACTTTATTTTACAACACAGCCAAAGTTGCCGTGATAAAAATATTCTCAGATTAATCATCAGTAAATGTATTTCATGAGTATAAGAATATTGAGTTCATTCAATCTGATCCCTAATTCAAGACCTAGTAATTTCAAAGGTAGTCCATAGAGTATTCACTACTACACTTTGTATGGGCAAAAGAGGTCTCAACTGTAATTTGCTCTTTGTGTAAAATATTTGACTAAAAGAACTTGGACCTTCTTAGGAAACCAGTAACAAAATATCATGGACTGTTCTTCTCTTGGCCAGACCATAGTTGATTGTTTTTATCATAATGGAAAACAGAAATTGGCCAGCGTGTTCCAAAGGCCCTTCATACCCCCATCAAATTCAATGCCCAAACAGTATTTGGATATTGCACACATCTCTTACAACCATTTAGCTGAAAATGAGACACTTCAATAGTAAATGATTCCTGAGTGTGGAGCTGGAATTGCTCCCTTGGTGATTAGTTTCAAGGGATGGGGAAAGTACCTGCAACTCTACAGCCAAGGCTCTGGGGGCAGACCCAATTCCAGCAAAGGGAGGGGATGTTCTGACCCTATTATGTTCTCTGAAGCAATATTACCTTGACCCTTGAACATCACAGGTCTGAACTGCACAGTCCACTGATACACAGATGTTTTTCACTAACTACACACTACAGTACTACATGATTCATGTTTGGTTGAATCCGACAATGCAGAACCCAGGATGCAGAGAGCCCTCCCATCAAGTTATACTTGGATTTTCGACTGGGGGATGAGGAGGTGTGAGGGTTGGCAACCCTAACCGGTGCGTTGTTCAAGGGTCAACTGTATGAGCCAGTGGTGAAATTAATTAATTATAACTTCATTTTAATTTCCCCCCTATTTGAGATACAAAGTAGGTAAACAGAGAGGCTTCAAGCAAGGATTTGCTTAGGCTATACATTCTCTTTCAGCAAATCTGAGTCTACCTTACAGGAAGGTCTATCAACCATGATTGTTCTATTTTGCTAAAGAAACTCATCTGTTCACTTGAGAAGAAAAAAATAACAGCATAGCTGTATCAAGGGTGTCATGGGTCCTAATACAAAATTTTCTCAAGGATCCTTCATAACAAATGTATAGCAAAGTATATATTGGCTGTAGTTTTCTGGAGTGTAAGATTGCCCTTCATGAGAATGAAGTCTTAATGGTTTTGAGGCCATTCATAAAACTCTCAAAGAAATTTATTAAAATAAACGGATTGTGAGGAACAGAGACCAATCTGTACAGCCTATAACCTCTTCACCTAGTAACTTATTTAAAATTGTTAATCATGCGAGTTACTAAAGGAGCTTTTCAGTGTCCCAGGTTGAATGGATGTAGATCTACAAATCTGAAGCTGTTTTCTTAAGATCCTACTCCCTACCTCCCAATATCCGGTATAGTTCTTAGGACATGGGAAGTAATAAATATATGAGAGCCAGATTAATAAATTAAGAAACATTTGTTTGTGTTTGTTCAGAATTAGAAAAGTAAAATTTTACTGCCAAAATCCTCTAGTAGAATATGTCTGGGGACCCAGGATTAGCAAAACTGCATTACTGTTAGGATTAGGGTTACTCATACTTACTTACCATAAGCCCCAGGATAGCTATTTTGGACTGTTGAAAATTATCATTTCCCCTCACCTTTCCTGATCCAGTTTGTACTATTTAGTTTGTTTGCATACTTATTCACTCCACAAATATTTGAAAATGATGTCTTGCCTGCTTTGAGTCCATCTACACAAAATTGTCCCTGAAGAATTCATTAAATTAAACCAGCTGGGGAAGAGGAGAAAGACCTTCACAGAGCTCTTTCTGGTAGGCATAATCCTCTTGCTCCTAGGAACGGTTACTATCCTTCTACTTAAGTGGGTCTCAGCATTCTGAAGTGAGTTCTTAAGTTATAAAACAAATTTGTGCAGGAGTTATCTTCTAGGTGGTTATCATTTTTACAAATTGATGAATATCATAGTATATTAATATAGGCATAATCAATGGTTTAAAAATACAATTAAATTGCATGGAAAATAAAATTAGTTAATATTAGATGAATTTGAGAAAAGACTAGAGTAAAAACTTTGAAACCGTTTTTGAGTTGCATCATAATAATACAATGGGAAATAAATAAAATTGCAAATCTCTTGAAATATACAGTTTTATTTACATTTTTATTACCAAAAAAGAATTTTGTCTTTGGGAGGAACTCTCCATGGCTGAGAGGATATTACCTTCTGGATCAAGATACTTCTAGAATGTCTTAAAAGAAATGTCTAATTGAAAATATAAAGTATTAAAAATTGGAGTAGTGAAGCTATAATCTTGTGCAGATTCCAGATATGCCAGACTGGGGAATTTCTGGAGTGGTACAGGAGAAAGAGCACAGAATTGCAATCAGAAGACTGGTTCAGTCTAGCTTGACTATTTATTAGCTTGGTGTCTGAAGCTCAGTTCCCCATCTCTAATATTTGCCTATTGCTTGTTGTTATTGTAAGATTCCAATGAAATAATGTATAATCTGTTCTGCTATAACACTTGTTTTGAAGACACAAATTTTTCCAAAGTGATTAACATATTTTAAGAGAAAAATTTGAGCATAACACAAATTTCACCTTGCTTATGCACTATGTAGTCCACAAGAAATACCAGGTGAACACAGAGAACTGCACCCAGCTGAACCAGCCACATAGGAATATACAAAACAGACACGCACACACCTCAGACATCTGCCAAGTATCTCAGTTTACCACCTGTGTTATGAGCCACACCCATCCACATCTGGTGATATAACGTTCCCTCTGATTTCAGGTCCCTTGCCTCTACCACTTTACAAAAATTCACAAGCAGCAACCCTTCCAACTCCCACTTCCACAAGCAAACTTAAGGTCTTTTTCAAAGAAAAGTGACATTGTAATATATACACACACATATACTTCTTACCCATTTGACATGTGTAAAACTGTGCTACCATCTTTTTAATGAGGTTTTTATCTTTTTTTTCAATGTGTCACTGACAAAGTTTCTGAGTGCTGTGCCCCAACCCCATTTTCCCATAACCTCTGTTTTTTATTGTTTTATTTTGCATAATGCAGTGACTTTTAGAAACATGTTGCATCATAACAGAAATATCAGTATGTGAAAGTGCTTTGTAATTTGTAATATGATGTTTTGGCTACTGCTGATGCAATGAACAGAATATGTCATTTCAAGAGAAAGAAAAATATTACTTTCTTTATACCCAGAGTTAAGCTTGTCATACAATTGTAGGAAATAAGTTTTGAGGCCCTGGAATCAGTTGTTGTATCCTTAATCTTAGCACTCCTTCAACTAGCAAGTGCTTGAGTAATAGACTTCCAAAACAGCTACTCTAAGATTATTTCAATCACACTTGATTTTTCATGTGAAAACTCCAACTCTTCCAATTCAAATATGCATTTTTTTCACTTATGCAACCCAATTTTAATAATTCAGGATTATTTAATAATTATTTAACAATTCATGATCTATTTTGTACTTTAGTTTTTTATTACTGTGTGACAAATTACTACAAATTAGGAGTTTAAAACACTTAAATTTATCTCTCACAATTTGCATGGGTCCATTTCCTCTGTGTGTCTGGGTACAACTTAGCTGGGTCCTCTGCCTAAGGTCTCATAGACTACAATCAAGGTATCAGCTATGGCTGAGATCTCATCTGAGGCTCAGAGTCTTCTTTCAGGCCATAATGGTTGTTGGCAGAATTCAGTTCCTTGTGGTTGTAGGACTGAGGCCCTCAGCATCTAGAGACTACTCCTCTCCACAGACAGTTCACAGCATAGATGTTTATTCTGCTGGCCTCGAAGAAGAAATAATCTTTCTGATGTCTCATTTTCTTGAAACGGTTCACCTGATTGGGTCAGTCTCACCCGGATATTCTCCCTTTTGATTAACTCACAGTCAGCTGATTAAGGGCCTTAGTTACCAATGGAAAGTCTCTTTACCTTTGTCATGTAAACTAATCAAAAGAGTGATGACCCCATTATATTCAGAGATCTTGCCAACACTCAAGGAGAGGAGAGTAAGCAGGGTGCGTATACCAGGGGGCAGGTATCTTGGAGGCCATCTTAGAATCCTGCCTACCACAGTAAGTAAATTATCCAGGGTCTTCACTCCTCCTCCAAATTTTTGCACAGATACTTATTCCTGTTTGCATCCATGGCAATAAAAGTACAGCAAGGAAATATACCCATCAATCCTCTCAAACCATGGTTCTGGTAGAAGTTTAAACCCGAAAAATTCCTAACAATGTTGAATTAGGAAAGTTTGGAGAGTTGCCTATGGGTTTCAGTTATACATACATTTTTTTTGTAAGCATAACTACTGTAAAAATGTAATGCTTGAATTTTTTATCTGTCTGTGCCATTTGCATATATTTTTAAATGTTGTGTATATTTATCCAAAGATAAAGTATAAATAATGCCATAGGATACCATAGCCTCTTTTCTGAAATAAGTTTGTTCTTTGAGACTTTTCATGAATTTTTGTTTAGTCCAGATTAATTAATTCATAATCCCTACTTCCTGATTAATATAACAAGACTTTGAAACCTAATCATTTGGGTTTTAAAATCCTAGCCCTTTCAAGCATTTAAATTCTCTTGTAAACTATATCTATGTGCCGTATGAGGTGATTTAATAAAGCAGTCTCATCTATTGGCTGCTCATTGAATTTTTTCTAATTATGTAATGAGGGAATGTTGCCTTTTTGTGCACACCCAGACCGAAAATACAGCTCAGGGTCCATACCTGGCTTATATCCTTTCTGGATGAAAAGTCTACTGTCTGCAGAGACATTATGCTATAGTCAGGGCACAGGGTGAATATGATCATTAAGTCAGGAAGATGAGGGTTATGAGTATAACTACTGTAAAGGTGGAATGCCAGAGTTGTTTTTTATCTGCCTATACTATTTGTGGACATTTTTATTCCCAAAGAGAACTATATAAGTAATGTCATGGGCTCCCATAGCCAACTTTATTAATTTTTCACTGTATGATCTTGGGCCAGGTTCTCACCCTCTCTGAGACTTAGTTTTCTCACCCTGCAAAATAGGGGTAATAATATCTATTTCATAAGCATGTGAGTTTTAAATGAAATATTTAATATACAGCATCTGAAGCATGGATATTCAGTACGTAGTAGTCCTCACTCCTCCCCTAGTGGCTCCTAGGAGTAGGAGTCCTGGCATTTTAAGTCCCTCTGTGATGTAAAAAAACATACTAAAAAAAAAAAACAAAACTAAGATTTACTCAATGCCATGTGCTATTCTAAATACTTTATATGTGCTAACTGATTTAATCCTCACAACAACCCTATGATGCAGGAACTAATATTATCCCTGTTTTATATATGAAGTAACTGGGGCACAGAGGAGTTAATATTATTTGCTCAAGGCTCCTGAGGTAGGAGGGGGCAGAGCCAAGTTGTTAATCTTCATGAACCCGGCAGCCTAGCTGTAGAGTCCATGCTGTTAATCATTCTACTGCTCTGCCTCTCACAAGAATGACCAAGAACACCAAATGATGGGCCAGGGTCCCCATCAGCTTTTAATAGCCAAAGATTGCTTTTGGGGTCCTCCTGCCTCTCTTTAGTTCCCATCCATGTTCCTGGCTCCTTGCTTACTGTCTCCTTTGCTGGAGATACACACATTCCCAGTGGGCTTTGCTCTAATTGAAATTGTTCACTATTAGTATGCTATTATTGCTCCTGAGGCAGCAGCTAATAAAGATCTCTGGCTTTAATTCACCCTATATTTCCTTTGCATAGATGACTCAACTCTCAAACAAAAATGTGACATCATCCTTTAGGAATCAGGGAGCTAATTATCTAATGGTGGAATAGCATGGGGAGTAAATTTCGGTGGGAGATTTTTCCAGCACCCTTCAATTCTTTTCACTTATTTCAAGTTCTGCCTAGCTTCCCTGACTTTTGGAATGTGAGGCCCACCCTGCCCCATGGAGAGACAGAGTTCTCAACTAGGACCAGGAAAAAGAATCCTTAACTCCTGATTACAGGAGACACTGAGCACGAGAATTACATAAAGTAGAAAATATGCCTCCTTTCTCCAGAACAGGGGGTTTGATGGATACAGGAGAGTTGTGTATGGATGCTGAATCTGGAAGGGACCATAACTGAGGAAGGAAGTTTGGGGGACATAGAACCAGGAGTTCAGAACCAGTTCCCCACACTGACCCTCTTCTTTTGAATTGCAGACTCTTTCAAATGTCTAGTCACTAATCTCTGCTTGCTCATCCTTACAGAGATTCCAGTATTTGCAGTCAGTTCTACTAAGACATTGTGTTCAAAACTTTTAGGTCCATATAAAAGAAGAACTTACTCTAATTTTTCTTTCACTTCTGAGTGATCTAGATGCCTATGCCATGTAAGGAGGTAGCCAGTCTGAAGCAACTGAACAAGTTACATCAAACAGATTCTTTTCTTTGCTTTTTGTGGTGGCTTGAAGTAAGCTTGATAACTCCTCCATAAAAGACGACCATTAGCATCAATCTTGACCATGCCCTTCACCTTTTCTTAGTGCATCGCCCTTGCCAAACATAAACTGTGACTGAATTAAAAATATTCCCCAACCTGGGCGGGCTCCAGCATTCTGTGTAATACTTGGAGTCCAGAATGGAATAAACATTTTTTGCCACCATCTTCCCTAAAGCTAGGTCTCATCTTCAACCCTGTAATCCTGAGTTTAAGAGCACTGGTGGGTTTCTGCTAGGGGTCCTTTCACACGCAGGCTTTTCCTTCTTTGGTAATGAACAAAGAGCAAGCTTGCCCTGTCTTCATTCCATCTTAAAGTAATAAGGAAACACAAGCTTTAAATGACACAATAAACCAGATAGATTTAATTGATATTTATAGGGCATTCCATCTGAAAACAGCAGATTACACTTTCTTCTCAGGTGCACACGGAACATTCTCCAGGATAGATCACATCTTGGGTCACAAATCAAGCCTCAGTAAACTTAAGAAATTTGAAATCATCTCAAGCATCTTTTCTGACCACAACACTAGGAGATTAGAAATCAATTACAGGGGGAAAAAATGTAAAAACACAAACACATGGAAGCTAAACAATACACTACTAAATAACCAAGAGAACACTGAGGAAATCAAAGAGAAATCAAAAAATACCTAGAAACAAATGTCAATGAAAACACGACAATCCAAAACCTATGGGATGAAGCAATAGCAGTTCTAAGAAGGAATTTTATAGCAATACAGTCCTACTTCAAGAAACAAGAAAAATCTCAAATTAACAATCTAACCTTACACCTAAAGGAACTAGAGAAAGAAGAACAAACAAAACCCAAAGCTAGAAATCATAAAGATCAGAGCAGAAACAAATGAAATAGGAACAAAGAAAACAATAGCAAAGATCAATAAAACTAAAAGCTAGTTCGTTGAGAAGATAAACAAAATTGATAAACCTTTAGCCAGACTCATCAAGAAAAAGAGGGGGGCTTCCCTAGTGGCACAGTGGTTGAGAATCTGCCTGCCAATGCAGGGGACACGGGTTCGAGCACTTGTCTGGGAAGATCCCACATGCCGCAGAGCAACTGGGCCCGTGAGCCACAACTACTGAGCCTGCGCGTCTGGAGCCTGTGCTCCGCAACAAGAGAGGCCACGATAGTGAGAGGCCCGCGCACCGCGATGAAGAGTGGCCCCCACTTGCCGCAACTAGAGAAAGCCCTCACACAGAAACAAAGACCCAACACAGCCATAAATAAATAAATGAATAAATAAATAAATAAATAAATAAAAGAACGTGAATTAAAAAAAAAGGAAAAGAAAAAGAAAAAGAGGGAGAGGACTCCAATCAATAAAATTAGAAATGAAAATGGAGACGTTACAATGGACACCACAGAAATACAAATCATCCTAAGAGACTACTACAAGCAACTCTATGCCAATAAAATGGACAACCTGGAAGAAATGGACAAATGCTTAGAAAGATATAACCTTCTAAGACTGAATCAGGAAGAAATAGAAAATATGAACAGACCAATCACAAGTAATGAAATTGAAACTGATTAAAAATCTTCCAACAAACAAAAGTCCAGGACCAGATGGCTTCACAGGCGAATTCTACTCAAATGTTCTTCTCAAACATTTAGAGAAGAGCTAACATGCATCCTTCTCAAACTCTTCCAAAAAATTGCAGAGGAAGGAACACTCCCAAACTCATTCTACGAGGCCACCGTCACCCTGATACCAAAACCAGACAAAGATACTACAAAAAAAGAAAATTACAGACCAATATCACTGATGAATATAGATGCAAAAATCCTCAACAAAATACTAGCAAACAGAATCCAACAACACATTAAAAGGATCATACACCATGATCAAGTGGGATTTATCCCAGGGATGCAAGGATTTTCAATATATGCAAATCAATCAATGTGATACACCATATTAACAAATTGAAGGATAAAAACCATAGGATCATCTCAATAGATGCAGAGAAAGCTTTTGACAAAATTCAACACCCATTTATGATAAAAACTCTCCAGAAAGTGGGCATAGAGGGAACCTACCTCGACATAATACAGGCCATATATGACAAACCCACAGCAAACATTCTCAATGGTGAAAAACTGAAAGCATTTCCTCTAAGATCAGGAACAAGACAAGGATGTCCCCTCTCGCCACTATTATTCAACATAGTTCTGGAAGTCCTAGCCACAGCAATCAGAGAAGAAAAAGAAATAAAAGGAATACAAATTGGAAAAGAAGAAGTAAAACTCACTATTTGCAGATGACATGATACTATGCATAGAGAATCCTAAAGATGCCACCAGAAAACTACTAGAGCTAATCAATGAATTTGGTAAAGTTTCAGGATACAAAATTAATGCACAGAAATCTCTTGCATTCCTATACACTAACAATGAAAAATCAGAAAGAGAAATTAAGGAAACAATCCCATTCACCATTTCAACAAAAAGAATAAAATACCTAGGAATAAACCTACCTAAGGTGGCAAAAGACCTGTACTCAGAAAACTGTAAGACACTGATGAAAGAAAACAAAGATGACACAAACAGATGGAGATATATACCATGTTCTTGGATTAGAAGACTCAATATTGTGAAAATGACTATACTACCCAAAGCAATCTACAGATTCAATCTACAGTGCAATCCCTATCAAATTACTAATGGCATTTTTTACAGAAATAGAACAAAAAATCTTAAAATATGTATGGAGACACAAAAGACCCTGAATAGCCAAAGCAATCTTGAGGGGAAAAAATGGAGCAGGAGGAATCAGACTCCCTGACTTCAGACTATAGTACAAAGCTACAGTAATGAAGACAATATGGTACTGGCACAAAAACAGAAATATAGATCAATGGAACAGGATAGAAAGCCCAGAGATAAACCCATGTACCTATGGTCAACTAATCTATGACAAAGGAGGCAAGAATATACAATGGAGAAAAGACAGTCTCTTCAATAAGTGGTGCCGGGAAATCTGGACAGCTACATGTAAAAGAATGAAATTAGAACACTCCCTAACACCATACACAAAAATAAACTCAAAATGGATTAAAGACCTAAATGTAAGACCAGACACTGTAAAACTCTTAGAGGGAAACATAAGAAGAACACTCTTTGACATATTTCACAGCAAGCCCTTTTTTGACCCACCTCATAGAGTAATGGAGATAAAAACAAAACTAAACAAACGGTACATAATGAAACTTAAAAGCTTTTGCACAGCAAAGGAAACTATAAACAAGATGGAAAGACAACCCTCAGAATGGGAGAAAATATTTGCAAATAGATCAATGGACAAAGGATTAATCTCCAAAATATATAAACAGCTCATGCAGCTCACTATCAAAAAAACAATCAACCCAATCAAAAATTGGCAGAAGACCTAAATAGACATTTCTCCAAAGAAGACATACAGATGGCCAAGAGCCACATGAAAAGCTGCTTGACATAGCTAATTATTAGGGAAATGCAAATCAAAACTACAATGAGGTATCACCTCACACCGGTTAGAATGGGCATCATCAGAAAATCTACAAACAACAAATGCTGGAGAGGTGTGGAGAAAAGGAAACCCTCTTGCACTGTTGGTGGGAATGTAAATTGATACAGCCACTATGGAGAACAGTATGGAGATTCCTTAAGAAACTAAAAATAGAACTACAGTACAACCGAGCAATCCCACTACTGGGCATATGCCCAGAGAAAACCATAGTTCAAAAAGACACATGCACCCCAATGTTCATTGCAGCACTGTTTACAATAGTCAGGTCATGGAAGCAGCCTAAATGCCCATCGACAGACGAATGCATAAAGAAGATGTGGTACATATATACAATGGAATATTACTCAGCCATAAAAAGGAATGAAATTGGGTCATTTGTAGAGACATGGATAGACCCAGAGACTGTCATACAGAGAGAGTGAAGTAAGTCAGAAAGAGAAAAACAGATATTGTATTTTAACGCGTATATGTGGAACCTAGAAAAATGGTACAGATGAATCCGTTTGCAAGGCAGAAATAGAGGCACAGATGTAGAGAACAAATGTATGGACACCAAGGGGGGAAAGCAGGGCATGGGGTGGGTGCTGGTTGTGGTGGGATGAATTGGGAGATTGAGATTGACATATATACACTAATATGTATATAATAGATAACTAATAAGAACCTGCTGTTCAAAAAATTTTTAATTAAATTTAAAAAAAGAAAGGATAGCAATTTTAATATGATAAAATAAAATTAAAGGCATAAATTTTTAAAAAAAGCAGGTTGTGCTCAGAGTGTGAGAAAGTCCTAGTGGCTGATTGCAGTGTCAGCTGGGCTGTAGGTGGCTTCCGGGGCGTGGAAAAGTACAGTCCAAGATTTAAGCAGGTAGAAATACCACCAAAATCTTCAGAAAACTAAAACTTTTTATCTTTTAATATTCCAAACTCTTCTGCTCTGTTAAAGTTCTGTCAGTGACACTAAGATAATACTAATTTTCTAGGCTTTTTTATCCCTCTTATTTCAATATATATGGTTGTTGTTTAGAAGAAGGGAAGGAAGGAAAGAAGGAAGGGAGGGAGGAAGGAAGAGAAGAAAGAACTCCTGTTGCTTTCTTATCCTAAGGCTTTGATCAAAGTTTATTATTTTTTTAACATCTTTATTGGAGTATAATTGCTTTACAATGGTGTGTTAGTTTCTGCTTTATAACAAAGTGAATCAGTTATACATATACATATATCCCCATATCCCCTCCCTCTTGCGTCTCCCTCCCACCCTCCCTATCCCACCCCTACAGGTGGTCACTAAGCACCGAGCTGATCTCCCTGTGCTATGCAGCTGCTTCCCACTAGCTATCTGTTTTACATTTGGTAGTGTATATAAGTCCATGTCACTCTCTCACTTCGTCCCAGCTTACCCTTCCCCCTCCTTGTGTCCTCAACTCAAAGTTTATTATTATGATCAGGATACAAAAGAGAATTTTCTTTTGGTCTAAGAACTGGTGCCAGGGGCCCAAAGCTGGGCAAAAGAGTTGTTAAGTGTCTCACATTACAAACAGAGCATCTACCAAATATTTTCTTTAGGGCTCACTAAGTAGCAAAACTCTTCCTACTATATCAACTCTCCTTCTCCCACAACCCAACCCACAGGCTAGTAAGGTGCCCACTGGGCAGGAAAATGCAGGCAGTGCAGTTACAGCTGATGGGTGGCTGAGGTTGCTGAGGGGGGCTGAACACGATTGAGCCCTCTCATGTAAGGGACCCCATTGTGCCTGTATGTGACTATATGTGCCTTCCCAACATGTCATTGAGAGATGTCATCTAGAAGAGGTAGGAGATTGGACATAGAAGAGTTAGGAGCAGTGACTAGAGAGGAAAATGTGTTTCTGGCTTCCTCCTCACCATGGTCAGTCTCCTCAATAAACAGGTTATAGAAGTGTAAAAAAAAACACCAAAATCTGCTGCTGTGTTCATGAAAAGTCTAATGGACCTAGTATTCACTTGAATCTTCACATCTGTTTCCATAGAGACATCATTTCTGCCTACATATTTTCTAACTCACCAGGTCTGTGGTTTCTCAAGTGCTCTGATGCCAGATTAAACAATATGATTCTTTCATAACTAGTTCCTGATCATCTTCCTATAAAAACAGCTGGTGAGTAGGTAGACAGCTCCAACTCCTACATCACATTCTTAAGGTAACTATGGATTTAAAGACTTGGGCTTATTTGGAGAAAAACAAAAACGGTGGAACAAAAGCAAGAGAATATCTCTACCCTATTTTTATGCTTTATTAGAGCACCTTGATATTCTGGATTTAATTGTAGAAGCTATCAGTTTGTATATTTTTTGGCAGAGTGACTGAGAAGCGACACAACTTAATAGTTAGGAATTTGTGTGGTCCTTGGGGTTAGCTTGCCTGATAGACTAACAGTTAAAAGTGAGTGGTTTTTAAATATATATTAATTAATTAATTAACTAATTAATTAAAATATACACTGGATTTCTAAGACTTAATACAAAATAAAAAGAATGTAAAATGTCTCATTAATAGTATTTATATTGATTACATGTTGAAATCATAATATTTTGGATATATTGGATTACATAAAATGTTGAAATTAACTTCATATAAAAAAGTGAGTGGTTTTAACTCAGTGCCTCAGTTTCCTCATATGAATAATAAGGCTAATAGTGGTGTTTATACTAAATGACAGAAGAATAAGTGAATTAAGACATTTAAAGTGTTTAGAACATTGCCTGGCACATATTAAAAACACAATATTAATATTGTTTTATTAGTATCATCATGGTTATCAAAATCTACAAGCAGATCTCAAAGTATATTTGAGGTTTTTTGCCTCCCCTCATTTCTGAGATTCCAGAAGCAATTTAAGGCTGAGCCCACACATGGCAGGAGTTACAACAAAAGGAAGGAGACCTGTTTCTTTCCTTTTTTTTTTATTGGGATATAGTTGTTTTGCAATGTTGTGTTAGTTTCTACTGTACAGCGAAGTGAAGTAGACCTGCTTCTGATCGCGAGTCCATGGTCTGTTGAACAGGACTGTTGCCCCTTAACTTGCTTTGCCCTTTGGCATTGCACCCAGCACAGCCCACGTACAGTTGGGCCCCAGATAAATGGTTACAGGAATGAGGAGGAAGAGGGCATAAACCTCATGAACATGCCCACCTGTGAGGCTCTACTCTTATCCTAATATGAAATCAAGTTCAAATTCATTTACCCAGGGCAGTGTTGTTGTTAGCCATGACTCCTTCACAGGCAGATACTGTATCTCCTTTGCTAGTGTCTGGCACTCAATAAATATTTGTGAAATAAATGAATCAGTTAATTTCTCAAAGTGCTGGTGCTATAGGATGGAGTAAGTTACAGCTAGAAGAAACAAAGCTTCAGCTGGCAAAATCTTAAGACAAGTTAAGGAGAGATAACTTTGGTCAAAGCTCCATGATTTTGAAGGTTTGTGCTCTCTCTTTTCCTGCAGCCCCATGTAGTCTGTCTTAAAGTGTTTCTGCCTTGTAATATGACCCAAGTTATAGGGTTTGACCTAAGCCTCAACCATGGGGCTTTGTTTGGAGGGGGTAGACAAGATGCTAATTTCTCTCCATTTCTTCAGTCATTGGAAAAAGACTTTCAACATTATTGTTTATCCCAGCTGTCTATTTATTCCCATGAAGAGATAGTATGCCAAACCCTTCAGCTGTACTGAGCGGGCTCACAGCTCAGAATGCCATCGGCAAATCAAGTTTATCAGCATACGTTTTTGACTCACATCTGCTTTGAGTAGTGTGGCGCATATTTGTGTGTGTGTGTGTCCCATCTGTATCAAGGTTTTATTTTATGTCTCATCCTTATAGAGCCCAAGGGCAAATACACATCCCTAAACAGAAATGCAAGTCCATTCACTATTCAAAGGGGATTTTGCTTTCTGTTTGCTTACCACATTTAAACATGCACACAGAATTCAAGCCAAAGTAATCCAGACGGAGAAGGAGAGATGCAGAAAGAGGACAGGGGAGTAAAAGAGCTAGACTTGAGGTATTCATGTCAAGTTGTGATGCAAATAATGTTCAGAAACATGTGCATCAAAGTTAATCCTTCGTGTGGAGGCATCCACTTTATAATCCCGTAACTAAGCCTTTTATATGTTTCAAATTTTCCTCGCTTTCTGCACATGTTTTTAGGAAGGATTAGAAATGCACTGAGCCTCCTCAGAGAAGGCTTGGGTGAATGCAGATGCAAAGGAGCAGTCTGTGCAGGGTGATTCTGACATGACATCCTGACTGTCACGCTGGGCCAGGGCGGTGAAAGTGGTGTTCTTACAATGCACTCCAGCCCCGGTGCTGGGGCATGGCTGGAGCCGGTCATGACCACTCATTTGTTCCTTGTTTGATGAGCAGCTGGCTCCTGGTGGGAAACTTTGGAGATACGCACCTATTAGGAGGTATCCGCTTCTCTTCTGTAGGTTCTCTTTTTCATTTTCGCTCATGTTACGTCAAGGGGCTTTTTATGACAACAGAATATTTTACTCCGTGGGAAATCTGTTCCTTCTGCTTCTGCTTCTGCCCCCACCGGATGTTCTTATCTGCTCCTTGCGAGGGCACAGGCAATTATAGAGCAATACGTCTTCACCCACATAATTTCAGGCAAATATTGTAAAAGACGTGCAGATGGCACTGGAGAAAAACCTTCTGTCACTTCTATCTCTTTAGTTTAAAGGAAGAGATAGCAAGTTCTTTTTCAGTAAGCACCCTAACAGTTCATTCATTTATTCAGTGAGCCAACAAATGTTTATTCAGTGTCTACTTGATGCTGGTATGCATGGGCCATACATCTGATACTTGGCACCAACACATCAACCATCCTCCATGGGAGATTTTTCATGGGCCATCTCACCCCAACACAGCACCCACCTGGCTGCTCTTCAGCCCTGCCTCATTTGCCCCCTCCTTCTCATCTCTCCCCATTTTCTCATTTTTCTCAAGCAGAAAAACTGAGTCATCTTATTGTTACTTGGGTTCAAGCCATACCCTTTGGGTCTGATTTTCTACTCCACTCATTCCCTCATTCAACCAAGATTTATTGAGATCCCATGATCAAAATAGTAATAAAAGTAACAATTTACCCTTATGTAGTGCTTACTTTGTGCTCTTTATATATATTATCTCCTTTAATCTTTGCAATAATCCTATAAAGAAGATATTGCTATAATCCCCATTTTCAAATGAGGATATTGAAGCAGAATAAAGTAACTTGCTCAGTCACACAACTGTTATAACAGCCATGCTTTTGTCTAAAAGTAACAGAAAGCCCAACTTACAGTCACTGAAACAAATAAACATTTATTTCTCTCATATAACAATAAGCTGGGAAGTCATTTGTTCCGAATGTTGGATCCGTGGCTCAGCAATGTCAGGGCTAGCATCTCTGAGAACTGCCTTACCTTTTCCCTCATGAGTGCACAATGGCTGCCCTGTATCCAAGCATCATGTCCACATTTATGTTAAGAAGATGAGAGAAATGGTAGTGTTATCTGCTTCTGTCCCTTTCAGCAGGGAGTCAAAGCCTTCCAAGAATCCCTCGCTGCTTTTCTACTCACCTCTCTTTGGCCAAGTCTATGTCATGTGGCCACCCCTAGCAGGAAGAGAGACTAGGAAAGTAAAGTGCAAGGTTTTTTTTCATTTTCAAGCCTCTATAATGGAAGGCAGCAGGGCAAAAGGGATCTTGAAATGTTTGTTAGGACAGCCAATTGACAGCATATATGCAACGGGTAGTAAGTGGTTGAAGCAATGTGGGAAGCAGGAAGTCTGTGCTCCAGAGCAAGCAGCTCTAACCATCAGGCTCTGTTGCACAACAGTGGTGCTGATTATTCCATGGTCAGTAAAAGAGACATGGTCCTGCCTTCATGGACCCAGGAAACAAAGAAGCACACCAGTAAATTTAAAATTGAAAATTCCTGTATGTGCTAAGGGATAGAATAATGGGCTTTTCAAAATACTAGAAACAGCTAACGCTCTCTTGTTATCTTCATGGACCCTCAGAAGTCCGGCAGCCTAACTTGGGAAATGAAGCTCTTTATACAGAAGCCCTTCATATAGAAGCCCTTCACCTTGACTTCTCTGAGGTCCTGTCCTTTCCTCTCTCTACACTCCATCCTATCTATTGTTGTTGTTTTGTTGTTATTATTCATGTGCATCATCTTTTTCTGCATTTCTAAGTTTTTGCTCCATCTTTGATTCTCCCCTCTGTTCCTCTTCTTCCTTTTCTCTTCTACGCACACATTTCTTAACAGTTTACTGGATACTCCGAGAAGAAGAGGAATTGGGCTTTATTCTTGTGAACTGAATTGTTCCTATCTTAGCTTCCAAGGAGTTCGGAAGAGATCATCACTCTTGTAAAAATCACAGTTCGAAATTTCAGACCTCAGAGAGTGTCCACCTGGCCTCCTTCACACTGTAGGGAGAAGAAACTCAAATGGGAATTGTTAGCAGACTAGTAGAGCTGCGGTCTCAGCGCCACAGATTTCTTCCGATGGCACCCATGCAGCCCCAGCCATGCAGCCTTGGGAGAGGCCAGCCCGTCCACGTGCCTTTCACACGTGGTGCCTGGCTGAAAATCACCAGCCTCATAGCCTAAAGCCTACCATCTGCTTCACAGTTAAACAGCCCACCCACAGGTTCAAATCGCATCAACTTTCTCATTCTCCTTAGATCCTGGTGTTCTTTTTCTTTTGATACATAAAAAATCACGATATTCAATTAATGTTTGACTCAACATCAGAATTTACTAAAATTTGACGTTGTATAGCCTTCTGCATCTCACCAAAGTATCTTTTCCCAGAATGTTTGTTATTTCTCTGAACCATCACCCCAAATTCCAATATGAAACATCTGTCACCACCACAGAGAGGCAGAGGCCCAGCTGGCTCAGCCATGGGACACAGAATGGCCAGGACACACTGTAACCAGATGAGCTACTTTGCTCCAAAAACAAAATTGATTATAAACCCCAGTTTGTGTACCCACAGATTTATATAAAGGTCAAGCTGCTAGTGTAAGCCCTCGGCTTGTGCTCTGCAGAGTTCTCTACTCTTGTTCATTGAAAGGATGACTCCGCCATGAATGCAGATGAGGTTGTGCAGTTTACCTTGTTTGCCGACTTTCACGGAAAATTTAAAGTTCCAGGTGTATATCTCAGCAACCAAATGTTTAACTCTGGCTGTGCTTCTAAGTGCAGCACTGTGCTAGTTGGTGAGTGTTTGGTGGGCAGGGACTTCTCTTCAAGTATTCAGGGACAGTTTTGTCTGATGATTAACAGTTACTATTTCGGTTATAAGCCACAAAGAGATCATGACTACTGATTTCACTTTAAGGCTTAGCTCAGCAATTACGATTTAGTAATACTAAAGCATAAGGGTAGTGCAGTAAATGGAAAATCCACTAGGTGGTCCTGGTGTTCTTCTAACCATAGCAAGCAGCACCAAATACTTTACTCCATCACTTTGTATTCCAAAGGTAAAGCAAAATACGATAGTGAAAATATTTTGTTGTTGTTACTTAGTATTCATTCTAGATTATACGTAAATAGGTTATTATTTGTAGTGGTTGATCAAAGCTCCTCTAGAGTGTTTAGGATTTTTTTCTCTTTTTTACATAGATACATGGATTTTAATCTTTTATACATTTTACATTTAATAGATTTTACATATAATACCTCTTTTAATATATTTCCATCTTTTAACCTTATTTTTATGTTTACTAGAACTTGTTAGCTTATTACCTATGCTTTCATGACATACATACTACCATTTTCTCACCACTCCTCTAGCAATCTCTCTCATATAAGGACACAAGCTTCCAAAGGACGGAATGTATTGTCTTATGTGCAGCTTTCCTTCAAACTCAAAGCAATACAATTCTCAGTGATTGTTTTCACTTTTATTTTCAGTAACCTTATTTAAATATGATCCAGGTTCACAAGTTCCCCATAGAATTCTTATTAGAAAATCATCCCTTATGTTTTAGAATATAATAATAAAATAAAGCTAACTTTAAAAATATGCTTAAGTCAGCCTGGTTCCAAGAATCATCTCAAATTCTTTTTTTTTAATTGAAGTATAGTTGACGTACATCAAATTCTTAACCCTCTGTGAGATTTCCCTTTAACTCCTCCAGTTCTAGTGTCTTTCTGGTTCACAATTACTATTATCATGAAATCTCAGACGTCTTCCCCCAAAGCAGCCTGGGTAAATTCCCATGGTTCCAGACTCTAGGCAGGATTCCCAGAAGGACAGATGACAGCTGTTCTTTCCGCATGACACTGGCAAAGTGGCACAAGGACAGGTCGCACATAGAACACCAGACAAATATCCATTTGCCCTTGAGAAGGTTCCAAAACAAAAGGCAGTGTGTGTGAACATTATCAGAGGTAGTTAGAAAAAAATCGCTATTTTTCATTTCAAGAGAAAAGAGACATGGCCCAATCTAAAATGAATACAAACTCCAAAGAACTTTGGGATTTTTTGTTTGTTTGTTTTTAATTTTTCCTGGAGTATAGTTGCTTCCAAAGAACTTTGAAATGAACCTTTTCAACAAAAGAAATTTGGGAAATTTCAGTAATAATTATATGAATACACTGAAAAGCAATCAAATATCAAAAGATTGAACAAGAATATAGTTTGTTTTTTTTTTAACATAAGGCGGGGAGCAGGACTGGGCAGAAGGAGTTCAGCTGTGACGTAGCCCCACAAAGCCTTCAACCTCAGGAGCCCTGAAGTGCATATTGCCCATCAGTGTCCCATGTCAGATTGATAGGGCTGGGTCTTTTTTTTTTGGCTGCATGGCTTGTGGGATATTAGTTCCCCGAACAGGGATTGAACCTGGGCCTCAGCAGTGAGAGCATGGAGTCCTAACCGCTGGACCGCCAGGGAATTCCGAAGAATGTAGTTTTCTCAGATGGTAAGAATAATACACACCAAACATTTTCTAAGTGTTTGTTGGTTGCTTATTATGCCATTTCAATGTGTGAAAATTGTCACCTAGAAGAAGGTTGTAATTTTTAATATTTGGTTTTATTTTCAATAAGTTATAATTAATTATTGTTTCAGTTAATTCAAACAATGCAGAAATATATAGAATACAAAGTGAAAGGGTCTCCTTTCCATTTTCCTACTCCTTTCTACCTGCCCAATACCAGTCCCCAGAGAAAGAGGTAACTTCTGTTAAAAATAGTTTAGTACCTATCCTTCCAGTAATTTTAAAGGGCTATTAGCATATAATGATATGTGATACATTTTTGGTATATTGATGGTTATATTTTGGGGTGAAATTTTAGCATGTTTTTGTTATGATTCTTCTTAAAAATAATGTAAATATACTGTGTATATTGTTCTAGTCCTTATATTTACACACTTAATTTTTTTACCAAGGAATATGCTATTATTATATTCGCTTTCTCCAATATACATTCCTTTTTTTTAAATTAATTAATTAATTAATTTTTATTTTTGGCTGCATTGGGTCTTCATTGCTGCACATGGGCTTTCTCCAGTTGCGGCGAGTGGGGGCCACTCTTCATTGCGGTGCGTGGGCCTCATTGCGGTGGCCCCTCCTGTTGCAGAGCATGGGCTCCAGGCACGTGGGCTTCAGTAGTTGTGGTGCACGAGCTCAGCCGCCCCGCGGCACGTGGGATCCTCCCAGACCAGGGCTTGAACCTGTGTCCCCTGCATTGGCAGGCAGATTCTTAACCACTGCACCACCAGGGAAGTCCCTACATTCCTTTTTTTAAAAAAAGTTCTCTAACTTAAAAAAGCTGCACGTGGGCTTCCCTGGTGGCGCAGTGGTTGAGAATCTGCCTGCCAATGCAGGGGACACGGGTTCGAGCCCTGGTCTGGGAGGATCCCACATGCCACGGAGCAACTAGGCCCGTGAGCCACAATTACTGAGCCTGTGCATCTGGAGCCTGTGCTCCGCAACAAGAGAGGCCACGATAGTGAGAGGCCCGCGCACCGCGATGAAGAGTGGCCCCCGCTTGCCACAACTAGAGAAAGCCCTCGCACAGAAACGAAGACCCAACACAGTCATAAATAAATAAATAAATAAATAAATAAATAAATAAATAAATATTAAAAAAAAGCTGCACGTAATTAAAATATACAACTTGATGAGTTTGGAGATAAGTCTACTCCCATGAACCCATAACCACAATCTGTGCCACGAACCTACTAATGACTTCCAAAAGTGATGCATTTATTATTATTATTTATTATTATATGTTATTACATGTGATATTACATTTGTTATATTATTTATTATATATTATATTATTATTTGTTATTTTGTGATAAGAACATGTTGTATGAGATCTACCTTCTTAGCAAATTTTTGAGTACACAATACAGTAGTAACTATAGGCACTATGCTGTACAGTACATCTTTAGGATTTATTAATCTTGTAAAACTGAAACTTTGTACCCTTTTATAAATACCTAGCTGTTTCCCCCTCCCCCAAGCCCTTGGCAACCACTCTGCTTCTATGAGTTTAACTATTTTAGATTCATCATGTAAGTGATATCATGCAGTATTTTTTCTTCTGTGTCTGGCTTTTTTCACTTAGCATAATGTCCTCCAGATTCACTCATGTTGTTGTAAACGGCAGGATTTCCTTCTTTTTTACAGTTATGTAATATTCTATTGTATGTATATACCATGTTTTCTTTTACCGTTCATCTGTTGATGGACATTTAGATTGCTTCTATGTCTTAGTTATTGTGAATAATGCTGCAGTTAACATGGAAGTGCTAATATCTCTTCTAGATCCTGTTTTCATTTCCTTTGGATATATATCCAGGAGTGGAGTTGCTGGATCACATGGTAGTTCTATTTTTAGTTTTTTGAGAAACCTTCATACTTTTTTGAGGCTGCGCCAATTGACAACCTCACCAACAGTATATGAGGGTCCCCTTTCTCCATGTCCTTACCAGCATTTGTTATGTGATTTTTTTTAGTAAAAGCCGTCCTAATGGGTATGAGGTGATATCTCACTGTGGTTTTGATTTGCATTTCCCTGATGATTAGGATTGTTGAGATTTTTTTTCATACACCTGCTGGCCATTTGTATGTCTTCTTTGGGTAAATGTCTATTCAAGTCCTTAGCCCAGTTTTTAACCAGGTTATCTGAGTTTTGGCTATTAAGCTGTAGGAGTTCCTTATATATTTTGGAGATTAACTCTTTATTAGATACAGAGTTGGCAAATATTTTCTTCCATTTCATAGGTTGCCTTTTCATTTTGTTGATTGTTTTCTTTATTGTGCAGAAACTTTTTAGTTTGATGTAATCCCACTTGTCTATTTTTGCTTTTGTCATCTATGTTTTTGGTGTCATATCCAGAAAATGATTGCAAAAACTAAAATCATTGCCAAATCAAAATTTGATGAAGCTTTTCCCCTATGTTTTCTTCCCTGTGTTTTATGGTTTCAGGTCTTATGTTTAAGTCTTTAATCCACTTTTTAAGTCTTTAAGTCTTACATTTTTTGTGTATGGTGTAAGATATGGGTCCAATTTTATTCTTTTGCATGTGGATGTCCAGTTATCCCCACACCACTTATTTACACTCTTTTCCCCATTGTGTATTCTTGGCATCCTTGTCAAAGATCAGTTGACAGTTGTTTGCATGAGTTTATTTCTGGGCTGTCTATTCTGTTCCATTGGTCTCTATGTTTGTTTTTATGCCTGTACCATACTGTTTTGATTACTGTAGCTTTGTATTATATTTTGAAATTAGGAAGCATGATGCCTCCAGCTGTGTTCTTCTTGCTTGAAATTGGTTTGACTACTCAGGGTCTTTTGTAGCTCCAAATGAATTTTAGGATTTTTTTCTATTTCTGTAAAAACTGTCATTGGGATTTTGATAGGGATTGTAATAAATATGTAGATTGCTTTGGGTGATTAGACATTTTAATAATATTAATTCTTCCAATATGTGAACACAGGATGTCTTTCCATTTATTTGTGTCTGCTTTAATTTCTTTCATCAGTGTTTTTTAGTTTTTAGTGTACAAAGTCTTTCACTTTCTTGGTTAACTTTATTCCTAAGTATTTTAAACCTTGGAATTTATTGTAAGTGGGTTTGTTTTCTTAATTTCATTTTTGGGTAATTCATTGTCAGTGTATAGTACCTAGAAATACAACTGATTTTTGAATGTTGATTCTGTATCTTGCAACTCTGCTAAATTCATTTATTAGTTCTAATAGTTGTGTGTGGGGAGGAGTCTTTAGTATTTTCTACATATAAGATCATGTCATCTACAAATAGAGATAATTTTACTTCTCCTTTCCTGATTTGGATGCCTTTTATTTCTTTTTCTTGCCTAAATGCTATGGCTAAGACTTCCAGTACAGTGTTGAATAGAAGTGGCAAGAGTGAGCATCCTTGCCTTGCCCCACATCTTAGAGGAAAAACTTTCGGTTTTTCACCATTGAGAATGATGTTAGCTGTGAGCTTTTTATATATAGCCTTTATTGTGTTGTGGTAAGTACCTTCTAAGGGGAAATCCCTAGGGTAAGTCCCTAGTTTGTTGAGACTTTTTACCATGAAAGGGTCTTGAATTTTGTCAAATGCTTTTTCTGCAGATGTTGAGATGATCGTGTGATTTTTATCCTTCATTCTGTTAATGTGGTATAGCACATTGATTGATCTGCATATGTTAAACCATCCTTGCACCCAGGGATAAATCTCACTTGGTCATGGTGTATGGTTCTTTTAATGTGCTATTAAATTTGGTTTGCTGATATTTTGTTGAAGATTTTTGCATCTGTGATTATCAAGGATATTGGCCTGTAGTTGCCTGTAGTTTTCTTTTCTTGTGGTATTTTTGTCTGGCTTTGGTAACAGGGTAATACTCTCCTCATAAAAAGGAGTTCCCTCTTCTTTTATTTTTTGGAATGTTGAAGAAGGATTGGTATTTCATAATTGAAAGCCAATATTATTTCAATATAATTATAATGTAGTATTCCATTTCAAATAACATTCCTATGAATGGGGCTAAAATGAATATGTTAGACCTCCATTAGGAAGATTAAATATCATTTTGTATATAATTAGTAAAGTGTTTATTTCACAGGGCGAAGTAATAAAGTAAAATTAATGTTAATCAGATTTTTAAACAGAGTTGAAAGTATTCTATAATTCACAGCTTTATCCTGCACAATATTCATCACTTTACTTTCAGCACTTAGCCAAAGAAATGACTTTGTAATTACCAAGATATATTGTAAAGAAGAATAAAATCTTTCCTACAGCCCACTGTTTCCTTGGCATATTTTAGAAAACCACTCATGTTCATCTGTTCATAAAGAAACAAAGAACTCGAGGGTGTGGAGAAAAGGGAACCCTCTTGCACTGTTGGTAGGAATGTAAGTTGATACAGCCACTATGGAGAACAGTATGGAGATTCCTTAAAAAACTAAAAATAGAACTACCATATGACCCAGCAGTCCCACTACTGGGCATATACCCTGAGAAAACCGTAATTCAAAAAGAGACATGTACCACAATGTTCATCGCAGCACTATTTACAATAGCCAGGACATGGAAGCAACCTAAGTGTCTATTGACAGATGAGTGGATAAAGAAGATGTGGCACATATATACAATGGAATATTACTCAGTCATAAAGAGAAATGCAATTGAGTTATTTGTAGTGAGGTGGATGGACCTAGAGTCTGTCATACAGAGTGAAGTAAGTCAGAAAGAGAAAAACAAATACCATATGCTAACACATATATATGGAATCTAAAAAAAAAAAAATGGTTCGAAGAACCTAGGGGCAGGACGGGAATAAAGACGCAGACCTACTAGAGAATGGACTTGAGGATATGGGGAAGGGTAAGCTGGCACAAAGTGAGAGAGTGGCATGGACATATATACACTACCACATGTAAAATAGATAGCTAGTGGGAAGCAGCCGCATAGCACAGGGAGACCAGCTCGGTGCTTTGTGACCACCTAGAGGGGTGGGATAGGGAGGGTGAGAGGGAGACGCAAGAGGGAGGGGGTATGGGGATATATGTATACGTATAGCTGATTCATTTTGTTATACAGCAGAAACTAACACAACATTGTAGAGCAATTATACTCCAATAAAGATGTTTAAAAAAAATAAACAAAGAACTCATTAGATTAAGTTCCAAGCAGCAAGAAAAAGCTGTGATGGCTGATAAATATATGGATAGGTGAGTGTAAAGGAAATGCCATCAGCGTGACCTATAAAGTAGAGGGACATTTCAAAGAAACCAACTACAAAGAACCAGCCTTTTCTATTACTCGTCGATAACTCTCAAGGGTGATGACAAACAAATCCAGAGACCTCAGAAACCACGTTTCTTCCATGTTTTAAAGATGTGAGGGGAAAACAAACACATAAAAATATCTTCTTTGTACAAATACATTAGACCGAAGTCCTCAAAACAAGTCAAAGAGAGACATTCCCTCATAGCATTAAACTCAAAAAGATTTTGTAGATGAAGTAGAAACCTCAGAAACCATTTGAGGGAAGAAGGAAAAAAGACAAGAACAAGACAGACAAGGTCCTTGAGCATGGAGTTTCTATTCTAATAAAGATAAACAGACCACAAGCAAGTAAACAAATAGATGAGATGATTTCAGATAGGGATAAGCATCATAAATAAAATATAGCAGGCTAATGGACTATGGTAGAATTGGAGCACTATTTCAGGTTGAGTCATCAAAGAAATTCTCTTTAAGGAGGATACATTTGATCTGAGTTCTGAATGATAACAAAAGAGCCAGCCTTACCAAGATTTGGAAAAAAGCATTCCAGGCAGAGGGCACAGAAAATGTAAAGGCCACGAGATAGGAACAAGCATGACATTTTGAGGAACAGAAAGAGGGTCAATATAGTTAGAGTTTGGTGAGTGTCAGGGAGATATGGGCAGGAGCCAGATCATACAGGTAGGTCTTGTCCATCCATCCTGTGATCTACCCCAGCCCATGCTCCATGACATCTGTGGCCTGATTTGTCCATGCCATCCTTCTGTCACTTCATATGCAGTGTCTTCTATTATCTTTTTACATATAAATATTCTATTTTCTCAACCAGATTTTAAGTTCTCTAACAGCTGGACTGAATGCTCTCATCCATAGATCCTACAGTGCTTTGTGTATAAGTGTGTGTGTGTGTGTGTGTGTGTGTGTGTGTGTGTGTGTGTGTGTGTATGTGTGGGAATATATACTGTCTAGATGGTACAGACTAGTGGTTTAGAATTTGAGCTCTGGAACCAAACTAGAATCAAATCATGGCTTTTATTACTTACTGGCTATGTGACTTTGGGCAAGTTAATATCCCAGTGACTTGGTTTTCTCATCAGTAAATGGGCGGACTAACTGTAGCTGCCTAATAGGGTGGTTGTGAGGATTAAATAGGTTGCCAGATTGTATAACACTTAAAACATTTAAGGATAAAGAGTACTGTGTCTGAGATGAAAACTATACCAGCAATGAACTATGAACCAGCAATTCAACACCTATGTATATAACCCGATTGAGTCTTGCATATATACACCAGGAACTTGTATAAGAATTTTCATGGCAGTATAAAACTGAAATTCCAAAGTCCATCAATAGTAAAAATAGGTAAGCTCTGTATATTCATACAAAAGAATTCCATACAGCGATGAAAATTAACAAACTAAGGTTATACACAATATAAATGAATCTCAGGAATATGATGCAGTGAAAAAAAATGCAAAAGAATATATACAAATGATTCCATTTATATTAGTTTCTTACATTCAAAAATATGCAAAACCTAACAATATATATTTAGAGAGACAAGCATATATGATAAAACTATCAAGAAAAGCAGAAGGATAATAAAAACAAAACTCAGGAGAGTAATTATCTGTAAGAGAGGGAGAGGAGGAGGGGATCTAGGAAGAGCATGCAGAAGATATCAGAGATCATGATAATGTACTTTTTCTTACACTGGTGGTGGGTACACTGATGACCATTGTATTATCAGTACTTTCACTCCTGCTACTCAAAGGATAATCTGCAGAGCAGAGTATTGACATCATCTGGGATTTTGTTAGAAATGCAGAAACAGGCCCCAGACTGCATGAATCAGAATCTGCATTTTAATAAGATCCCAGGTGATTGTTTGCACATTAAAGTTTGAGGATCATTACTTTAAAATTTACATATATTTTATAAGTATTCTTTTGTATTTAATAAACACTTAATAAAAACTTACTTTAAACTATTGATACATGGAACATGATATCACGTTCCAGTTGTATCAGTGTCTAGATCTTTGAAATACTCGATTTCTTTTTCTTATAATTTCCCCCATACACTTATCAAAAATGAGTGCAGTGATGGCTGTAACAGAGTACTGCATCTAGAACCCAGTTTAATTAATGGTTGAAAACTGGCATTCTGTATCAGATGCCCCTTCCTTTGGGGCACTCATTTCAATATCTCAGCAGATTGAAGTAGCCTCTTTTAACAAGATACAAATATTATCAAAATCGACTTACTTAATATTACACTTGACATTATCTGGAGAGAGGTTTTCCTCAAAATTATGATATAATCATTTACACTCATAAGTTCTGTAGGAATTGTTTGGTCTAAGTGTATCTAAAACAGAATTGAGATTTATGCTTTTGCCCATAAGGGAGTATCAAGATGTGGACTTAACTTCTCATTATAAACTGGGCAAAATATATGAAGCACTGTTTGCAGAAATTAGACTGCAGAAAGCCTAGAACTGTGATCTCTGAGAGAAGGGCAACAAACAGAGTGATTTCTACAATTACACCAGATTTTTGCCTGGAGGCAGTTCATGGACCATGAACAGAAAGAAGGGTAACCCCAAAAAACAGGGCTTCCTTGCTGACTCAAAAGACAGAGATCAGGGCTTCCCTGGTGGCACAGTGGTTGAGAGTCCCCTTGCCAATGCAGGGGGCACGGGTTCAAGCCCTGTTCCGGGAGGATCCCACATGCTGCAGAGCAACTGGGCCCGTGCGCCACAAATACTGAGCCTGCGCTCTAGAGCCCACGAGCCACAACTACTGAAGCCTGCACGCCTGGAGCCTGTGCTCCACAACAAGAGAAGCCACCGCAATGAGAAGCCCATGCACCACAACGAAGAGTGGCTGCCGCTCGCCGCAACTGGAGGAAGCCCACGTGCAGCAACAAAGACACAACACAGCCAAAAATAAACAAAATTAAAAAAAAAAAAAAAAAAAAGACAGAGATCAGAGTTTGGGGAGAATGAGGCTGGAAGTTGCAGGGCAAATATCTAGAAAGTAAAGGGCTGTGTAGAAAAAGAAGAGCTCCCAAAATCTGCCTCATAATACTGAGTATTAGGCTATGCATGTGTAGCGTGAAACTCCACAAGCCAGAAAAAGAAAAACCAGATATTTGTAAGAAGAACAATTCCCAGAACTTGTACAGGGTGGAAAGACATTGAATATCTGACCAGTCAGTGTGGAGAGTCCTGGGACATTAAGTGGAGACCCCAAAGGGGTTACACCCTAATAGTAGGACTGACCTATCCTAGAGAGAAGACTACTCTCCAGCCACTCTATCAGACCTTCAAAGGGGATTTGAAGTAATTAAACTGATTAACAAATAATTTAGCTGCCTGCCAAGAAAAAAGTTAACACTTTTTTGTAAATGAAAATCAGAACATTATATATCTAAGCATGTTGATTGCCATCAGTATAATGTCTCATCTTTTTATTTAAACAAATAAATGTAAATCAAATGAATTCATTATTTAACAAAAAATTTTATATAAATAATGAAAAACTGCAAGTAGAGGAAACATGACAAAGAGAAAAACAGAAATAAGTTAGAAAATAGAATTGTTAAATTCAAGACAAAATATATACATTCCTAGTAAATCCTAGTAAATTATCGATATGTATGTTCCTATTTCCATTTTCTAAATTGTTTGGGGTTTGTTATTGTAAGTCTTTTCCTTCTCTTGTGTTTCCTGCCTAGAGAAGTTCCTTTAGCATTTGTTGTAAAGCTGGTTTGGTGGTGCTGAATTCTCTTAACTTTTGCTTGTCTGTAAAGGTTTTAATTTCCCCATCGAATCTGAATGAGATCCTTGCTGGATAGAGTAATCTTGGTTGTAGGTTTTTCCCTTTCATCACTTTAAGTATGTCCTGCCACTCCCTTCTGGCTTGCAGAGTTTCTGCTGAAAGATCACCTGTTAACCTTATGGGGATTCCCTTGTATGTTATTTGTTGCTTTTCCCTTGCTGCTTTTAATATTTTTTCTTTGTATTTAATTTTTGATAGTTTGACTAATATGTGTCTTGGCGTGTTTCTCCTTGGATGTATCCTGTATGGGACTCTCTGTGCTTCTTGGACTTGATTGACTATTTCCTTTCCCGTGTTATGGAAGTTTTCAACTATAATCTCTTCAAATATTTTCTCAGTCCCTTTCTTTTTCTCTTCTTCTGGGACCCCTATAATTTGAATGTTGGTGTGTTTAATGTTGTCCCAGGGGTCTCTGAGACTGTCCTCCATTCTTTTCATTCTTTTTTCTTTATTCTGCTCTGTGGTAGTTATTTCCACTATTTTATCTTTCAGGTCACTTATCTGTTCTTCTGCCTCAGTTATTCTGCTATTGATCTCTTCTAGAGAATTTTTAATTTCATTTATTGTGTTGTTCATCATTGTTTGTTTGCTCTTTAGTTCTTCTAGGTCCTTGTTAAACATTTGTTGTATTTTCTCCATTCTATTTCCAAGATTTTGGATTATCTTTAGTATCATTACTCTGAATTCTTTTTCAAGTAGACTGCCTATTTCCTCTTCAGTTGTTTGGTCTGGTGGGTTTTTACCTGGCTTCTTCATCTGCTGGGTGTTTCTCTGTCTTCTCATTTTGCTTAACTTACTGTGTTTGGGGTCTCCTTTTCTCAGGCTGCAGGTTCATAGTTCCCACTGTTTTTGGTGTCTGCCCCCAGTGGCTAAGGTTGGTTCAGTGAGTTGTGTAGGCTTCCTGGTGAAGGGGACTAGTGCCTGTGTTCTGGTGGATGAGGCTGGATCTTGTCTTTCTGGTGGGCGGACTGCGTCCAGTGGTGTGTTTTGGTGTGTGTGTGAACTTATTATGATTTTAGGCAGCCTCTCTGCTAATGTGTGGGGTTGTGTTCCTGTCTTGCTAATTGTTTGTAGCTTGCTGGTCGTTGAGTGGAGCTGGGTCTTAGTGTTGAGATGGAGATCTCTGGGAGAGCTTTCGCCTTTTGATATTACATGGAGCTGGGAGGTCTCTGGTGCACCAATATCCTGAACTCGGCTCTCCCACCTCAGAGATGCAGGCCTGACACCTGGCCACAGCACCAAGACCCTGTCAGCCACACGGCTGCTAGTGTTGGAGGGTCTTCTGCAGAGGCAGGGGGTGGCCATGGCTCACTGTGAGGACAAGGACACTGGCAGCAGAAGTTCTGGGAAGTCAGGAGCGGATGATATTTAGAGATACCTGTTTCAAGCTAAATACCAGCCTTTCTATTACATAGCATTAGGTATTTCTTGGCAAGTCCAGACTTCCATTTCTAATAATATGGTCTCTAGAACTTGTTTTGATCTCCTTCTGACTGCCAGAATGCCATTTTTAAATACCATCCTGTTATGCAAATGCATAGCATAGCAAAGTGGACTTAAAGGCCCTGGGCTTGCTTCTCAGCTTCACCACTCACTAGCTGTGTGCAGTTGAACTATGTTCTCAACTTGGGAACTTCTCTGAGCCTCTGTTTCCTTACCTGATAAATGAAGATCATGATACAGTCAACCTTACCATGTTTTTTTGAGACTTAAATGAGATTGGGCCTGACACAGAGTAGCCATTTGATGAAAACTGCTCAACTCTGACTCAGAAATATAGATGGGATCATTCATTCTCAGCTCAGTAAACCATAAAAAGTTTTGAGAAAAAGTTAAAAGCAGTGAATAAGATTATTATTTCAATGTAAGCAAACCTAATTCCTGTCACTTGTCACTTGTCAGGGTAATGCAATGAAATAGCTAATACCTGAGCCATATATCTGCTCCTAACTACTGTGAAATTACCCAAAGGAGCCAGGCAAGCCTTCTCTCTGTTGAGCCATTAAATTATCCCTCTTCTAGAAATGGACAACAACAGCTAGACCTCCTGTGTTCCATGGTGATTTGTTCTTCAGCCTTTTGTTCAGGCAGAGGGACAACCGTTATTAACATAAAACCCTGTCTCCTGCTGGACTCTAGTGAAACGGGAGCCCCATTTATCTAGAAGTAGATGATCAAGGAGTAGATGCTGTCTACAAAGTCTAGAACACTCACACAACATTTCATTTGAATGTTAGGTAGGCCTAGTTATCCATTCCCTGTCAAAACCACATCATAAGACTCACTGGCATTCCCTTACCCCTTAATCCACTTACAGTTTATACCCTCTCTTCCCCCAAACTTTGGGGTTGGTTTTATAAGAACAATGACAAAAATATTTTGAATTTGAATATTACTTAATCAGACAAAGAGGAGTTTCTAAAGTGGATTTTTCTTTAGGTTGTCTTTTTTATTGTTACTTTAAAAAATATTTCTGAGTATTTAATCTACTCTACACCAGGCACTTACGTGTTAACTATCTCATTTAATTACAGTAGAACAATACTTGTTAAGAACATGGGCTTTAGAATCAGAAAAATTGGGGTTCAAGTTCAGATTCTACAGTTACACCTAGAGATTTGTCATTATCATCTCTATTTCATGATAAGGAAATTGAAGCTGAGGGAGATTTTAAAACTTAATCAAAGTCACCCAGCCAGCAAGGGGCAGAGTTGGAATTTCAACCAAGGTCTGCTTGACCAAAGTTTCTGTTTGCCAGGACTTTCCAATTGCTCTTACAGCATGGAGGCTTCTCAGACACTATAGTTCTAAAATGTTGCATCACACTCTCCTTTGAGAATATTAAGAAGTCGGTGGACTTTCTCCCCAGAAACATGTAATATATGTTTACTATATAATAACATATAATTTCAGGAGGTTAACAGACCTTTGAAACCCAATTTCTGGAGGTCAATGGACTTTAGATTGAGAATCCTTGCTTCTAAGCTGTGGTAGTTGTCATAGTGTCCAGAAGTGGTCTCTTCTCAATATTACTTAACCTTTCGGGAAGTAGTGACAGATCATGAGTCACACAGAAGGTAATCCATTCTTAGTCATTCCATATATATTTATTGGATATCTCCTCTGTGCCAGACACCGTTAAAGTCACTGAACATATAGCAGAGAATGAAACAGATGAAAATATCTGCTCTTCAAGAAGCTTACATCCTAGTTGGTCATTTTTTTTACATGCCTACTCCCCACCCACAAATGGAGTTTCCAAGTTTCTTACCTCTCATGTTAAAATCTGGGCACACTTTTGCCCTGCTATAGTGTTTTAGACTCAATTTTAATCGACATTAGCCAGATTATTTTCAATTGGTAAAGTTAACTTGAAGGAATTTACCTCAACACAGTAAAGGTCATAGATGAAAAGCACACAGCTAAATTGATACTCAATGGTGAAAATCTTTAAACTTTTGCTCTGAGATCTAGAACAAGACAAGGATGCCCACTCTCACCACTTCTATTCAACATAGTACTGAAAGTCCAGACCAGAACAGTTAGGCAAGGAAAAGAAATAAAGGAATCCAAATCAGAAAGGAAGAAATAAAATTATCTCTGTTTCACAGGTGACATGATCTTATATGTAGAAAACCCTAAAGACTCCACACATAAAAAACTATTAAACTAATAAACAAATTCAGCAAAGTTGCAGGATAGAAAAATCAACATATGAAAATTGGTCACATATCTATACTAAAAACAAATTATCCAAAAGGAAATTTAAAAAACAATCCCATTTATAATAACATCAATAATATAAAATAAAATACTTATGACTAAACTTAACCAAGGAGGTGAAAGATTTGTACACTGAAAACTGTAAAACACTGATGAAAGAAATTAAAGCAGGTACACATTAAGTAGAAAGATATTTTGTGTTCATGGATTGGAAGATTTAATATTGTTAAAATGTTGATACTACAGATTCAATTTCTATCAAAATGCCAATGGCCCTTTGTTACAGAAATAGAAAAAAACAATTCTAAAATTCATATGGAATCACAAAAGACCCCAAATAGCCAAAGCAATTTTGAGCAAAAAGAACAAAGCTGGATGCATCACACTTCCTGATTTCAAAAGATAATACAAAGCTACAGTAATCAAAACAGTAAGGTACAAGCATAAAAACATACATAGAGATAATGGAACAGAGTAGAGAGCCCAGAAATAAATCCATGAAAATAACTGTCAAAAGATCTTCAGTAAGGGTGCCAAGAATACACAATGGGGGGAAAGGTAGTCTATTCAATAAATAGTATGGGGAAAACTGGATATCCACAGGCAAAAGAATGTAATTGGACTCTTGTCTTATACCACACACAAGAATATACTCATGGGTTAAAGACTTAAATGTAAGACCTGAAACTGTAAAACTCCTAGAAAAAAACACAGGGGAGAAGCTTCATGACATTTATCTTGGCAAAGATTTCTTGAATATGACACCAAAAGCACGGGCAACAAAAACAAAAATAGACATGTGGAACTACATCAAACTAAAAAGTTTCTACACAGCAAATGAAGCAGTCAACAAAATGGAAAGGCAACCTACAGAATGGAAGAAAATATTTGCAAACCATGTATTGCCTGGTGGCACAGTGGTTAAGAATCCACCTGCCAATGCAGGGGACACGGTTTCAGTCCCTGGTCCAGGAAAATCCCACATGCCACAGAGCAATTAAGCCCATGCACCACAACTACTGAGCCTGCACTCTAGAGCCCATGAGCCACAACTACTGAGCCTGCATGCCACAACTACTGAAGCCCACACGCCTAGAGCCCATGCTCCACAACAAAGAAGCCACCACAATGAGAAGCCCATGCACAACAAAGAGTAACCCCCGTTCACCACAACTAGAGAAAGCACGCACACAGCAATGAAGACCCAATGCAGCCAAAAATAAATAAATAAAATAAAATAAAATGTTAATTTCCAAAATATATATGGAGATCATATGTCTTCTGCAACCTAATAGCAAAAACAGCAAATAACACAATTTTTAAATGGGCTAAGGACTTGAATAGACATTTCTCCAAAGAAGACATTCAAATGGCCAGTAGGTATATGAAAAAAAGCTCAACATCACTAATCAGTGGGGAAGTACACATCAAAACCACAATGAGATATCACTTCACACCAGTCAGAATGGCAATTAGCAAAAAAAAGTAAAGATAACATGTGTTGGTGAGGATGTGGAGAAATGGGAACCCTTGTACACAATGGGTGTGAATGCAAATGGTGCAGCTACTGTGGAAAAAAGTGTGGAGGTTCCCCCCAAAATTAAAAATAAAACTACCATATGATCCAGCAATTTCACTTCTGTGTATTCATCCAAAAGAAATGAAATTAGGATCTCAAGAGATATTAGCACTCCCATGTTCATAGCACACTATTCACAATAGCCAAAATGTGGAAACAACCTATATATCCATTGACACATGAACTGATAAAGAAAATATGGTATCTAATATGATAATCTGAATAGATGCAGAAAAAGCTTTTGACAAAATTCAACACCCATTTATGATAAAAACCCTCCAGAAAGTAGGCATAGAGGGAACTTACCTCAACATAATAAAGGCCATATATAACAAACCCACAGCCAACATCGTTCTCAATGGTGAAAAACTGAAACCATTTCCACCAAGATCAGGAACAAGACAAGGTTGCCCACTCTCACCACTATTATTCAACATAGTTTTGGAAGTTTTAGCCACAGCAATCAGAGAGGGAAAAGAAATAAAAGGAATCCAAATCAGAGAAGAAGAAGTAAAACTGTTACTGTTTGCATATGACATGATAGTATACATAGAGAATCCTAAAGATGCTACCAGAAAACTACTAGAGCTAATCAATGAATTTGGTAAAGTAGCAGGATACAAAATTAATGCACAGAAATCTCTTGCATTCCTATACACTAATGATGAAAAATCTGAAAGAGAAATTAAGGAAAAACTCCCATTTACCATTGCAACAAAAAGAATAAAATACCTAGGAATAAACCTATCAAAGGAGACAAAAGACCTGTATGCAGAAAACTATAAGACACTGATGAAAGAAATTAAAGATGATACAAACAGATGGAGAGATATACCATGTTCTTGGATTGGAAGAATCACCATTGTGAAAATGACTATACTACCCAAAGCAATCTACAGATTCAGTGCAACCCTTATCAAACTACCAATGGCATTTTTCACAGAACTAGAACAAAAAATTTCACAATTTGTCTGGAAACACAAAAGACTCCGAATAGCCAAAGCAATCTTGAGAAGGAAAAACGGAGCTGGAAGAATCAGTCTTCCTGACTTCAGACTATACTACAAAGCTACAGTAATCAAGACAGTATGGTACTGGCACAAAAACAGGACTATAGATCAATGGAACAGGATAGAAAGCCCAGAGATAAACCCACGCACAGATGGTCACCTAATTTTTGATAAAAGAGGCAAGAATATACAATGGAGAAAAGACAGCCTCTTCAATAAGTGGTGCTGGGAAAACAGGACAGCTACATGTAAAAGAATGAAATTAGAACACTCCCTAACACCATACACAAAAAGAAACTCAAAATGGATTAAAGACCTAAATGTAAGGCCAGACACTATAAAATTTTTAGAGGAAAACATAAGCAGAACACTGTACAACATAAATCACAGCAAAATCCTTTTTGACCCACCTCCTAGAGAAATGGAAATAAAAACAAAAATAAACAAATGGGACCTAATGAAACTTAAAAGCTTTTGCACAGCAAAGGAAACCATAAACAAGATGAAAAGACAACCCTTAGAATGGGAGAAAATATTTGCCAACAAAGCAACTGACAAAGGATTAATCTCGAAAATATACAAGCAGCTCATGAAGCTCAATATCAAAAAAACAAACAACCCAATCCAAAACTGGGCAGAAGACCTAAATAGACATTTCTCCAAAGAAGATATACAGATTGCCAACAAACACATGAAGGGATGCTCAACATCACTAATCATTAGAGAAATGCAAATCAAAACTACAGTGAGGTATCACCACACACCAGTCAGAATGGCCATCATCAAAAAATCTACAAACAGTAAATGCTGGAGAGCGTGTAGAGAAAAGGGAACCCTCTCGCATTGTTGGTGGGAATGTAAATTGATACAGCCACTATGGAGAACAGTATGGAGGTTCCTTAAGAAACTAAAAATAGAACTACCATATGACCCAGCAATCCCACTACTGGGCTTATACCCTGAGAAAACCATAATTCAAAAAGAGTCATGCGCTGGGGCTGCTGCTGCCGCCTCCAAAAAGCCTGTGTGTGAGCACAGGTCACTCTCCACACCTCCCCTCCCGGGAGCCTGTGCAGCCCGCCACTGCCAGGGTCCCGGGATCCGGGGACAACATCCCCGGGAGAACGCACTGCGCGCCTCGAGCTGGTGCAACGTCACGCCGGCCTCGGCCGCCGCAGGCTCGCCCCGCCTCCTCTGTACCCCTCCCTCCCCCCGCCTGGGTGAGCCAGAGCCCCCGAAGCAGCTGCTCCTTTAACCCCGTCCTGTCTGGGCGGGGAACAGACGCCCTCAGGCGACCTACACGCAGAGGCGGGTCCAAATCCAAAGCTGAACTCCGGGAGCTGTGCGAACAGGGAAGAGAAGGGGAAATCTCTCCCAGCAGCCTCAGAAGCAGCGGATTAAAACTCCACAAACAACTTGATGTACCTGCATCTGTTGAATACCTGAATACACAACGAATCCTCCCAAATTCAGGAGGTGGACTCTGGGAGCAGGAGATACTAATTTTTCCCCTTTTCCTTTTTTTGTGAGTGTATAGGTGTATGCTTCTGGGTGAGATTTTGTCTGTATAGCTTTGCTTCCACCATTAGTCCTAGGGTTAGGTCCGTCCGTGTTTTTTTTTTTTTTTTTTTTTTTTTTTAACTTACAAAATTTTTTTTTCCTAATAAATGGTTTCTTAATAATTTTTTCCTTATCTTCTATTTTTAGAAATTAAAAATTTTTTTAATAAGTTTTTTCATATTTTTTATTTTAAAAAATTAAAAAATTTTTTTTCTTAATAATTTTTTTCTTATTTTTTACTATAAAAAATTAATAAATCTATTTTTAAAAATTAAAAACAATTTTTTTTTCTGAATACATTTATTCTTAATAATTTTTTTTCTTATTTTTTATTATAATAGCTTTATTTTATTTTATTTTATCCTCTTTCTTTCTATTTTTTTCTCCCTTTTATTCTGAGCTGTGTGGATGAAAGGCTCTTGGTGCTCCAGCCAGGCATCAGGGCCGTGCCTCTGAGGTGGGAGAGCCAACTTCAGGACACTGGTCCACAAGAGACCTCCCAGCTCCACGTAATACCAAACGGCAAAAATCTCCCAGAGATCTCCATCTCAACATCAAGACCCAGCTTCACTCAACGACCAGCAAGCTACAGTGCTGGACACCCTATGCTAAACAACTAGCTAGACAGGAACACAACCCCATCCATTAGCAGAGAGGCTGCCTAAAATCAAAATAAGGCCACAGACACCTCAAAATACACCACCAGACGTGGACGTGCCCACCAGAAAGACAAGATCTAGCCTCATCCACCAGAACTCAGGCACTAGTTCCCTCCACCAGGAAGCCTACACAACCCACTGAACCAACCTTAGCCACTGGGGACAGATACCAAAAACAACGGGAACTACGAACCTGCAGCCTGTGAAAAGGAGACCCCAAACACAGTAAGATAGGCAAAATGAGACGACAGAAAAACACACAGCAGATGAAGGAGCAGGCTCAAAACACACTGGACTTAACAAATGAAGAGGAAATAGGTAGTCTACCTGAAAAAGAATTCAGAATAATGATAGTAAGGATGATCCAAAATCTTGGAAATAGAATAGACAAAATGCAAGAAACATTTAACAAGGATGTAGAAGAACTAAAGAGGAACCAAGCAATGATGAAGAACACAATAAATGAAATTAAAAATACTCTAGATGGGATCAATAGTAGAATAACTGAGGCAGAAGAAAGGATAAGTGACCTGGAAGATAAAATGGTGGAAATAACTACTACAGAGCAGGATAAAGAAAAAAGAATGAAAAGAACTGAGGACAGTCTCAGGGACCTCTGGGACAACATTAAACGTGCCAACATTCGAATTATAGGGGTACCAGAAGAAGAAGAGAAAAAGAAAGGGACTGAGAAAATTTTTGAAGAGATTATAGTTGAAAACTTCCCTAATATGGGAAAGGAAATAGTTAATCAAGTCCTGGAAGCACAGAGAGTCCCATACAGGATAAACCCAAGGAGGAACACGCCAAGACACATATTAATCAAACTGTCAAAAATTAAATATAAGGAAAACATATTAAAGGCAGCAAGGGAAAAAAAACAAATAACACACAAGGGAATCCCCATAAGGTTAACATCTGATCTCTCAGCAGAAACTCTGCAAGCCAGAAGGGAGTGGCAGGATATACTTAAAGTCATGAAGGAGAAAAACCTACAACCAAGATTACTCTACCCAGCAAGGATCTCATTCAGATTCGATGGAGAAATTAAAACCTTTACAGACAAGCAAAAGCTGAGAGAGTTCAGCACCACCAAACCAGCTTTACAACAAATGCTAAAGGAAATTCTCTAGGCGAGAAACACAAGAGAAGGAAAACACCTACAATAACAAACCCAATACATTTAAGAAAATGGGAATAGGAACATACATATCGATAATTACCTTGAATGTAAATGGATTAAATGCTCCCACCAAAAGACACAGGCTGGCTGAATGGATACAAAAACAAGACCCATACATATGCTGTCTACAAGAGACCCACTTCAGACCTAGGGACACATACAGACTGAAAGTGAGGGGATGGAAAAAGATATTCCATGCAAATGGAAATCAAAAGAAAGCTGGAGTAGCAATTCTCATATCAGACAAAATAGACTTTAAAATAAAGACTATTACAAGAGACAAAGAAGGACACTATATAATGATCAAGGGATCGATCCAAGAGGAAGGTATAACAATTGTAAATATTTATGCACCCAACATAGGAGCACCTCAATACATAAGGCAAATACTAACAGCCATGAAAGGGGAAATTGACAGCAACACAATCATAGTAGGGGACTTTAACACCCCACTTTCACCAATGGACAGATCATCCAAAATGAAAATAAATAAGGAAACACAAGCTTTAAATGATACATTAAACAATATGGACTTAATTGATATTTATAGGACATTCCACCCAAAAACAACAGAATACACATTTTTCTCAAGTGCTCATGGAACATTCTCCAGGATAGATCATATCTTGGGTCACAAATCAAGCCTTGGTAAATTTAAGAAAATTGAAATCGTATCAAGTATCTTTTCCGACCACAACGCTATGAGACTAGATATCAATTACAGGAAAAGATCTGTAAAAAATACAAACACATGGAGGCTACACAATACATTACTTAATAACGAAGTGATTACTGAAGAAATCAAAGGGGAAATCAAAAAATACCTAGAAACAAATGACAATGGAGACACGACGACCCAAAACCTATGGGACACAGCAAAAGCAGTGCTAAGAGGGAAGTTTATAGCAATACAAGCCTACCTCAAGAAACAGGAAACATCTCGAATAAACAACCTAACCTTGCACCTAAAGCAATGAGAGAAAGAAGAACAAAAAAACCCCAAAGCCAGCAGAAGGAAAGAAATTATAAAGATCAGGTCAGAAATAAATGAAAAAGAAATGAAGGAAACAATAGCAAAAATCAATGAAACTAAAAGCTGGTTCTTTGAGAAGATAAACAAAATTGATAAACCATTAGCCAGACTCATCAAGAGAAAAAGGGAGAAGACTCAGATCAATAGAATTAGAAATGAAAAGGGAGAAGTAACCACTGACACTGCAGAAATACAAAAGATCATGAGAGATTACTACAAGCAACTATATGCCAATAAAATGGACAACCTGGAAGAAATGGACAGATTCTTAGAAATGCACAAACTGCCGAGACTGAACCAGGAAGAAATAGAAAATATGAACAGACCAATCACAAGCACTGAAATTGAAACTGTGATTAAAAACCTTCCAACAAACAAAAGCCCAGGACCAGATGGCTTCACAGGCGAATTCTATCAAACATTTAGAGAAGAGCTAACACCTATCTTTCTCAAACTCTTCCAAAATATTGCAGAGGGAGGAACACTCCCAAACTCATTCTACGAGGCCACCATCACCCTGATACCAAAACCAGACAAAGATGTCACAAAGAAAGAAAACTACAGGCCAATATCACTGATGAACATAGATGCAAAAATCCTCAACAAAATACTAGCAAACAGAATCCAACAGCACATTAAAAGGATCATACACCATGATCAAGTGGGGTTTATCCCAGGAATGCAAGGATTCTTCAATATACGCAAATCAATCAATGTGATACACCATATTAACAAATTGAAGGAGAAAAACCATATGATCATCTCAATAGATGCAGAGAAAGCTTTTGACAAAATTCAACACCCATTTATGATAAAAGCCCTGCAGAAAGTAGGCATAGAGGGAACTTTCCTCAACATAATAAAGGCCATATATGACAAACCCACAGCCAACATTGTCCTCAATGGTGAAAAACTGAAATCATTTCCACTAAGATCAGGAACAAGACAAGGTTGCCCACTCTCACCACTATTATTCAACATAGTTTTGGAAGTGTTAGCCACAGCAATCAGAGAAGACAAAGAAATAAAAGGAATCCAAATCGGAAAAGAAGAAGTAAAGCTGTCACTATTTGCAGATGACATGATACTATACATAGAGAATCCTAAAGATGCTACCAGAAAACTCCTAGAGCTAATCAATGAATTTGGTAAAGTAGCAGGATACAAAATTAATGCACAGAAATCTCTTGCATTTCTATACACTAATGACGAAAAATCTGAAAGTGAAATTAAGAAAACACTCCCATTTACCATTGCAACAAAAAGAATAAAATATCTAGGAATAAACCTACCTAAGGAGACAAAAGACCTGTATGCAGAAAATTATAAGACACTGATGAAAGAAATTAAAGATGATACAAATAGATGGAGAGATATACCATGTTCCTGGATTGGAAGAATCAACATTGTGAAAATGTCTCTACTACCCAAAGCAATCTACAGATTCAATGCAATCCCTATCAAACTACCACTGGCATTTTTCACAGAACTAGAACAAAAAATTTCACAATTTGTATGGAAACACAAACGACCCCGAATAGCCAAAGCAATCTTGAGAACGAAAAATGGAGCTGGGGGAATCAGACTCCCTGACTTCAGACTATATTACAAAGCTTCAGTAATCAAGACAGTTTGGTATTGGCACAAAAACAGAAATATAGATCAATGGAACAGGATAGAAAGCCCAGAGATAAACCCACACACATATGGTCAACTTATCTTTGATAAAGGAGGCAAGCATATACAGTGGAGAAAAGACAGCCTCTTCAATAAGTGGTGCTGGGAAAATTGGACAGGAACATGTAAAAGTATGAAATTAGAACACTCCCTGACACCAGGCACAAAAATAAACTCAAAATGGATTAAAGACCTAAGTGTAAGGGCAGACACTATCAAACTCTTAGAGGAAAACATAGGCAGAACACTCTATGACATACATCACAGCAAGATTCTTTTTGACCCAGCTCCCAGAGAAATGGAAATAAGAACACAAATAAACAAATGGGACCTAATGAAACTGAAAAGCTTTTGCACAGCAAAGGAAACCATAAACAAGACCAAAAGACAACCCTCAGAATGGGAGAAAATATTTGCAAATGAAGCAACTGACAAAGGATTAATCTCCAAGATTTACAAGCAGCTCATGCAGCTCAATAACAAAAAAACGAACAACCCAATCCAAAAATGGGCAGAAGATCTAAATAGACATTTCTCCAAAGAAGATATACAGATGGCCTACAGACACATGAAAGCATGCTCAACATCATTAATCATTAGAGAAATGCAAATCAAAACTACAATGAGATATCATCTCACACCGGTCAGAATGGCCATCATCAAAAAATCTAGAAACAATAAATGCTGGAGAGGGTGTGGAGGAAAGGGAACACTCTTGCACTGTTGGTGGGAATGTAAATTGATACAGCCACTATGGAGAACAGTATGGAGGTTCCTTAAAAAACTACAAATAGAACTACCATACGACCCAGCAATCCCACTACTGGGCATATACCCTGAGAAAACCATAGGTCAAAAAGAGTCATGTACCAAAATGTTCATTGCAGCTCTATTTACAATAGCCAGGACATGGAAGCAACCTAAATGTCCATCGACAGATGAATGGATAAAGAAGATGTGGCACATATATACAATGGAATATTACTCAGCCATAAAAAGAAATGAAATGGAGGTATTTGTAATGAGGTGGATGGAGTTAGAGTCTGTCATACAGAGTGAAGTAAGTCAGAAAGAGAAAAACAAATACAGTATGCTAACACATATATACGGAATCTAAGGAAAAAAAAAAAAAGGCCATGAAGAACCTAGTGGCAAGACGGGAATAAAGACACAGACCTACTAGAGAATGGACTTGAGGATATGGGGAGGGGGTGAGGGGAGATGTGACAGGGTAAGAGAGTGTCATGGACATATATACACTACCAAATGTAAAATAGATAGCTAGTGGGAAGCAGCCGCATAGCACAGGGAGATCAGCTCGGTGCTTTGTAACCACCTAGAGGGGTGGGATGGGGAGGGTGGGAGGGAGGGAGATGCAAGAGGGAAGAGAAATGGGAACATATTGTATATGTATAACTGATTCACTTTTTTATAAAGCAGATGCTAACACACTATTGTAAGGCAATTATACTTCAATAAAGATGTTTGAAAAAAAAAAAAAAAAGAGTCATGTACCACAATGTTCTTTGCAGCTCCATTTACAATAACCAGGACATGGAAGCAACCTAAGTGTCCATCGACAGATGAATGGATAAAGAAGATGTGGCACATATATACAATGGAATATTACTCAGTCATAAAAAGAAATGAAATTGAGTTATTTGTAGTGAGGTGGATGGACCTAGAGACTGTCATACAGAGTGAAGTAAGTCAGAAAGAGAAAAACAAATACCATATGCTAACACATATATATGGAATCGAAAAAAAAAAAGTGGTTCTGAAGAACCTAGGGGCAGGACAGGAATAAAGACGCAAATGTAGAGAATGGACTTGAGGACACGGAGAGGGGGAAGTGTAAGCTGGGACGAAGTGAGAGAGTGACACGGACATTTATACACTACCAAATGTAAAACAGCTAGCTAGTGGGAAGCAGCTGCATAGCACAGGGAGATCAGCTCTGTGCTTTGTGTCCACCTAGAGGGGTGGGATAGGGAGGGTGGGAGGGAGACGCAAGAAGGAGCGGGGAGGGGGATATATGTATAGGTATAGCTGATTCACTTTGTTATACAGCAGAAACTAACACCACAATGTAAAACAATTATACTCCAATAAAGATGTTTAAAAAAAAAGAAAATATGATTTCTACATTCAATGGAATGTTATTCAGCCTTAAAAACAACAACATGGATGAAACTGGAGGACATTATGCTAAGTGAAATAAGCCAGACACAGAAGAAAAATGCTATGTGATACCACTTATATGATGACTCTAAAATAGTCAAATTTAGAGCAGAGAGTAGAACAGAGGTTGCCAGAAGATAGGGGTTTGGGGGGAAATGGGGAGGTACAAAGTGTCGAAGGGTACAAAATGTCAGTTATACAGGATGAGCAAGTCTGAAGATCTACTGTTTAGCACTATGCCTTTATATAGTATATATGTATAATATTAATATATGTATGCCTATAGTTAACACTGTATTGTATACTGAAAATTTTGCTGTGAGGGTAGATTTTATGTTGTGTCTTTATTACAAAAATCGGTAATAAAGAAGGAAGGAGGAAACTTGGAGGTGCTAGATATGTTTATGGCATAGATTATGATGATGGTTTCACAGGTGTATATTTATCTCCAAATTTAACAAGTTGTATACATTAAATATGTACAGTTTTTTGTATGTCAGTCATACCTCAATAAAATGATTTAACAAAAAAAGTTAAGTTGACTCACATTGGAGGGGGTGGAAGTTATTCATTTATAATTTTGCTTAAGATTGAAGCAAATACTGACATCATTTCTATTTTCATTTATCCAGGCAGTCATTACACAGATATTGATTCAATGCCTACTATGTGCCAGGTTCTGTGCTGGTCCATACCGGCCCAAAATTGGCAAGTCAATATGGCCCTTTCTATGTTGCAGTTGTTTGTATAAGTAAAAGAGAAAAAGAGGAAATCTAACAACATTCTAGAGAATAACATTAAGGGTGAGAAGAGGTATCATGGAGGAAAATAAGGATCAGAGTAAAAACATGAAAATATAACAAACAAAAAAATGAATGAAGCAATTAAAGAAAAATATAGTGGAAAAGAAATAAATGATGGAACTTCTATGAGGAAATGAAAAACCGTAAATGTATATTGGAAAGGCTTGTTACTAGTGTTGAAAGCAAAACTCCATTAGAGAAACAGAGGGCAGTAATTGAACATAGCAGTAACTGGATTGAACAGAGTAATGAATTGTACCTGGGAAATTTTCAGAGGCTGGAATGAAACTGAACAAAAAAAGAGGTATAAAGATCAGATGGTCTGCATATCAATTTCAAATTGCTAGTTAGATGTCTATGTGAATGACTCATTGTTTCTCATTTTCTTTCCCAAAATCTCATCTTTTGTAAATCCAGCAAAGCTGGCTGTGTAGTTAGGTAGAATGAGCCTGGGTCATCGAGTAGCCTCAGTTTAAGAACAAGTACGCTGAGTAGGATTGCATTTCTCTTTCCAAGCTCAGTAAAGCCCATCTTACAAAGTATTGGAAGCATGTCTCTGCACAATAATTCCCAGAAATGCATTTCACAGCCTTTAGTGGAATGAAATTAGTAGCTAATTTACAGCCCCAGAAGGTTTACCAGACACTTCCTCTTAAATGCAATTTGTGTTTAAAATAATGATCCCATGTGGTATTTGTTTTCTCATAAAGTGAACTTAAAAGTAAGCAAAAAAAGAGATTTCTGCTCCACAAAATCAGTCATCTGGGATTTGATTGAGGTTCTTTACTTATTTATATGTTTCATCTATGGTGGTTCATTAGGTCTACTTAGATTATTGCTTGGTAAAGGCAGTATATTTGCCGAGTATGAATGTGGGGAAGAAAAGACAATTAAAAGAAACGACAAGAAAATGCACACAAAGTGTTAGGCCCACATTTGGAAATTAAGTTTGTCAGCGTTTCAGCTGAGATTTTGTTAGGCCCCTTTACCCGGAGGTGCCACCGTGGGCCTGTACAGTTTTCTTCTATCCTGCTTGGCTGTGGCACCCGGCCTTCTTCCTAGGCCTGTGCAGGTTACTTTGACATTGCAGTTCATCCGGTGGTTTCTGTCGTTTTCTACTTGAGAAAAGTGGAGGCCGGAGAAACTAAGTGACTTCCCCACGTTCCCATCTAAGTCGGCAGCAGAGCCAAGCTGCAGTTCTCAAGCATATCCTTCACCATCCAGGCGGTGGCTCAGCTTTGTTCCAGGTTTATTCACTAGGACAGGAGAGTGTGGGTGCTGCTGGAGGATGTTCTGGGGGCTGGATGTTACTGTGAGAAAACCAACGCATCATTAGAACACGTTCTTATGCGGTTCTCATCTCGTATTGAAAACTTAGTACAAGGGACATTATTCAGTTTTATTAACGTATCAGTGCTGTGCCCCGAAAAAACATTGCTTTCATGAAGTAAAAGGAAAAAGTAAAGCAGAGTTCAGTTTTGATGATTTTCTTTTCTTTTTATTTTTAGGTTATTCTTTCCTGGTCCAGAAAGCCCTTACCCTCCCCATTCACTTCCCTCCTAGTTACAAGCGCCAACTGTCCTTTCTGGTAGTCAGACAGCTTTCCATTATTAGTCTCTGCATTTTATTTAAAATCGTATGACCCAGTTGGAAACCAGAGGTCTATGGTTTCTTCCTAGGAGGTTTGAGAGAGACAAAGCTGCAAAGTTAGATCCCTTCCCCTCTCAGAGGCTGTATGGGAATGAGGAACGTGTATTTTTAACTCTTTTTTGTAAGTACAAAAGAGAACCACAGTGGGCTTCCAACCTGAGCCATTTCAGCCTAATTGCCTTCCTGACTTTTTTGTCTGACATGACTTATCTAGAACAATGGTTCTCAAACTTGAGTGGGCATCAGAATCACCTGGAGGGCTTGTTAAAACACAGATTACTGAGTCCCACCCCCAGAGTTTCTGATTCTGTAGGTTAAGGGTGGGGCCTGATAATTTGCATCGCTACAAATGCCCAGGTGATACTGATCTGGGGGCTACACTTTGAGAACTACTGCCCTAGAGCAATGGTTTTCACATCTGGCTACATTAGAATTATCTAGGGGAGCTTTTTTAAAAAGACCAATGTGATAGAATGTGATAGAATAGCTCTGTATCTTTTTTTTTTGGCTGCTCCAGACGGCTTCTGGGATCTTAGTTCTCCGACCAGGGATCAACCCAGGTGGAAGCACAGAGACCTAACTACAGTGGAAGCACAGAGTCCTAACCCCTGGACCACCAGGGAATATATACACTACCATGTGTAAAATAGCTAGCTAGTGGGAACCTGCTGTATAGCACGGGGAGCTCAGCTCGGTGCTCCTAGATGTGTGGGATGGGAGGTGGGGTGGGAGAGAGGTCCAAGACGGAGGGGATATATGTATACATATAGCTGATTCACTTTGTTGTACAGCAGAAACTAACACAACATTGTAAAACCACTATATTCCAATAAAAAAAAAATTAAAAAAAAATTTTTTAAATAAAAAAGACCAATGCTAGATCCCAGCCCCAGAGATACTCATTTGGGGGTAAAGGATGGACAATGGCATTTTAAAAACTTTTCTGGATGATTCTTCCAACTGTGCTCCAAACCCTATGAGACGCTAAGTGTCAAGTTCCCATTTTTAACCAGCTTCTCTCCTTGAATGTCTTGGGAATGCAGCTTGAACTGGCACTTCCTATGCCTTCCACCATAAACTCTCTGATGCCACTTCTTCTTTTCGCAAAACTATCGTCTTGAATAGCCTTCTTTCAGATGAGGCTCAGCTACTAACATAGGAAAACAAATCAGTAAGTACTGCCTGGGACAGCTTGCTGTATCCTATTAACCAATCTCTAGCCTGAAGAGGTTTCCAGGCATTTTGATAAAGGAGTACATAATTTAGGTGATCAATTTGGGGCTTTCATTTCAACCCTTGAAAGTGCCTCATGGTTTTGATGCAACTAATTCCATTATTAAGGAACATCACACAGCTCCATAGTTAATTAGATTTTTACAAACAAACAGATTCTCATGTCCTTTTCTCAGATTCTTTCAATGACAAGATGAAATGAAATTTCTCCTAACACGAGTAAGATTATACCCTTTACAATTCCCTGCTCAGGGCCTCTAATGCTACTGCTTTAACAGTTAAACAAAATGTTGTCTTGAGTTTTTCGGGGTTTTTGGGTTTTTTTTTTTTTCTTTCCATGTTTCTTTCTCATCCAACGTGTACACAGCTCTTAGAAAAATCATCTTCTATTCTTATTGTCAGTGCCCTGAAGAGAAAAGAGCTTGGGTATTCATTTCATGTGTGTTACCTGAAAGGCAAAATATTATTAGGAAGACAGTAATAATATTACCCATTGTCATAGGGTCATTACTGTACTGTAAATGATGCTCAGACTAAACTAGAAAACATAGCATGTCAGAGTAATTTCAACCAATAGATCATATTCACAAGCAATTAAATTTGTGGTAGAAATATGGCATGCATCTGACTTTTGCCCAATTATAAAAATAACTGACTTTTGCAATGCGCTGGTCACAATGTTGGGTGCTTTATAGACACTGCCTCAGTTAATTCTTCCAACAGACATGAGTCTGGTACAAATTAGGAGACTGAAGTTCAGAAAGTAAAATGTCTTGCCTGAACCTAAGCAATCTTGAAAGTGGAAGGTCCCTGAAGGCAGGATCACTATTGTATTCCCAGTGCCTGGAATAATGTAGCACTTGGGCACTCAATAAATATCTTTTGAATGACAGAATGAATAAATGAATCTGATTCTAGAGCCCACGTTATTTATCACCCATTAGGTATTCCTGCCCAAACGAATGGCCTGGGAGCAGATGTCTAGATATTAGCTAAGGGGCTGTGGGAAGAGGCACTTGCCACCCAGCCTCTACCAGATAATACGCAGGACCACCCACTTTTTACTTGACACATGGCTGAGGCACGTACAGAAGTCTGTGGCTCTACTTCCTAAACAGAGATGGGGCAGAGGCAGGGAAGAATCTTGCAATCTCAGTAGTAAATTCAAGTCACCAGCCTTGGGCTCTGACTATGCCATATCCTGACACTTAATCTGTCTATTGTACACACCAGTAAAATTGCTAACATGCAGTAATAGAGACTGACAACCATGAAAACATTTATAGCAAGAAAACTCCATCCATCAGTTCAATAGGAATCTAATTTAAAGCTTTAGAATCAACACTCTTTTCTTATCTGTTCACTACATACCATCCATTCCCATACTATTACACGGGCAATTTTTGTTATAGAGTATAACCACAAGAGTCATCAAATCTATATAATTATTAAACAAGGCACTCATAATCATCACCTAATCATAAGCCTTTGTAATCAGAATAGTCCCGTAACTTGATATGATTTTAATTTATAAAATGCCTTCTATAAAATGCATTCATTGATATATCTAAATGTTGTGACAAATTAATAATCAGCTCTGTATAGATGTAACTATATTTTAAGTAATAACAGAACAGGCAAATCTTTAAATAAATTAAACGTATTAACAGTGGCTGTACTACCTCTTCTGTGCAGCAAACTGTCCTTCATTAATTATTTAAAGTGTTTACAGCTTATAAATATATTTATATGATTTTATAACTCTGATTGACAATCACTAATGAAATAGTACTTTAAGGTGTTCAGTACAATACAAAAGGAAAAGGCTGATCTAGTTATAATGTTTAGATGTGTGTATTTGTGTGTGCATGTATGGACACATATGTGGAATCAAAAGTATGAGCAGTCATCATGGAAGGTTCACCCTACTGTATCAGTGTGGGAGCTATGATTTTTATTGCAGCCAGAATGACTTTATACTATTCTTTAATATGCTTCAGCAGTGATAACTTGGTCGTTGACTGCCGAATCACACTAGAGGTGAGGCAAGAAAGTATCCAATATTCATTTTTATAGCTCCATTATAAGATACACTGTCAGATGCAGCCTGCAAGTAAGTCAGAAAGGAGAGAACCAAGAGTGTTTTCAGGCTTTTTTTCTGGAATATTTGCTTTTAGTACTGTTGCATCTTTATAAAATACGGTTATTCACCAGTGGAGCTTTCTAAAATCATCCAAATGCATATATGTGTGCATCCAGAGGAAGGTGGGGGAGATACAGAGACAGACAGAGAGAGAGAGAAGAAAGAAGAAGAGATAGAGGTTGGGACCAGAGTTTCTAGAATTTCTTAGCCTGAGCAAAATGCTCATTCCTATCCTGAAGCACCCCTTCAGTGATGGATGCAGACAAATGAGGAAGGTTTTTCTTGGCATTTAGCCTCAGTACCTACCCCCATCTATTTACATGTTCTGAATCCCTATGTATTTTCATTCCCAAGCTCTAGGATCTGCAAACAAGGGTAGGTCAGGAAGCATGGGCAGGTGTATATAAGGCAGTCATTCTGCCATCTTTCTGTGCAGTGGTAGCACTAAGGGACAGCTTAAAAGAGAGTCTTTAACCCCCACCTGTATCAATCCACTACCAAGGTACTACAAATACATGTATGCTAATATAAGTAAAAACTGTGAGCCTGCTATGCAAACTCAGCTGTAAGACAAGTTCCCTAGCACCCTTACCAATCAAATCACCACCCCTGAGGCCTTACTATTTCAAAATCCTGGAGTAGCCACTGCATGTGTGTAATCCAATACCTTCCGATTCATTCACTCTGCAGCAGGTTAACAATTATTTATCCTATTTGTGGAGCCCAAGGGCAGGGGAACAAATCCAGAAAAGGGAGGCTTTTCTACATCCTGAAATCAAGAAAAAAGGCCTATTCCATGAGCTATGATCTCCTAGTACAATATTGTGAACTGAATCTGGAACCTATTTAGAGATATCCTCACTTCTAGAGCTCTTAAGTTATTCAATACCTTTTGAGGGAGGAAACATTCTTAGAAGAGAGAAGGAGATTAAGAAAAGTGCTAATGCAAGGAAATAACATGAGCTGAAACTTAAAAGGTGAGTTGGTGTGTTCTCTAAGTGGCTGTGGGGCAGAGGGAGGGAAAGGTAGTGGCAAGTTCAAGGCAAAGGGATCAAAGAGAAGAGGCGTGGAAACTGAGAAAGTGTGGTTCCACAAGAGCAGGAACTAAGTCTGCCACATCCAGTACTGTATCCCCAGAGCTTAGCATAGTGCTTGTAACATAAGAAGCATTCTCTATATATCTGAATACTGAATGAACAAACCAATTAACTACAGGTAGTTCAGTGTGGCTAATGCATGGGAGTGATGAGCATGGGGGGAGCAATAAATCTTCGAGATAAGCAGGGCCAGATCATGATGATCTTTATGGGCCAAGCTCTGGACTTGGGGCATTGTAGACAAAAGGAAGCCTTTGAGAAAATTTTAAGCAGACGAGTAACATGGCCACAGTTACATTTTGGAAAATCACCCTGGGAGCTATGTGAGACTGGGAGACCAAGTAGGAGTAGAATGACATATAATCCGGGTGAGAAATGATGAGAACCTAATCTAAAAAAGCAAGAGTGAAGGCAGAGGGAAGAGGTGGATTCTACAGATGGTGTGCAAGTGGGACTGGTAAGATTTGGTGACCAATAGACACGGAGATGAGAAAATGGAAGGAATGACGTGTGACCCTCAGCTTGCATGCCTGCTGGTACCCTTCATTACATTCACAAAGAGGGAGATTGGTTTGGGAGAAAGAGAATGAGTTCCATTTTGGACATGTTGAGGATCTAGGGAACATTCAAGGGAAGTTGGCCAGCAGGGGGCTAGGTATTTAGAAATAGAATTCAGGCAGGTCTGGTCTTGGTCAGAAGGGTCTGATTTACAGTGTCACTCCCCCAGTGCTTCACATTACGAGGAACTAGTTAGAGGAAACTGTTGATTTATGTTTGAGGAAGTTAAACACGATTAAGATCCTGCTTATTCATTCATTCCACAAATATCCAACTGCCTCCTCAACATCTTCACTTGTCTAAAAGATATGTCAAACTCAACATGGCTAAAACTAAGTTCCTAATCTTCCCTGAAAAACTTCTCCACCTGCAGCAGCCTTCCCCCTTCCCCCCATCTCATTTGATGGAGGCTGCGTCTTTCTAATTGCTCAGGCCAAAAATCATGAATGCGTGGACGCTAGGTGCCTCTCTGTCTCTCTTAATCCAAATCCAGCTACCAGAAAATCCTGTTGGCTCTACCCTCAGAATCTGACCACTCCTCAACTCTTTCACTGCTGCCTCTCTGAAAGGCAGCAGTATATATCTCTTGTCTATATTACAGCAGTGGCCTCCTAATTGATATCCTGCCTCCACCCTTATCTCTATTCAGGCTTTTCTCAATATAGCAGCCAAAGAGGTCCTATCAAGATGTAAGATCTGACCTCACCTGTCCTATCATTCTCCCCCAAGCTCCTTGTATTCCAAACCCAAAATACCTTCTTGCTGTTCCCTGTTCATTCCAGCACACGCCTACCTCGTGACCCATGTACTCGCTATTCCATTCTCTGGGATGCTCCTCCCCCAGGTAGCTACATAATTCACCTCCTTCTCGTCCTTCATCAATCTCATTTTCTTCAAGGGGGTCTTCTCCAATTCCTTATCTAAAAGTATACCTCCCCAACATCCTTCTCTAATTTTTTTTCTACAGTACATATAACAATCTAACTATATATTTCACCTATTTGCCTTTTTCCCTCCACGAGAATGCAATTTCATGAAGAGAATGAATTTTGTTTTGATGAGTGGCTTTTCCCCAGCACACATGATAGCACTAGAATAGAATATTCTGTTGTGTAGATGAATATCTCAATATTCTATCTCAGTCAATAAATACTTGCTAGAGGAAAGGAAGGGAGGGAGGATGGATAGACTGAATGTCTATGTGCTGAGCATTATCAATTATGTACAGGATCATAAAATACAATTGACCTTTGAACAACACAGATTTGAACTGCATGGGTCCACTTATATGTGGATCTTTTTCAATAGTAAGTACTGCAGTACTACATGATCTGAGGTTGGTTGAATCTGGGGATGCAGAACTGCGGGTATGGAGGAACCATGGATAAGGAAGTTCCAATTATAAGTTATATGTGGATTTTCAACTGCTTGGAGGGTCAGCACCCCTAACCCTCACATTGTTCAAGGGTCAACTGTATGTGTTTCTGCCCTCCTTGAAATCTGTTGGCAGAAATAAGACACATTCCCATGCAAAAAGTTAAGGAACAGTACAAGTGCATGCTAGGGTCATCTATAACACTGTTGTATTCTTTGGGCTTTTATGAACCTAGTCTAGTGCAAAAATATAACAACACTATCTGTTCTCAGATTTCTCTTTGTTTCATTGATGGACAACATTTGCCACAAAGCAGACATTTCTCTACTAAGCTCAGCAAAACCTCATATGTTTTTCAGACACAAAATGAAATTGTGAAATAGCAAGCTACGTAAACACCACTTTGTTCTATAGCCATTTACCTTATCACTCCTTTTTGTTTGATGAACTTCCTAGAGGAAAACACTTTGTAACATGAATATTGAGATACTTATAGTTGAAAAAGTTCTTTTCATCTGAGGTTCCCTTTAAGTCATTGCCAGTTGAGTTCTTCCCTGTTTCTACTTTCAGCCTTCATATTTCTCATCTTCAGCCCTCAAAATTGAAATATGGTGGCAAATGAGTGAAAACAAAGAAACAGATCTCTGGTTTGGAGTGTCTTGTCAGTTTATCTGTTGTATAGGGTGTGGTCATAAATGTACATTGGTTGACTATAGTAAGAAACATGCAGCAGAGGCCTCAGTTTAAGCTCTACAATTTATTCATGTAACAAGTTATTCATTCATTTATTTATTAATTCAAATCAATAATCAATAAACATGTGATGGGCAAGGAGCTATTGATAAAAGGGTTACTAAGACACAGTCTCTGCCCTCAAGGAGCTCCCTGTCTGGGTGGTGAGAAAGGCATGCACACAGCTGTAATGCAGAGAGAAAGGTGTTTTAATGGGGGAGAGTGGAGGTGCTATGGGAACACAAAGAAATCGTCACATAAGAGACTTGCTACTGCCTTCTTTGCCACCTTTAGGTGGAATCAGTTGACCTTCTCTTCATTGAAACAACAACCAATGCTTGTATTCACTTTCTAGGAGTCTTGAAGGTCTTTTCTCCCCTCTTAAAAGAAAATTAAGGGAAGGACACTAAAACCTATTTACTAAGTGCAGACTTTGCCATGAAATTGTGTTTGAGAGAGATGCAAAGAAACAAAGCAGGTTCCTAGACCTCAAGGGTCAGAAGGAGTAGAGATAAGTATATAGATCAGTGTATAATTATTTAACATGTCTAAGTAGAATAGACTAGGACTTCTCAACCTGCATGAATCACTTCAGGCATCTTGCTAAAATGCAGATTCAGATTCAGCAGGTCTGAGGTGGGGCCCTGAGATGCTACATTTCTAACCAGCTCCCAGGTGACGCCAGTGCTGCTGGTCATTGAACGGCAACACGAGGGGCAAAGGTGTAGACAGTAGGGCCACAGAACCTCAGAGATGTGATTTAAATATTCAGGAAACACCATATTAAAAAGATGAGATAGGAGTTGGGCCCTGAAAAATGAGGAGGATCTGAAGAGATAGACTGGAGAAAGGAAGAAATAAACTGAGTAACAAAGCAAGGCAGTGGAAAATACATTCCAAGACGGTGAACACAAGAGCTTTCCCGGAACAAAGAATTACTATGGAGGGAGTATTAGATAATACTGATGGAACCATCAGTTAGGTCAGACTGTGGGAGGTTTGGTATGCCAGGCTGAAGAAGGATTTGATGCTATAATCAAATGGACACCAATGGAATTTGGAAGTGGGGGGAGAGAAGGGGAAGAGAAGTAACATCTTTCAATTTATATTTTAGGAACATTTAAACAGGCAAAGATTATTACAGTGGTTTAAGGATGAGGCAGCAGAGGTCCTGGATTGGAATATGGTGATGGAAATGGGGGAAAAAAAGAATGTGTGTGACATAAAGGGCTCTAAAGATGCAACCTTTGCCAAAAGCCTTTAGATTTTCAAGTGGACATGATAGACATTTTGAAGGAAGAAGTAATAAGACATAATGAATCAACTATGAAGAACGAAGAAGTTAAAGGCAACAATGATTTTGAACTTAGATAATTAGAATGGTGATGGGAAAAATGTAGATTGAGAAAGGGGTAAGTTTGGTCAGAGAGCAGATGATGAGTTTGGATTTAGATATCAGGAATGTAAAGTACCACAGAACTCCAAGCAGAAACCTCTGGCAAACCATAAGAGAGGAGAGGTGGAGATCAGGGGACGGGTCATCACTACAGGCAAAGACATTACAAAAGTCAGCAGAGTGGTGATGATTAAAACCATGAGACAGGGGTAGGTCCCTGAGGGAGATATTGGAGAAGGCTGAAGGCAGAGAGCCAAGGACTAGACTTAACAGGCATGTCCTTATTTAGGGAACAGAAGGACAAAGTGAGCCAGCAATGTCAAAACAGACTGGTGAAGAGAGAAAATCTCAGATAGTCCATTATCTGTACTGTCTACACTGAACCAAACTTTTTGACCCATAGCATTGTCTTAATTGACTTTAGCAATATGTGAACACACTTGTATTCCATTTTTAGCACAGGCAATGCTACACTTTGCTGATGTGTCCTCGGGAGGCATGGGTTCCAGCCCCACTATTGTCTTCTGCCTGCTCTGTGGCCTCAGATGACTCTCTTGACCTCTCGCCTCAGTACAATCACCAGTTAAAGGGGGATAAAAACACTACATTACTGCAAGCCTCACAGGTATTATGAAAAATGAAATTACATAAATAATTTTTAAAGTATAAATTTCATTGACACTTTTTCTAATTCATCAAGAATAAGTGCAGTGTATATGCAATTCTCAAGCTACTAAACCCGACTTAGATTACCAGGAGAAAAGACAAACAGAATTATTTTTCTGAATTAAAATAGCCAGATCTAGGTTTTTAAATGTATCCGCCAGATTTTATTAAGGGCTTATGGTATGCTCAGTTCTATGAGAGGCAGTACACCAGATACAGAGTTAAAATCAACATGAGCTCTGCTGTGAAAAGACTTAGAATCTAGTAAGGAAGAAGAGAAACACAAGTCATGAATAATAAAGCATGAATCAATACGCAACAAACGCCATGAGACCCATACGAACCAAGTACAATTGATGTTCTGAGAAGAGGAAATTTCTGGCTGAGGGCTAGAGAGGAGGAAGGCCTTGAACAAAGGTAAAATGTGACAGATGGAGAGGAAAGGGAGGGCATCCCATGTAGGCCCAGAGGGAAGAGGGCACAGACAGGGCTTGGGCAACGGCAAGGAGCACAGTCAGCTTGGAACATGGAACAATTAGGGGAGCAGCAGGAGATAGATTGTAAAGGGCACAGATGCCAGGCCAAGAAGTCAGGACTTTGTTCTGTGGACAGTAGAGCAAGGGCAACAAAGGACCCAGAGAAATAAAGTAATGCAATTGGAGACATGCTTAAGGTGGTTTGGCAAAGGGGCAGGCTTCAGAGAAAAATTGGGGACAGTAGAATTTTGGTGACATGGATGAATTTTTTTAAGTTGCTCATTAAAACAGGGGACAGCAGTATTCTGTGAATACTGTCACAGGCATATCCTTCCGAAGGAAATTAATTTCAGTAGAAACATGGAAGTTCACCACCCTCTTTTCAGAATCATCCTGTGTTTCATAGTTAAATGTAAAGTTCTGAAATAAAAGAAAAATATACTGTCCGCTGAAGCCAGGAAGACTGGCCAGGGCAAAAAGCAATGTGTCAGCTCCAGTGGGTCAGGGCAGAAAGAAGATGGGTAGGACAGCTGAACTGGTGGTTCTAAACCCTTTGGGTACCATAGATTCCTTTGAAACTTTACATGTAGCTCATATATATGTTAAATTCTGCATACTATTTCAGGGGGTTTGTGGACCCCCTGTACCCTATCCATTGAGCCCCAGAATCTCAGATTAAGAATCTCTAAGCTGGAGAAGACAAAATTAAGGATGCTCCAGAAGCAACATAAGAAGTAGCACATAAAAACCCACAATTACAGAAGTTGGGATTACCTACCCTAGATGTTTCTAGTGAGGCTCCTTGCCACAATTACCTGGGGGCTATTCCCATGGGTCAATCAAACTTTTTGGAGGTAAGATCTGAAAGTCTGAATTTTTAATTAATCGAGGTCATTGTGGTAAGAAAGCAGGTTTTGAAACCTCTAATCTAGTTTCAGATGGGACACTCTGGTGTTCCTAAAGATCTTAGTAGAGATCACTTCAATATGTCATTATGGGGCTGAACTCTTAGGGAGTTACTACTTAAACCTGACCTTAAGGTCTCAAAGCATCTTCATTCACTCCTTTCACTTCATCCCTCACTCACATGGTCACCATGCACTCTTGGAAGACAACCATTCTATCCTTCAGCCTTTCATAATCCCAAACTCTCCCACTGTGCTTGTAGATATAGTATCTAGTCCTATCATCGTCATTATGGCTCTTGACTTTTCAGGGATTGGTGCTAATCCCAGTGTTCTAGAGGCTATCTCTTGAGAATGGGACATACTGGGGTTTCTACTGGATATCCTCCCACAATTCAAGGGATACTCATTCAGAAAGCCCCACAGGTCAGAAAATCAATAGATTCCCTTAACTCACCCTTGACCTCCATACTACTTCCTGACCTTGATTCTATGGCCATCTCTCTGTCTCTGCAGCAGCAATGGAAATAACTAAAGACTAAAGGACTAAAGAATAAGAAGGCAGTCATTTAATTCATGCCTCTGATGTCCAGCATTCTTGGTTATTTCAGGAAGAGAACCTATTTTAGAGTCAAGCTCTCTTAGGCAACCTAAGGCAGTGTCCTTTCCCATGAAGATGTAAACAGCATCTTTCCTTTTTCAGTTTCTTCCTCCTCCAACCCTCCCCCCGCCCCACCAGCCATATTGAGCTACTTTGGACCATGGTGGACCAATGAGGTTCAACTCAACCTCAAAGAGTCAAATTGAAAATTCAAGTCTTGAGCAAATTCTCTAGCTTCCTACCTCCTAGTTTTGAGTTTCCTTTTTTAACAGTCAGGTGACATTGCTTAGCCAGGTCTGGTTTGCTCAGAACAAAAGAATGGAGGTAGCTGTACAGACCTGAGCAAACAGTAAAGGTTGTGAGGCACAGTCTCTAACATCTTCTTCACATTTCCCAAAACACTTTAAGTTTCCAAACTGCCTTAAAAGTAGCTCATGCTCACACTTCAACTTTTCAGAATATTACCTATCATTCTGTTCCTGACATACTAGAAGGAGAAAGGGTGGGAAGTCAAGTAGATCAGACAGTTTCTCACTATCTGTGAACTCTTGGGCCTCTTGTCTAATCTCCCAAGAGCCTCCATAGTTTTTGGGGTGAAAGGGACATAATTATTCCTACCTCGTGAGGTTGTTGTGGATACTAATGTGGTCCATGATACAAAGCACATAACATGGTGTCTGACTCAGAAGAGGCATTCAGTGTCACTTCCCATCCCATCCCCAGCTCTATTATCCAGATAACTGGTTAATCAGTTTAAATTGCAAGGTGCAAGGACTTAAAAGAATCTATCCCTAATACAGTTATACCTGCTACTCCAGAACATAACCCAACAATAAGAAGCTAAGTGATCATGTGCAAATTCACTTAACACTCAGAATCTCAGTTTCTTCATCCTTAAAAAGATGTGTTTGTGTGAAAAATCTCCCAAGTTCCCTCCAGTTCTCCCCCTCACTGGTTCTACTCTAGAGATAAACCGACTCTCTCCAGTTATTACAATGCAACAAGTGTTGCTGCAGCTGTTTCCTAGGTTGTAACCACAGAAAATAGCCCAGTAAGAGTCAAAACAGAGGGGAAAGTATTTAAGTATAAATAGCAGGAGACCTAATCATTACAACCAGGTAGAAAGATATAGAGAAGAGACATAATGTTAAATTACAATTGGAGTGCAGGTAGAAATTACAGCAACAAAAGCAATACCAGGAGAGGCTGACAGCAGGTTCTGCAACGTGAGACAAAATGTCATTTCCAAAGGTTTTTAATAATTGTGCTTCTAGTAGAAGATTTGTAATTACAAACATGAATAATCCTCAGCATATATCATTTCTAAAGATAGAGGCGGTAATTCTGTTCCAGATGAAGAGCTAAAGAATATCTCACACCGGTTGGTAAGTGACAGGCAGTAACAACCAGACAATTAGGATGATGCATCAGCAAGATTGGAGTCAAAATATCCCATATACAGATGCTGAGCCCATCAATGAGGAAGGGACATCATTGTCACATCCAGCAGCAGAAGGCTCCAGATAAAGGGAAACCACATCAGACAAAGATAAAGGATGAGGACATTACTGCACAGGGTAGAACTGTCATCAGTTCAGTTTTACCTGAGTAAACTCTTGAAGACAATGGAGGATAATTTTATTTTCAAAAATCAGCCAAGAAAAATATTTTTTTAAGTGGGGGAGATGGTGGATGGAAAATGTAAAGCCCTGAATGTCGAACCCTATGTTTGGTTGGGCTTTTCCATGTTTGTAACACTCATTGCTTATAGATAGATGACAAGCAAGCCAGGTAAATTTAAGAGTGAATGAGTTAAATTGCTTTCAGGTGGAGTCATCCTTGATTCCTTTCTTTCTCTCACATCCCCCATATTCTCTGTGAGGAAATACTGTTGGCTCTACCTTCAGAACATAGGCAGAATGGAAACCACTTCTTATCACCTTCATCGCCACCACCCTGTAATAGGACTGTGGCCTCCTAAGTGGGCTCCCCGCCCCTTCTCTTACGCCTCCAAAGTCTATTCCCAACACAGCAGCCAGACTGATGGTTTTCACTCCTCAGCTCAGAGCCCTTCCATGGCTCCCCTTTTCTCTCAGGGTAAAAGCGAAAATCCTCCTTCCCTGGTGCAGAAGGCCCACAGGGCTCCCTGTCAACCTCCTCCCTCCTTTACTTCACTCCCACCACACCAGTTTCCTCTCTTCTCTCACACTCCCAGTGAAGGAAACTGCACTGGCTGTTATCACTGCCTAGAACTTTCTTCCCCAAATATGCACACATGCTCACCTCACTTGAGAGTTTACTCACATGGCACCTTTTTAATGAGGTGAAAGTTGACTGCCCTGCATAAAATTACAATCGGCAATTCCCATCTTTCATCCTACTGCTCCTGTCACTCCCTACTGCCTTCATCTTGCTCTACTGATTGCCTTCTTTTCTAATTTAATTTTTATTTTACTTTGGAATGTAGTTGATTTACAATGTTGTGTTAGTTTCAGGTGTACAGCAAAGTGATTCAGTTATACATATATATATATATATACATGCTTTTTCAGATTCTTTTCCCATGTAGGTTATTACAGAATATTGAGTAGAGTTCCCTGTGCTATACAGTAGGTCCTTGTTGATTATCTATTTTATATATGGTAGTGGTATGTGATAATTCCAAACTCCTAATTTATCCCTCCCCTCCACCTTTCCCTTTTGGTAACCATAAGTTTGTTTTCCAAGTCTGTGAATCTGTTTCTGTTTTGTAAACAAGTTCATTTGTATCATTTTTTTAGATTCCACATATAAGTGATATCATATGATATTTGTTTTTCTTTGACTTATTTCACTTAGTATGATAATCTCTAAGTCCATCCATGTTGCTGCAAATGGCATCATTTCATTCTTTTTTATGGCTGAGTAACATTCCATTGTATTTATGTACCACATCATCTTTATCCATTCCTCTGTCGATGGACATTTAGGTTGCTTCCATGTCTTGGCTATTGTAAATAGTGCTGCAGTGAACATTGAGGTACATGTATCTTTTCGAATTATGGGTTTCTCCAGATATATGCCTAGGAGTGGGATTGCTGGGTCATATGGTAGTTCTGTCTTTAGTTTTTTAAGGAACCTCCATAGTGATTGTACCAATTTACGTTCCCACCAACAATGTAGGAGTGTTCCCTTTTCTCCACATCCTTGCTAACATTTGTTATTTGTGGTCTTGCTCTACTGATTACCTTCTAACATACTTCTGAGCTTCCTGATTTATTATATTATTATTTGCCGTTTTATCTCTTCATTCTAGAGGGCAGGGTCTTTGTTTTGTTCTCTGACATAACCCACGTGCCTCCAACAGTGTCTGATACACAGCAGACATTTGTCATTATTTGTGGAATGAATGAGTAAATATAACAGAAAATCCAAATAAAATTGGCTTAAACAAAAAGAAAACACTGTCCCATATAACTGGAAGTTCAGAGGAATGTGTGGGGATCAGGAAGGACTCCACGTCCCTGTGATTCTTCTAGGTCAGCTACTTCATCAGGCTAATATCAAGATGTTACAAAAGTCCTAGGACCAATTTGGGGTGGGAGAGGAAGGCTCTTTGAAACTCTCTCTTAAGAGTAAAAACACTTTAAGCAGAAGTGCCAGTGAACATCTGCTAGCATCTAATTGGCCCAACTTGAACCAGTTTGTTGCTGTTGATGTGCAGTGCTTTGCGTCATTGGGAAGAGGGATGGAAAAGCATGGTGGACTTAGCTAACATTAATCAAGCCTCGCCCCCAACCACACGGACACTTCACAATGGAGAAGGGGTGAGATGGATGGCAAGAAGGCAAACCCAGTGTCCACTCCTCAAAGTCAGCCAGATAAGACAGGCAGGCAGGCAGAAGGGATAGGGGAAAGGACTTGTTCAAGAAAGAGAAGCTGGGAAACTGAACATTCTGAAAGCATCTCAACTGATTTCGCTGGGGCTGATGCTCTGAATTCAGTGGCACATGAGCTTTATGATTGATTGGCCTTGCTCAAGAGTATTAGAAGTCTTCGTGTGGACAGCACAGAAGCCCTGCTCAAGTGTGACAGTCTCACACCACCCCTGCTGATCGTATTCACACAGTAAATATATTTAGGAATGAATGCAAAACAAATTTGTTATTGATTCCGGTTTCACTCAAAACCAAATATAACAAATGTTTCATACTCTTACGGTTTGTAGCTGAGAAAACTGTGGCTGGAATACAGAATGCTGCTCGTTCTGTTTCTTTTGACTTATTAAATATGTGATGTGGGATAGGATGGGGACTTACAGGACATGGAATCTGATATTTCTGCAGTGTTTTGCCTTCTGCATAAACCACACAGTAATGTTTATCACTCCTGCTGATTTTCAGTCAATGATCATTCTTCCTAGGATTGGCTAGAGTCTATTTCTGTGTAGTCTCTTGAGAAAAGCTCTGGCGGGGGTTGGGGGGTGGAGAGCCTTGTCTAATCAAATTAGAAAATAAAATTCCTGAGAGAGGAATTGATTAAGAAGAAAAGGCTTTAGACACAATTTGTATGCACAATTTCAGGCAAACAGTGGGCAGATTATAACAAGATCATATCTATTCATTCTGTGAGAGGGACTTGGAAATAACTTATGAGCATTTAGATTCCCACACATAAACTCCCACACAAGTGATACTGTGGAGATCCTGACCTCTTAAAGCCATATAGCAAAAGAAGAACTTGACTTTTTTAACTCTAGAACTACTTCATTCTGTGGTTTGATTCTTTGGATAGTTTTTTTTTCTTTTTTCTTTCTTTTTTGGGAAAGCAGAGTTGGGTTAGGAACAGTTTTTTAAATGACTCACTGTATCTCCTAGGTTGTATGTATATATAATTGAATGGATAGATAGATAGATAGATGATAGATAGATAGATGATAGATGACAGATAGGTAGATAGATAGATGATAGGTAGATAGATAGATACATAGATAGATAGGTAGATAGATAGATAGATAGATAGATAGATAGATAGTTGTGGCAGGCAGAATAATGCCCCCCAAAAAAACACATACATCCTAATCCCTATAATCTACAAATATATGTTAGGTAACATGGCAAGGATGAGTTAAGGCAGCAAATGGAAATAAGTTTGCTAAACAGTTACCTTTAAAATAAGGAGATTTTTCTGGATTATCCCAGTGGACCCAATATAATCATAAGGGCCCTTGAAATTGGAAGAGACTATCAGAAGATGGGACCAGAGAGATGGCAGCATGGGAACTCAGCCTGACATTGGTGGCTTTGAAGATAAAGGGAGATGGGGATGAGCCAAGGAAATCAAGCAGCGCTTAAAGATGGACAACATAAGGAAATGGATTCTCTCCTGGAGCCTCCAGAAGAGAATGTGCCTCGCCAACACCTTGATCTTTGCCCAGTGAGATTGGTGTCAGACTTCTGATCTGCAGAGCTGTAAGATAATAAATTTGCGTTAAGTCATTAATTTTGTAGTAACTTGTTATAGCAGCCATAGAAAACTAACAGTTATCATTTTATAGAATCACACATGGCAGATAGAAAGGTACTGAAACAGCCTTGAGTTTGGAACATTCTCAAATGCCTAAGGAAATAGACTAAAGGCTGAACAAGATCCAACCAAATCCGCCTTATCAAACCAGAGCACATTTCAGGAATTGAGCTCTGCTCTCTGTGTTTATGGACACTTCAAGACATAGCAGTGCACTCCCCAGTAATCACAAACCAGAAGGTGGCTGAATTGAATGCACAATTGTAAGAATGTAGAAGGAAACAAGAATTTTATTTGCTTTTCATACAGAGGCAGATTCTTATTTCTATGATCTCTATTTGCCTGAACATAAGAAATATTGTCCTTTCCTTAGGAGTATGAAATTTTCTCATTTGAACTCTTCAGGAGTTTTGGATGAGGTTTTAGTGTTGTTTCTGACATTGACTTTCATATTTAAAGGTGATAACTGATAGGAGTCCCCATCTATTGGGGTGCTTGATGCATAATCATTCCATCTATTTTGAACAAATACTCACTGTGTGCAAAGCACTGTGATAGGCAATGGAGCACAATAGTAAACAAGCTACAGTCAGCCCCTGACTTCTCAGAGCCTAGGTGGCATGCAGACACACAACGAAGGTCATTGCAACACAGTGTGGGAAGTGCTGTAATAGAAGAAGGACACTTTGCTGAGGGGCACTCACCCTGGACTTGGCAGAGAGTGGTGGATGAATAGCTGAAGGCAAGGATTTCTGGAGAGAGCAGTCCCTTTTGCACTGTCTTCGTCAGATGGCTGATTTATGTTTGCAGAGCCGGGTCTTGCTCTCGTCTCTTTCTCCTGGTCAGCTTGAAGCCCTTGCTCAGGGAATCACCCTGTTTCTGGCTGAAGAATGGCACACTGGCCATTCAAAATCATCTTGCAAAGAGGAATTCAAAACATATTTCAAAATTATGGCTCAATATGCTTTTTAAACTACCATCCGGGTATAGTTTAGGCTTTTTATTTTTAAACTTGCTGTGCCACAGCTGGCCAAATACCCTTTTGCTAATCTTTCTCTCTATATATCCTGCCCATCACATTTTGCTAATTCCAAATATAAGAAAAATAGTATTTCTTTTTGTAGCTATAAAAATAATGGGTTTTTTTAGAAATTTGGGAAATTGCAAAAAAGTATAAAGAAAAAAGTATTTGTCACCACAATCCTACTAACCTGAGGGCATCTTTGGCCTCAGTTTTTTAATTACATACAGTTAATCCTCGTTATTTGCAGGTTCCATATTTGCAAATTCACCTACTCACCAAAACTTAACTATAACCCCCAAATCAATGCTCTCAGCGCTTTCCCAGTCCTGCATGGACCTGCGCATGTGCAGAGCAGCAAAAATTTTGAGTCCCCCATTGCACACGTTCCCAGCTAAGGTTGAGCAAGGCCACATTCTGCCTTCTTGTTTCAGTTCTCATGCTATAAACAAGTGTCAGTTTTGCAATCTACTTGGTGCCACTTTTTTCAGATTTTTGTGCTCTTTGCTGGTGACAGTGACCCCAAGCATCGTGCTGAAGTGCTGTGTTCCTGAGCACAGGGCTGTGAGGTGCTTCTGGAGAAAATACGTGTGTTAGATAAGCTTCATTCAGACGTGGGTTGTAGGAAGGTGCACGGGAGAGGGGGTGTTGACTGTATTTGTAACATGAATTCAGTGTTAATGAATCAATGATATATATTAAATAAGGTATCTTTAAACAGAAACACATATAAAACAAGGCTATATATTGATCAGTTGACAAAACTGTTGTGACCAGAGGTTGTATTTTCCCTCAGAGCAGAGATTCAGTATTTGATAATCCAGTGTTCATAGTGACGTTATAAAATAGAACTACTGCAAAGAGTAAGAATCTACTGTACTTTCTTTATGCCAAAAAAGAAGAAAGAAATCATACTATGTATTAATTTTTGTATCCTACCTTTTTTTCACCTAACCTTACGTTCTGAACATTTTTCAATGTTATTAAATATTCTTAATATATTTTAATGAGGTACTCAACTGAATAGATCTCAATGATTTATTTCCCTCCTGCTTGATGTTAGCTTATTTTCAAAGATAATTCTTGTATACACATTTTTGTGTTTTTCATTTATTCATTCATGCATTCAACAAATATTTATAGAATACCAACTATATTTGAGGCCTCATGCATAAGGAAACAGTAATAAACAGGACAGACACCAGTCTCTGCCCTCCTGAAGTTCATAATCACATGAGAGGAATAAATAATAAACAAGTATTTACACAAATAATTCACTAGGCTAATAACAAGTGCTAGTAGAGACAAGTACAGGAAGATATAAAAGCATGTAAGGGAACCTGATCTTGATGAGGAAGGAGTGCCGTGATGAAGGGACATTTTCAGCTGAGCCCTGAGAGAACCCAGAACCAGAACATGCTAGACTCCTGCATTAGAGGTAGAGGAATGGGCTTTTCCTCTCTCTTCCTCTATCCCTCCACGCCCTCCCCACAGAAAAAGTGAAAAGGTGCATCAGTGGGCTGTGCCCGCTACGTGCACATGACCATAGGGTCAGGCTCCCATCAGGCTGCCTGCCCGCACCCTGTTCCACCCACACCCACAGAGGGAAAAGGAGGAGGGGGCCCATCGAGCTAGATGAAAGGATGCCTGCCTGGATAGGTTGCAGTACCTAGCAGCCAGCAGACCCCACAGGACCCAGCTGGCAGGAGAAAGGGTCAGATGTAACTGCAGGCATGCCCAGGGCGGCGCTTGGGCTCAGCTGTGGAGTGAGACTAACCGTCATGCTGCGGTTTAGCACTGGCTGGGGCCACAGCAAAACACAGTCAAAACCCCCTCCCCCGTGCACTTTCCTCTAACAGGGCAGCTGCTCAAAACTATCTTTCCCTGTTGTTTGAAAGATCAAACTCAGAGTACAAATGGCCATTTAAGAATGTCAGTGTGCAATGGGTGAACAAGTCCATAGTATTCAAGTTGAGAACCAATTAAAAACATTAGGTGACCTCACTTCATGCCTTAAAGGCAGCATTATTTTAAGAGGTCCAAGTCTTTACTTTGCCAAGGAATCTTTGAAACAATTTTCTTTGAGAGTATTTCTCCAAGAAATGTGTACACAGAACGTGAGACAATTCGAACATCTAGGAATTGAGACATCGTGCAAAGCTTCATTATTTGGGGATTATTGTTCGGGTTTCTGTGACATAATCTATTCTTAGTGAACCCATGCCAGGGAGTCTTAAACTCTCACATTTTCATTCATGTGACTTAGTAGTTTGGTCTCAGTAAATAACTGCATTTTGTGTATGTGTTTTTCCCACCAAAGATAAATTTTAACCTTACAAAGACAGTGTACTAGACTCTTCCACAACTGCAGTTGCATTTTTAGGAAAAGCATTCGCTCTGTCTCACGTTTTCCTGCGCACTTTTCTTATTCTATACATGACACTTGGAGCAGTGGTTCTCAGCTCTAGCTGCACATGAAAATCATCTGGGGAGATTTTTAAAAGCATAGATGCTTGGACTTCATCCCATACCAATGGAATCAAAATTCCTATGAGTAGGGCATAGGTATTGGTATTTTGGGTAGCTCCCAGGTGAACTGTGCAGCCAGGGTTGAGAACCAGTGCCTACAAGGGTCAGTTAGGATTGCTTTGCTCACATCACTTTTTTTTTTTTTAACATCTTTATTGGAGTATAATTGCTTTACAATGATGTGTTAGTTTCTGCTTTATAACGAAGTGAATCAGCTATACATATACATATATCCCCATATCTCCTCCCTCTTGCATCTCCCTCCCACCCTCCCTATCCCACCCCTCTAGGTGGTCACAAAGCACCGAGCTGATCTCCCTGTGCTATGAGGCTGCTTCCCACTAGCTATCTGTTGTACATTTGGTAGTGTATATATGTTCATGCCACTCTCTCACTTCGTCCCAGCTTACACTTCCCCCTCCCCGTGTCCTCAGGTCCATTCTCTACATCTGCGTCTTTATTCCTGTCCTGCCCCTAGGTTCTTCAGAGCCTTTTTTTTTTTTTTAGATTCCATATATATGTGTTAGCATATGGTATTTGTTTTTCTCTTTCTGACTTACTTCACTCTGTGTGACGGACTCTACGTCCATCCACCTCACTACAAATAACTCAATTTCGTTGCTTTTTATGGCTGAGCAATATTCCATTGTATATATGTGCCACATCTTCTTTATCCATTCATCTGTTGATGGACTCTTAGGTTGCTTCCATGTCCTGGCCATTGTAAATAGACCTGCAATGAACATTGTGGTACATGACTCTTTTTGAATTATGGTCTTCTTGGGGTATATGCCCAGTAGTGGGATTGCTGGGTCGTATGGTAATTCTATTTTTAGTTTTTTAAAGAACCTCCATACTGTTCTCCATAGTGGCTGTATCAATTTACATTCCCACCAACAGTGCAAGAGGGTTCCCTTTTCTCCACACCCTCTGCAGCATTTATTGTTTGTAGATTTTTTGATGATGGCCATTCTGACCAGTGTGAGGTGATACCTCATTGTAGTTTTGATTTGCATTTCTCTAATGATTAGTGATGTTGAGCATCCTTTCATGTGTTTGTTGGCAATCTGTATATCTTCTTTGGAAAATATCTGTTTAGGTCTTCTGCCCATTTTTGGATTGGGTTGTTTGTTTTTTTGATATTGAGCCACATGAGCTGCTTGTATATTTTGGAGATTAAACCTTTGTCAGTTGCTTCGTTGGCAAATATTTTCTCCCGTTCTGAGGGTTGTCTTTTCATCTTGTTTATGGTTTCCTTTGCTGTGCAAAAGCTTTTAAGTTTCGCTAGGTCTCATTTGTTTATTTTTGTTTTTATTTCCATTTCTCTAGGAGTTGGGTCAAAAAGGATCTTGCTGTGATTTATGTCATAGAGTGTTCTGCCTATGTTTTCCTCTAAGAGTTTTATAGTGCCTGGCCTTACATTTAGGTCTTTAATCCATTTTGAGTTTATTTGCTCACATCACTTTATCAAGATTTTTTAGAAAGGTATTCCAAAGAAATCCATGGGAATTTAACATATGTTAATAATAATGACTCTTTGCATTTGCCTGGAGATTTTAACATTTTATATTACTCTCACAGCTCATTTGCTATTTGCATAATTAATCAACATTTATGAAATATGTATCAGGGGCCACACTAGGTGCTAGAACAAAAAAGATGAAGAAGACATGACTCTTGCCCTTCAGAGATATACAGACTAGTAAATGAAGTCAAACAAATACACTTCTAGACAAGTCACAGGTGCCATGTATAGAGTACAATGGAAGTCCAAGGAGAGTCATCTGGTATACCTAGGAGGTTCAGAACAGGACTCATCCAGGAGGTAGCTCTTTTGCTGAGTCTTGAAAAATGAGTAAGGGGTCTCCAAGTGGAAGGTAGGGGGTTAAGAGAGGTTTCAGAAATTTCAGGCAGAGGGAGTAGAATAAGCAGACACTGAAGCTATGAAACATACTGGTGTGTTTGGTTAATTAGGTAGAAGGAAAGGTAGAAAAAGAAATGAGGCTAGAGAGTTCCCAGGGGACTTAAATCCCATACTATAGGATTTGGACCTTATCCTGGAGGCCACTATGATAAAAATCACATAACCTTATCAATAAAAAATTTTAGCACAACTTTTAATATACGTTTTTTTGTTTATAGTTTACCTTAATGGAATGCTATGTTAATATATTATAAAACATAAGCCAAAGATAGAAATTTTTAAAAGGACAAGATTAAAAATAACTCTAAATGGAAGTTCTGATGTTGTCCTCCTTCACTCCAGTGAATCACCTTGCACATCCCTGCAGTATGTATACCCCGCTTTGAGACGCCACAACAGACATGTAGAGTCAGTGAAGTGACTTTCTCTGTACTTCACAGAACCTGTGAGGAAGCAAAAGTAAGAAAACTAAGCCCCAGAGGTAGTGACTTCTGGAGGTCATGCAGCTCGTTATAGTGTAGGGAGCCCTGGGACTCACGACTAAACCCCAGGCCGGTGTTCCTCCTACTACCTCACATCACCTCCCTTGAGCTGTACTCCTTACCACAAAGTCAGGAGGCTTTGGACGAGATACAGCTGTGTGTTCAATTATGTGATGCTTCCTTATGTTACCAAAATATGAGAGAAATTCTGACAAAGAGACCATAAAACATCATTGGGATGAATATGAATTAGGACCACTGTATTGAGATCTAGGAGGGGAATCATTTATCTGAAATGAATGAGGAATATATTCATCTTAGTTAACAGAGAGCTACCATGTACATGTAAGAATGAATTATCAATTTTTAAAGAGGGCAATATTGCATAGTAGATGGAAAGAACATTGGCTTTGGAGTCAGGTGACCTGAGTTTGAATCCTAACTCTGCCACTTAATATGCTTTGTATAAACTTGGGCAACTTGCTTAAGCTGACTCACCAGTGAAGCCTGGCTGGATGATTTTTCCCATAAGACTGATGTGAATACTAAATAAACTCTCAGTAGATGTTCTTTTTCCTCCCATTCCTCAACAAATAGAATGCCACAAATTGTGCTAACCACTAAAATTGGACTGAACATTATTCCATCCTACTTGGATCATGCACAAGGCAGGAATTTCTATTAAATCATTTTTGTAAATTAGAGGAAGGCTTGCTTCGTATTGGAAAAAGTGTTGACTAGTTTTTTTTTTCTATATGTAATAATAGCTACCATTTACTGAAGGTCTACTAGGTGCCTAGGATTTTATTAGCTAGTATACATATAATATTTCATTTAATTTTTACAGCATCATTAGCGGCAAGTATTATTGTCCTTATTTTATAAATGAAGTTAATTGGTAGAGAGCCTACAACTAGAATCTACTCTTATTTGTCCAAACTCTTCTCCCTTAACTATTACTTTAGGTTAAAGGGTATGAATCTAAAACCTCATTTCACAAACTCTTTCACAGAACACTAGCTTCTTCAGATATAAGTATTCATTCCAGAGTCAAGACTGTCTATTGGGCTTCCCTGGTGGCGCAGTGGTTGATAATCTGCCTGCCAAGGCAGGGGACACGGGTTCGAGCCCTGGTCCAGGAAGATCCCACATGCCACGGAGCAACTAAGCCCGTGCGCCACAGCTACTGAGCCTGCGCTCTAGAGCCCGCGAGCCACAACTGCTGAGCCCATGTGCCACAACTGCTGAAGCCCGTGCGCCTTGAGCCCGTGCTCCGCAACAAGAGAAGCCACTGCAATGAGAAGCCCGTGCACCACAACAGAGAGTAGCCTGGCTCGCCACAGCTAGAGAAAGCCCGTGCGAAGCAACGAATTCCCAACATAGCCATAAATTTATTTATTTATTTATTTATTTATTTATTTATAAAATGTATTTGACCATAGAAACCTTTCTGGTTTCCAGGAATACATATTAACATCACCCAGGAAAAAATATTCAATAACCACTAATTTGAGAAATGCTTATCTAAAGAAACTATGAGATTAATTCCATTTGATATGCTTTTTGGTATTATCTGAAAGCCAAAAACAGATGAAATATTGTTTTCCTAACCCTTTGGAAGATTTAGTAGGTTCAGGACAGGGAATACTATATGGTTCTTTTCTATAGCAACAATTCCACACAGATAAGCCTTTAGTCTCCACTGCTTGCTGCTCATCCATCTTGGTCCCTTTCACAAACATAAAATTTGTTTTGGAAAGACAAAACTAAAGGTATTATGGTTCTGAGCATCCTGGAACTATGCCATCCTATTCAGGGTGAACTTTTCAGAACAGAAAGAATGACTGTACTGCATGTCAAACAACTCATGGGAGAAAACATCTCTCTTCCTATACACGTGGCTATGACTAAAGAAAGCTTGCTCCTTATAAAGAATTCTCAGTGGTGGAGCTGCAGGGCTGATTGATGAGTGCTGCCTACCAGAGTAGGGAAAATGCAAAGAGAAGCTGCACACAAAACAGGAAGAACGCAGACTGCCAATCTGCAGTTCCCCGTGGTCCCCTGCTGGGGTCTGGAGGCTGTAGGAAAAGGACAAGACAAGGGGGAGAATGCAGAGAGAGGTGGGAGAGGATTGTAGCCAGTGAAAGCCAGGATGAGGTTGGTGTGTTTGTTCCACTATTGGACTGAGCTCTGTCAGGCAGACGCTGAACAACACAATATAGATTTAGAGCTTGTTAAGATCAGGTGCACAGGTATGTCACTTCCCAGTAATCAACAGAAGGCTTTATGAAAGTATAATCTGGGGCACCAGTTTCCTTCTGGGAAAAGTGCCTTCTTACGCTTTCCTTAAAGAAATAGTATTTTGGTTTAGATTGTTGAGAAACCAATCAGAAAACAGAGAGGTTAAGCTTGAGGGGGCCAATGCAGTGATGAAGGGCAGGATTGAAAAAGCCGCACTTCCTTCCTATCACATACAGAAGTGTCTAGGAAATACTTGACCACATAATACGATGAAGTTTGGGTCCTTTTTTTCCCCAGAGGCAAAAGACATGGCTGTAACAGGATATCAATATAAATTTTAAACTGTAATACAGGGTATTCTATCTCAGATTTTAGAGTTAACCTATCTGTGCAGTATAAAGCCACTATTTGATGAAGGTGTATTATCCCCAAATATAATCCTAATAGAAAACAGGAGAAAGGAGTCTCTATTAAGTTGCTGCTTTGTATTTACCCAGAACCTCAACTTTGGTTATTTTGCCTCTCCATTATTCTCATCTAAAGAAGTCATTTTCTTTTAACCTTAAATAAAATTTTCAGGTCCTAAAAAATTATTTTTCCCCTTTGGCCAGTGACCAGAAGCCCCCAAGTTTCTCTAATGTTAAAGTTCTACTTTAATTATGTTCAAAATAGCTTGAGTTTGAAAGATATTGTTGATTGGGCTCTATGAAGTGCAAGAGATGTTAAACTTTACAGAGCATTCATCAACAACTCAAGTCACCAGTGTCCATGATGGACAGAATCAGGTTGATTTCACTTCCCAGGGTAAGAGAATACCCTAACAATTCTGATTATCCTCAGGCTATTACTCCTGGTGCCTTAAAAGCCATTCCTCAAATGTCATTTGCTGTCACCATCATTTTCTGCCAGAGATGCCAGCATGGTAACTTCTGAATTGTCCCACTAGTGTAATATATAGATAGATAGATAGATAGATCACGATGTATTATATATATATATATATATTATATATTATATATCCCAATGAAAAACATGAGTGCCCAAATTTACACAACATCATTTTTTATAATAGCTTTACTGAGATATAATTCACATACCATTAAATTCACTCTTGTATAAGGTACAATTCAGTGGTTTTTAATGTATTCATGGGATTGTGCAACCATCACCACTATCTAATTTTAGAACATTTTCACTGTCCCAAAAAGGAACCTCATGCCCACTGACAGTCACTCCCTGTTCCTCTCTGTCTCCATCCCATATATTGGAAATTTCTTACAAATGGAATCATACAACATGTGATCTTTTTGATCAGTTTCTTTCATTTAGCATAATGTTTTCAAGGTTCATCCAAATTGTGGTATATATAAGTACTTCATTCCCTTTTATTTGCAAATTTTTATTCCATTGTATGCATAGAACACATTTTATTTATTCATCAGTTTTTGAACATTTGGATTGCTTCTACTTTTTGGCTATTTGAAAACTATAAATATTTATATACAAAGTTTTGTATAGACATATATTTTCAGTTCTCTTGGGTATATACCTAGAAGTGGAATTGCTGGGTCATATGGTAAATCTAAATTTAATTTTTTGATGAACTGCCAAACTATTTTTCAAAGAGGCTACACCATTTTACAATCCCACCAGTAATCTATGAAGGTTAAAATTTCCCCACATCTTTGTCAGCACTTGTTATTGTCTGTCTTTTTTATTTTAGTCATCTTAGTAGGTGTGAAGAACTGTTTCATTGTTTTTGATTTGAAAATCAAATCCCTAATGACTAATGAGGTTGAACATCTTTTCATGTGTTTATTAGTCATTTGTATGTCTTCATTTAAGAAACGTCTATTCAGATCCTCTGCTCATTTTTTACTTGGGTTGTTTTTTTGTTATTGAGTTGTAACAGTTAATTACATATTCTAGCTAGAAGTCTCTTATCAGATACACGATTTGAAAACATTTTCTACATTTTTGTGGATTGCCTTTTCATTTTCTTGATGATGCCCTTTGAAGCATGTAAGCTTTTCATTTTCATGAAGTCTAATTTATTTATTTTTTTCTTTTGTCACTTGTGCTTTTGTCATATCCAAGAACCCATTGCCAAATTCAGTGTCATGAGGATTTATTCTTGTGTTTTCTTTAAGAGTTTTATGGTGTTAGCTCTTTCATTTAGGTTACTGGAAATGTAGGTTAAATTTCATTTCCAGTGTTAGCTCATTCATTTTGAATGTGTTATTACTAATCTAATCTCTATTCTTTTGAATGTGGATATCCAGTTATCCCAGAACCATTTGTTGAAAAACCTCTTTTCCCCTCCATTGGATTGTCTTGACACCCTTTTCAAAAATCAGTTGACCATGTAAGAGTTTATTTCTGGGCTCTCTATTCTACTCCATTGATGTATATTTCTATCCTTATGCCAGTACCACACTATCTTAATTACCGTAGCTTTATAGTAAATTTTGAAATCAGGAAGTGTGAATTCTCCAACTTTGTTCTTCATATTCAAAAGTTTTGAGGGTTGTTTTTCTAACTTTCCTCAGTCCTTTGCATTTCCATGTGAATTTTAGGATCAGCTAGTCAATTTCTACAGATAAAGGCAGCTGAGATTTTGATATGGATTGCACTGAATCTGCTGATCAATTTGGGGAGTATTGCCATCTTAACAATATAAGTCTTCTGATAAATGAACATGAGTTGTCTTCCCATTTATTTAGGTCTTCTTTAATTTGTTTCAATGATGTTTTGTAGTTTTCAGTATACAAGTCTTTCATCTCTTTTGAAAAATTTATTCCTCAGTATTTTCTTCTTCTTGGTGCTATTGTATAAAGAATTGCCTCTTAATTTCATTTCCAAATTGGTCATTGATAATATATAGAAATACACTGTATTCCCTTATATCAGGCAACTTTGCTGAACTTGTTGATTAGTTCTAGTAGTTTGTGTACGTGTGTTTGTGTGTATGTATTCCTTAGAATTTTCTATATAGTCAATCATATAACTTGCAAAGAGATCATTTTATTTCTTCCTTTTCAATCTGGATGCATCTTTTTTTTTTTCTTGCTTAATTATCCTGACTAGAACTTGCAGTATAATATTGAGTAAAAGTGACAAAAATACACATCCTTGTTTTGTTCTTGATTTTAGGGGGACAGCATGCAGACTTTCACCACTAAGTATGATTTTTAACTGTGCAATTTTGGTATATGGCTGGCCTTTATCTAGTTTTTCTAGTTCATCAAGTGATTTTTTTCAAGAAGGAATGTTGGACTGTGTGAAATGCTTTTTCTGCATCTATTAAGATAATCATGTCATTTTTGCCCTCTAATCTAATATTAATATAATATATAATTAATGTAATATAGTAATATTACATTGATTGAAGGTTGTATACTGAGCAATCATGTCATTTTTTGTCCCTTATTCTATTAATATAATATAATATAATGTAACATAACATAATATAATATAATATAAATGTTACATTGATTGAAGCTTGTATGTTGAATAATCTTGCATTCCCAGGATATGTTCCACTTGTTCATGGTGTATAATTCTCTTATTATGTTGCAAGATTCGGTTTGCTAGTGTTTTCTCAAGAAGTTTTGCATATATATTCTTAAGAGATATTTTCTTGTGGTGTCTTTGTCTCATTTTGGTATCAGGGAAATACTGGCCTCATAGAAATAGTTTGGAAGTATTCCCCCCTCTTCTACTTTTTGGAAGAGCATCTGAAGTTTGGTGTTCTTTTATAAGCATTTGGTAAAATTCACCAGTGAAGCCATTTTGGCCTGGACTTTTCCTTGTGGGAAGCTTTTTTTATTACTAATCTAATCTCTATTCTTATTATACTCAAATTTTCTATTTTTTCTTGAGTCTGTTTCAATCATTGTGCCTTCGTTTTTCTGTTTCATCTCGATTATCTAATCTGTTTGCATACAGTTGTTCATAGAATTTGCTCATGATAGTTTTTATTTCCGTTAGATTAATGTTCCCTCTTTTATTCCGAATTTGGTAACTTCAGTATTCTCTCTTTTTTTCTTGGTTAGTCTACTTAAGTATTTGTCAGTTTTCTTGATCTTTTCCAAGAATGAACTTTTGATTTTTCAAATTTTCTCTATTGTTTTACCCTTCTCTGTATTATTTATTTCTACTCTAATGCTTATTATTTCCATTCTTCTTCTTGCTTTGGGTTTAGTTTGCTTTTCTCTTCCTAGTATCTGTAGGTGGAAATTCAGGTTATTAATATGATATCTTTCTTGTTTGATATAGGCATTATAGCTATGAATTTTACTCTAATAACTGTTTTAACTATATCCCATAAGCTTCAGTATGATAGATCTTCATTTTCATTATCTCATAGTATTATCTAATTTCCCTTGTGATTTTATTCTTTGACCCATTGGTTATTTAGGAGTGTACTATTTAATGTATCTGTACTTTCAAATTTTCTAAAAATTCTTCTGTTATTGATTTCTAATTTTAGTCCACATGGTCAGAGAATATACTTTGCTGGATTTAAATCCTTTTAAATTTATTAAGGCTTGTTTTATGACCTAACATATGATCTATCCTGGATAAACATTCCATATGCACTTGGGAAGACTTTTTATTCTACTATTGTTGGGTAAAGTGTTCTATAGATGTTGTTATGTTTAGTTGGTTTGTAGTGTTGTTCAAATCTTCTATTTCCTTGTTGATTTTGCCTACTTGTCCTTTTCATTATTGAAAACAGGGTACTGATGTTTCCAACTATTGATATTATTATTATTCAATTCTATCATTTTTTGCTTCATGAATTTTAGGGCTCTGTTGTTAAGTACCTCCATATTTATAATTATTATGTCTTCCTCATGGATTGACCCGTTTATCATTATAAAATTCCCTCCTTTGTCTCTGATAACAATTTTTATCCAAAAGTCTATTTTGGGGGCTTCCCTGGTGACGCAGTGGTTGAGAATCTGCCTGCCGATGCAGGGGACACGGGTTCGAGCCCTGGTCTGGGAGGATCCCACATGCCGCGGAGCGGCTGGGCCCGTGAGCCACAATTACTGAGCCTGCGCATCTGGAGCCTGTGCTCCGCAACAAGAGAGGCCGTGATGGTGGGAGACCCACGTATCGCGATGAGGAGTGGCCCCGGCTTGCCACGACTGGAGAAAGCCCTCGCACAGAAACGAAGACCCAACACAGCCATAAATAAATAAATAAATAAATAAAAATTTTTTTAAAAAAGTCTATTTTGTCTGATGAAAGTATAGCTATTCCAGGTCTCTTTTGGTTACTGTTTACATGGTAAATCTTTTTCCATCCTTTTACTTTCAACCTATTTGTATGTTTGAATCTACGGTGTGTCTCCCATAGGCAGCATATAGTTAGATCATGTTTTGTAAATCTACTCTGCCACTCTCTGCCTTCTGTTTGGAGTTTTAAGTCCATTAATATTTACTATAATTACTGGTGAGGTTGGATTTGTATCTGTCATTTTGCTCTTTGTTTTCTGTATTTATTTTTCTCATGTCTTTTTATTCCTCTATTCCTTGACTACTGCATTCTTTTATGTTAAATAGATATTTTCTAGTATACCATTTTAATTTCCTTGTTGCTCTTTTACTGTATTTTTAAATTTGTGTTTTTAGGGTTTGCCCTAGGGATTGCAATTAACATCTTAACTGAAAACAATCTAGTTTGGATTAATACCAATTTATATTCAGTTATATATAAAACTTGGCACCAGTATAGCTCCATTCCTCCTCTCCTCCTTTGTGTTGTTATTGTCATACAAATTAAACTTCATAATTATAAATCCATCAACACAGTTGTATAATTATTGCTTTATGCAGCTGTCTTTTAAATAAGACTGAAGAAGAAAATAGGTACAAGCAAAAAATACGTTTAAACTGTCTTTTATTTTTATAAATTTGGTTATCTTTACTGGTGCTCTTTATTTTCTTCATGTGGATTTGAGTTACTGTCTAGTGTCTTTTCATTTCATCCCAAAGGTTACCCTTTACTGTTTATCGTAGGACAGGTCTCCCAATGATGAATTCTCTCAGTTTATCTGAGAATGTCTTAATTTATCCTTTGTTTTTGAAGGATAGTTTTGCTGGATATAAAATTTTTTGTTGATAGTCTTTCTTTCAGCATTCTGAATATCTCATTCCATTGCCTTCTAGACACTAGCTTTTTGATGAGAAGAAGATGTTAATCTTCTTGAGGAGCCCTTGAACTTGATGAGTCACTTATCTCTTGCTATTTTCGAGATTCTCTTTTTGTCTTTGTCTTTGGACAGTGTGACTGTGGTGTGTCAAGGTGTAGATCTCTTTGACTTTGTACTACTTGCTTTTATTGAGCTTCTTGGATCTGCTGATAAATTTTTTTTTCATCAAAATTGGGAAGTTTCTAGCCATTATTTCTTCATGCCCCTTTCTCTTTCTTCTCTCTTCTTGGACTCTCATTGTACATATGTTGGTACACTTGATAGCGTTCCATGGGTCTCTGACATTCTGTTTGTTTTTCTTCATTCTTTTCTCCTTCTGTTTCTCAAATTTATTAATCTCAATTGACTTATATTCAAGTTTGCTTATTCTTTCTTCTGTTAAGCCTTCCCTCAGTGATATTTTCATTTCAGTTATTATACTGCTTAACTCCAAAATTACTATTTTTTAATAGTTTCTATCTCTTTATTGACACTCTATACTTGGTGATATATTATTTTCATATTTTCCTTTAATTCTTTAGACATGGTTTCCTTTAGTTATTTTAAATATATCTGCAATGGGTAGTTTAAAAATCTTGTCTATTAAATCCAACATCCAGGGACAGTCTATTGACTGCTTTTTTTTTCTGTGTATGAGCCATGTGTTTCTCTTTATCTGCATGTCTCTTAAGTTTTTGTTGAACTCTACATATTTTCAATAATATAATGTAGCACTCTGGAAGTCATATTACTCCTTAGAGTTTGTTGTGATGCTGTTTGTTGATGCTGCTTATTTAGTGTTTTTCCTGGACTAATTATGTAACTGTATATTCTCTGTCAGAGCAACGGATACCTATGCTCAGTTAGCTAAGCGGTCAGCTAATGACAGATATTTCCTTAAATGCTTTGAACCTTAGCCATTGCCAAGGGGCTATGGGTGTGTATTGGAGCATGCCTTTAATGTTTTAACAGGCAATTTACAACTCTGCCTTACCCTTAATATCTTGCTTGCACATAGCCTCAAGGTCAGCCAGAGGTGAGAGATTAGGTCCTTCCCAGGTCTTTCCTGAGTATATACACAGCCCTGTACATATGCATGGCCTTCTAGATTACCAGGAATATGTTGGAGCATTTCAGACCTTCCTATGGACATTTTGTTCTCCAGTTTTTCCTATAAAGTTTTTGGTCATCCTCTATTTAACCCTAACTAGCATCACTGCTTCTGGCAGCTGCGATGTTAAACACTTGCTGCTGATTGTTTCAATGAATGCCCTGGGGATGTGGTATTTATTATAATAAATATAATAACAAATTTTGATGGGAGGAATTAATTTAGTGCAAGGAGTCTGAGAAGGAGATGACATAAGAGCTGGGGATGATTTATGGGCTGTAATTTGCCACACAGAATAGGAGAGTGGGCATTGAAGCAAAGAAGGCATCCCTAGAGCCCACAAAGTATTGAGACCTGGTAGTGCAGGGTGACTAATGCCCAGGAAGAAGTTATGCCTGGAAAGGGAGCATGACATAAGATAGTGAGGGACTTTAGCTAAGAAAGGCATGGGCTACGGAAGACTAAGAAATTGAACCTTTAGTTCTTTAGGTAATGTAAAGTCATAGAAACTTCTTAAGGAGAGAAATTATTCAATCATTAATTTATTCAACAAATATTTATTGAGTGTCTATTATATGATAGGCACTGTTCTATGCATTGGGGATACAGCAGTGAACAAGACAGTAAGTCCTAACCTCATAGAGCTTACATTCTTGGGGGAAAGAAATACAATGAGAAAAAAATATTAAATATGTAATATAGATTTAGGTTGGAATACATACTTTAGAGAGAGCTTTGGAGCCTGGAGTTTAGGAGATGGCTGTGTAGGGGTAGTCAAGGGAAGCCATCTCTGAGGAGGGCACAGTCACTGAAATAAGTCACTGAAATAAGAGCAAACCATCCAAAGTCTTGAGGAGCAGCAAATCCAGAGAGGAGCAATGGCAAGTTTGAATACCTTGAGACAAGAACGGAATTAAGTTTTTCAAAGAAACACAAGAAAGCTTGGGAGTAAAGTAAGGGATAGAGTGATAAGAGATTAGGTCTAATAAAGAAGCATGGGTCAGATAATGCTTGTGGATTAGGGTAAAGAGTTTTAGTTTTACTGTAAGTAAGGGTAAGGGAAGCCATTGGAGGAACTTAAGCAAGGAAGTGACATAATCTGATTTACATTTTCAAAGATCACTGGTTACCTGTATGAAAATGGACACTAGAGGGACAAGAGTAGAAGAAAGGGGACTAATTTATTGGAGAGATTATGGTGGCCTGGATGAAGTGGTGTCTGGTGAGCTGGTGAAATATACTTGTATTTAAGTTACGTTTTAAAGAGATTATTAGGAGAAAGAAAGGAATCAAGGCTGATTCCTAGTTTGTGAGCTTAAGCAACTGAGTGAACTGTGGTGCTGACAATAGAGAAAGGGAAGAAGGGCAGAGGGAAAAATCAGGGGTTTAGTCTGGGACATACTAAATTTGAGATGTCTACTAGCTGTACTAGCACAGATGCCAAGTAGGCATTTGGATATTTGAGTCTAGTGCTTAGGAGAGAAGTCAGAACTGGGTGTAAAAATTTGCAAGTCACCAGCTGAGAGATGGCATTTGATGAGACCTAGGGAATGTTCACTATAGTGAACAAATTTGTCATTTATGAATAAAATATCAAGATTAATTTATGTTTTAAGCATCATTTTTATGTAGCCTGAATATAGATTTTTATTTCTCCCTTTATATACCCCAATCTCACCATCAGTATTTGCTGCTGCTTCCTTATAAACCAATTAGCTTCATATTGTCACTATGAATAATAATAGCCATTAAGCCCTCCTCAAGGCAAGCGGTAGACACAGGACTGTTTAAGAAATGTCCTCTTTCCGTTCTTATGTAGAAAGTTCACATGGGAAGTTCTACATTATGCCATTCTGCTATAGTTCATTATTCTTAACAAAGAATGTGTCAGTTGCACATAATGGAACTGTATTTTGTATGTTACAGGTCACTTTGGTTTGGAAAATTGTTAAGCAACCACTTTTTTGTCTCTTTACCCCATCTGGACTTTGAATATTAAATTTTGGGGAACAGACTCAGCATTTGCATTAGCAAATAATGTACTTTGCCTTCCTACTCATTGAACTATGGAAATTAGTCTGCACTATTATTTGATAATCTGTTTCAAAATACTGTTTCAGTTGGCAGTGCGGGGATAATTTCCCCATGTGGTTGAGGCTATTTAGTGAATTGATTAAGAAACAAAAGGAACCAGCCTTGATTCTGAATTCCTTTCCAAAAGTCCTGAAAGCCCTCTAACAGAAGGAAATTTTCTTCTGACACCATTAGACAATCTAAGATTTCACAAAGGGATTGCATGACCTCAGAATAAAACTAACTATACCCCTTCCACATTTGTGTCCCTAAGGCAATGTGTCTTTCTTTGGGTTGGTGGTGCACAAGAACAAGGTAAAAATAGCCTATAGGGAACAAAATAGAAATGAGAGACAGAGGGCTTGGGAGAAGCCACTTGGGTTTCCTAAAGTCAAATACACAAAAAACACTTGGAGTTAGTGTGTATGTTCAAAAGTAAATACAGCCATTTTGTATAGAAGAAAATAGAGAGGGAAAGAGAAATAGAACCCCATGAGGAAAAAATGTATATATTCTTAAAACTTGTATTATCTAACTTATTAAGAAATAAATGACAATGAATAAAAATGACGCTTCTTTTAGACACTGGAAGGTTATTCTCTGGTAATGTGTGAAAAATAGCAACATGGAGGGACTATTGGTGCCTTTAAGCTTGAAATTATGTAGCAAGCCTTTCTGTGAAGTTGGGGGCTGTGCAGTCTCACCACTGCAATGGTGACTCCCTGCTTTCATTAGAGCCCTGCTGCTTCCTTTTCTCCTGTCCTGAGGGAAGAATGGGAGAAATAGGGAGAATCTAGGCATATGTGGCAGCATCTAAGTCTGGGGCCCACCATGCCTGACTCTCCATTTGCTTTCACATGTGTTGCTTACTTGCAGCCCAAGTGGGAATAGACCAAGAAGGCAAAGCATAAACCTATTTTTAATGAATGCAGAAATAAATGACTCCTTTGGTGTCCCCCAAAGATATTAAGAACAAAAAAGGGCAAGGAGAAGGAAGGCATTAAAAGAAAATAAATGGCTCTGATAAAAGTAGGGAAGATGAAAAATGAGAAACGGCTATTATTTAGGGAACTAAATGGTAACTGTATCAGGCTCTACTTTCTCTTAATAAAGAAACAAAGCCCTACTTTCCCTCCATTGTCAAAGGTAGATTTTGTTTTCCTTCAAATGTTGATTGGTGGCTGGGAGCAGTGATGAAGTGGTCAGCAACCATTTTATCATCTACCCAAAAGTGGTTTCTACAAATTCACTCTGTTTTTATAGCATGCCTACTATATTCAGGTAGGAAATATGTTTTTTTGCATTTGTGTGTGAATTTCAGAACAAAAATCACTGGAAGCTAAACCTTTAAGGAATGTTGGATTTATCAACTAAATTTTTTTAACAAGCAAACTAAAGCCTCGCTTCATGCACCAATAGTTCGTCTTTTGGTATTGAAGCTCCTCCTAGACATTGAGGAACTCTCGGGGAATCTATTATGCATAATAAGAACTGCCATGTTTTTCCAGGAATTTCTAAGAAAGTTCTATTTTTACAAAAAGTCCACAAATAAATCAGAACTTAAGTGTGTATACAACAACATTCATGTTAAGATCTCAAGAGAGAATTGTATCAATTTAATTCCTTTTTTTATGCAGTGACATAGTTACACTTACCTTTCTGATGAAGTAAATAGAATCAATGTACAGGGAGCAGGGGTTTATATTGTCAAAGGAAAGCCTGCAATGAGTGACAGCTATGAACCAGGGATCAAAAAACCCTCACTAAAAAGCACATAAATTCCATTATATTCAGAGCGTGAGAGGAATAAAAGGTTAAAGTTATTTAAAAGGACAAGATGTGTGTATTTTAAAGTTGCACAAAGATACCTCTTGGGTTATGACATTATTAAATATTAACATCACAAAATAAAATTACAGGAAACTCTAAATAATGAAAAATACCGTGCTCAAGCAGAAATGCCACTGGAGGGTAGCTACACCAGCACCAAGCAATTGCAGAGTAATTCTCAATGTGCAAAAACAAAGGACTAACTGAATCATTGTTTCCTTCTTGACATCTTGAAGTAATAAAAAATTGCAATACCAGACATCCCTCACATTTGCTTGAGGTTATAGGAGGAAAATATTTTTGCTCTGCAGGTGCTGTTTCCTTTAAGATCCATTTTGAAAAGTATAGAAATTTGGTTCAGACTGGAATTTATTAAAATCTAGAACTTTAAGCTCACTGAAAGGAAGGTTCTATACTAAATGTCAAAAAGATCCTTTCAAATTAACCCTTATAGTTACCATCTTTATAGATGGAAATACTCCTCATTTACAATCACTTTCCTCAAATTAACTTCCTCGGTGAACATAGTCTTTAAATAAACTCAACCAAAGCATACCAAAGCAGGCAAACGGATCACAGCAGCGGGTCATCTAATAACTTTCTCAACTCACCCCACCCTCTCTGCTTCTTGAGTTGGAGGGTAGAATATGTAGGCATGGCACAATGGGAGTCAGGTGATGTTCCTTGTATAATTAAAAGGCTCCTAAACGTCAAGCATTTGCCTTAAAACCTCATTAGAATACAGCAATAATTGACAGAATCTATAGAAAACACACTGAGCTACTTGAAGGGGTAGTATAACATTATACAGTAATGTGGCTAGTAGGATGAATCCCAGGTGGAAAAACAGTGGTCAAGCAAAGAGGAAAATCATTGAAGGAATTCAAGAGATCTAAGATGGTTCCTTCAAACCGCTCTCACAGAAAGAGGTTTACAAGCCTCCCCCATCAGGTAACTTTGCAATTCTATCTGGACTTTGAGTTTGCTGAGGTGAGGAACTGTATTAGCTCAGTACTTGGGTTCATGATGGCATACAGTATAAACTCTGACATGTGGTAAATGCTCCCTTAAATGTTTGTTGAGAAATGGAAAGCATGAAGGGAGAGAAGACAGGAAAGAAGGAAGGACAGAGAGGGAAAGGGAATGTAAAAAGGAGAAAAGAAAGAAGAATTGATGGCCAGGGAAGGAAAAAAGAAATACTTTTAACAAGTCCTAGTAATTATTTTTTGCCTCCCTGGAATAGCCAAATACATTATATACATGTCCTGGATTCTTGTTTGAAAATTGAAGTTTGTATTAACTTGCTGCCATCCACAGCTTCTACAAGCAGCTGAAATTGCTGTCTAACTCTTGTGGAATGTAATTATCTTAGCACTTAGCAAAGCAGTAGAGTTTCAGGTATAAGGTATGCGTTGAGATTGATGGTTTGAAGATACACTTCTAAGGAGGGTTCATTGTAAGTCAGCCAGCTGTTTCTGGCCGCAAGCAGTTGATAAGGTAAGTGGACCAGGATTTAAGTGTTCTGTGTGCTTAGTAATACTCGTAGCTTTTTGGAGTAGATACGTCTCCACACTCATCAAACAACAGCCCCAACAGCTGGCAGAGTTTTATCCAGATCTAGAAGCCCACCCAGCCTTTGAAGCACATCTGAAAGTGCCTTCTTCAAACAATCTGAGTGAACAGTGTGCTTTTATTCCTCTGTTCTCCAAGGTGTGAAACTTGCAGAGAAGCTAAAACAGAGTAGGCAGAGACAGGCATGATGTATCTCACTGCGTTTCCCAGTATGCATCATACGATGACTTTCATTCATCCATCTAGCACTTGGGCCAGGCTAGTGTACGTGTTAAAAGTTGTAAGGAAGTCACAGACGCCTGAGCATCAAATAAGAAGAAACAGACTTAGTATAAGCAAAGTTTAGTTAGAGGCAAAGCAGATGCTCTGAAATCTCTATCCCTATCCCTGAGAATCTTCTGAAAATAGAACCCATCCAATAAGTGTGGATTGCTTTGGCTAGTTTAGATAGAGTGACTTGAAGGCAAGGGATCAGGGATTACAGAAGTGAGTTTGAATCAGGCTCTACTACAGATTAACTTTGTTACCTTAAAAGAGTTCCTTGGCTCCCTGAGATTTAGTCACCTCATCTGTGAAATGATAGTAAAAATAGAAATGTAATCTTTTTAAAAAATTTCTTTCATTGAAGTATAGTTGATTTACAATGTTGTGTTAGTTTCTGTTGTACAGCAAAGTGATTCAGTTATACATATATATATACATTATTTATCGTATTCGTTTCCATTATGGTTTATCACAGGATATTGAATATAGTTCCCTGTGCTATACAGTAGGACCTTGTTGTTTATCCATTCTATATGTAGTAGTTGGCATCTGCTAATCCCAAACTCCCAGCCCATCCCTCCCCACTTCCCCTTGACAACAACAAGTCTGTTCTCTATGTCTGTGAGTCTGTTTCTGTTTCGTAGATAAGTTCATGTATTAGATTACACATATAAGTGGTATCATATGGTATTTGTTTCTCTTTCTGACTTACTTCACTTAGTATGGTAATCTCTAGTTCCATCCATATTGCTGCAAATGGCATTATTTCATTATTTTTTATGGCTGAATAGAATCCCATTATGTATATATAACACATCTTGTTTATCCATTCATCTGTTGGTGAACATTTGGGTTGCTTTCATGTCTTGGCAAGTGTTAATAGTGCTGCAATGAACATTGAGGTACATGTATCTTTTTGAATTATGGTTTTCTACAGATATATGCCCAGGAGTGGGATTGCAGGATCATATGGTACCTCTGTTTTTAGTTTTTTGAGGAACCTCCATACTGTTCTCCATAGTGGCTGTACCAATTTATAAATACATTCTCATCAACAGTGTAGGAGGGTTCCCTTTTCTCCACACCCTCTCCAGCATTTGTTATCTGTAGACTTTTGAATGATAGCCCATTCTGGTCAGTGTGAGATGATACCTCATTTTAGTTTTGATTTGCAGTTCTCTAATAATTAGTGATGTTGAGCATCTTTTTATGTGCCTGTTGGCCACCTGTATGTCTTCTTTGGAGAAATGTCTATTAAGATCTTCTGCCCTTTTTTCGATTGGGTTGTTTTTTTGTTGTTGAGTTGTATGAGCTGTTTGTATATTTTTGAAGTTAAACTTTTGTCAGTTGCATCATTTGCAAATATTTTCTCCCATTCCGTTGGTTGTCTTCTAATTTTTTTTTATGGTTTCCTTTGCTGTACAAAAATTTATAAGTTTGGTTAGGTCCAATTTGTTTATTTTTTAAAATAATTCCATTTGTTTACTTTTGTTTTTATTTCTATTGCCTTGGGAGACTGACCCAAGAAAATACTGGTATGATTAACGTCAGAGAATGTTTTGCCTATGTTCTCTTCTAGGAGTCTTATGGTGTCATGTCTGATATATATTTAAGTCTTTAAGCTATTTTGAGTTCATTTTTGTGTGTGGTGTGAAGGTGTGTTCTAACTTCATTGATTTACATGTGGCTGTCCAATTTAGAAAGATAATCTTTAATTCACTCATTTAACGAATTATTTACTATGCACATATTTAGAAAGCATGTCACTGTGTAAATTCCACAAAAACAAGGACTTGGTTTTGATCACCATGTTCCTCAGTTCCTGGAACAGTGTCTGGCACATGGAGAGTCTTCAAAAAATATTGTTGAATGATATCATACAACAAATTAGGAAGAACAGGCTTCCTGGGTTTGAAATTCGGCTTCTCTACTGAGCTGCATGACATCAGGGCAAGTTGTTCCACCTCTCCATGCCACAGTTTTCTCATCTATGAAATGAGATGCTGGTAATAGGATCTATTTCACTGGGTTGGGTGAGGATTAAATAAGATACCATATACGAACTACATAGAACAGTGTCTGGCGCTGTGCTCAAATTGCCAGGTGCTTTTAAAATGATAAAAAATATTGTTAATTATGAACTAGTTATTATTATTATTTTTTTTTTAATGATATTCTTGTCTGCTTACATTCTTTTTATGTATGTATGTATGTATGTATGTATGTATGTATGTATGTATGTATGGCTGTGTTGGGTCTTCGTCTCTGCGCGAGGGCTTTCTCGCGCAGAGTGGCAAGCGGGGGCCACTCTTCATCGCGGTGCGCGGGCCTCTCACTATCGCGGCCTCTCGCTGCCGCGCACAGGCTCCAGACGCGCAGGCTCAGTAATTGTGGCTCACGGGCCGAGTTGCTCCGCGGCATGTGGGATCCTCCCAGACCAGGGCTCGAACCCGCGTTCTCTGCATTGGCAGGCAGACTCTCAACCAGTGCGCCACCAGGGAAGCCCTGAACTAGTTATTATTAATCAATAATTTTTATTGCTGTTTTTATTATTATCCAGCTACTGGATTAGGCACTGAGGATATAAAAATGAATAAGTCATGACCCCTGTCCCAATGAGTTTGCTTACTAGAGGATCCAACTAATAAGCAAAATTATCCATACAATACAGATATCAGTGCAACAACAGGTGACTATGGAAGTAAAAGCAGGTGCTTCACAACACAATTTGTAGAGTCAGTGAGTACTCCCTAGAGAAACTGACATGTGTGTCCTAAACTCAGTTTTTAAAACTAAATCCTCCCTGCCTAATGGAAAAGAAGCCTGTGTGTGGTTATCAGAAATCATTGTCTGCCAGAATTCCCAGGTGAATCACAGGACACGTGTACAAATATTGTTCCCTTTCTCTTCCTTGATTTCCCCTTCTGTGATGCTTACTTTATAATATCAGATAGGGTGTAGAAGACGTGCTTGGTAAGATGCCTTCATGCCTCTGTAGAACGAGCTCTAACACAGTGGCTTTCAAACTGTGTTTCAGTGAGCCCTAGGGATCTACAGACATCTCTTGGGCATGACCCCCTCTAAATCACAGGAAAACCAGACTGAGAAAGGATCTCCAGAACCTCCACTCTGCACTAACCATAAATATGGAAATTTGTGTATGATTTCTTTGGAAACGAGCACTCCACTGTGAAAGTTAACAATAATTTTTTAAAGTTTAAAATCCACTGCCTTACAGATTCTTCTAAGAAACACCTTATCAGGGAGAACAAGGTTCCCTGATCCCAGGAAAGGCAAATGTTTGGGAGAAGGAGATTTTGAGAGGCTTCTAATTCTAAATGAGGAGTTTTCTCCCTGGCATATTTCCCAGCCTAAAAAGATATTTCTTTCTAATGCAGTGTTGTAGGAAACATGGCCCAGCTAATAAAACATCAAATTTAGTGAATGATGAAATATTACTAATTCTCCTGAAGTATCGATTCATGATTTTTTACTTGGTTTCAAGTGGATCACATATTCCAAAAAGTAAACGTAAGTTTACATAAACAAACTGTAGTTACTGTTTCATCTATATTAAGGAAAAAAACATGGATTGATCCATTAAGTCTACTCCATTTATAATCGTATTGCATGTCCAGGCTATTTTTTATATCCTTGAAAGTTTGGAGAGCCATTAAGTAATAAAGAATACCAGGAGTTTCTATCATCTCTCTACACAAGCAAAATATGGTACCAAATCTGAAATACTCCAAAAGCCTGTCAAATGTAAATAGTTATATCATAAACATAGAAATACATCCTATTAATAAAAATCTATTTAACAAAAATACTTCCATTACATTTTAATTTTATTTACTAATACTTAGGTTAGCACTATTATCTCCCAGATTATTCTAATAATTTAAACATGTACAAGGAAAGAGAAATGGCACATGTTGAATGTGTACTATATACTTGGCGTTTTACATATAGCTGACCCCTTAGTGTGCAGTCATTTGTTGAATTGATGAATAAATCCTTACCATATCAAAAAGAGTCATGTACCAAAATGTTCATTGCAGCTCTATTTACAATAGCCAGGACATGGAAGCAACCTAAATGTCCATCAACAGATGAATGGATAAAGAAGATGTGGTACATATATACAATGGAATATTACTCAGCCATAAAAAGAAATGAAATGGAGGTATTTGTAATGAGGTGGATGGAGTTAGAGTCTGTCATACAGAGTGAAGTAAGTCAGAAAGAGAAAAACAAATACAGTATGCTAACACATATATACGGAATCTAAGGGAAAAAAAAAAAAAAAGGCCATGAAGAACCTAGTGGCAAGACAGGAATAAAGACACAGACCTACTAGAGAATGGACTTGAGGATATGGGGAGGGGGAGGGGTAAGATGTGACAGGGTGAGAGAGTGGCATGGACATATATACACTACCAAATGTAAAATAGATAACTAGTGGGAAGCAGCCGCATAGCACAGGGAGATCAACTCGGTGCTTTGTGACCACCTAGAGGGGTGGGATAGGGAGGGTGGGAGGGAGGGAGATGCAAGAGGGAAGAGAAATGGGAACATATTGTATATGTATAACTGATTCACTTTGTTATAAAGCAGAAGCTAACACACTATTGTAAGGCAATTATACTTCAATAAAGATGTTTAAAAAAAAAAAATCCTTACCATAACCCAGCTCTTTTATTACTGACAAGGAAACAGGTTCAGGGAAATTTCACAATGTTCCAGGTCTAATAAGAGCTAGGATTGAAACACTGTTTGTTTTCCCAGATGCCTGTATTCTATCCAATGCATCAGAGGAATTGGTACAATAAATATTGTATTACATACCTATTATGGGTTGAAATGTGTCCCCCAAAATTCCTGTGTTGAAGTCTTAACCTCCAGCCCCTCAGAATGTAACTTTATTTGAAGATAGGTTCTTTACAGATATAATTGAGTTACACTGTGGTAACTGGAGTGGGCCCTGTTCCAATATGACTGGCGTCCTTTTATAAAAAGGGGAAGTTTATAGATAGACATGCACAGAGGGAGAATATTCTGTGACAATTAAAGCAGAGATGGAGGTGATGGTGCTACAAATCAAGGAATGCACAAAAAGCTAATCAAGAAGCACGGAACAGATTTTCTCTCACAGCCCTCAGAAGGGGTGTGCCAACACATCTTCATCTTGGACTTCTAAACTCCAAAACTGTGAGACCATAAATTTCTATTTTGTTTAAGCCACCCAGCTTGTGGTACTTCGTTATGGCAGCCCCAGCAAAGTAATACACCATTACTTTCCTGGAGTTGGGTGTTGAAATTAGTAGACTTTCTCCAATTCCTAAAGTTTCCCATTGTTGAAATGGAAAATCTAAAGTGTGGTCACTTTTTAGAGTGCACCCCTACTCTCCTATGGAACTTGGTGTTGTGTTATATACACTAACAGCTGAGTTCGAAATATAGTCAACTACTTCACAAACCAGCTTCCTTCCAGTCAGCACACTTTGAAAAAGATCCGCTGAAAATATAAGTTGAAGTTACCCTGGGCAGTAAATAAGGACAACCTGAAAAAAGAGAAGAAAAATTTCTCCCAAATGACAAAGAGTTCTCTTTTTTAAGAAATCTAATTAGATAGTTTTGAAAGACAAGCAATTGGAAAGTGGGTGTTAGAGTCCAGGAGGTACAGCGTGTTTAAGTGTCCCATTGTAAATCAGTACAGATCCAGCTTAAGAACTGAGCGTTACTGACCCTTTGTAAGAGTTCAAGTGGCTGAATTATTCTTATTCAGTAACCATGATTTCTGTTTAGTAAGAGAAGGTTCTGCACAGAGCACACAAATGGTGACATCCCTGCCCTGGATCATATGCTTTCCCTGGCTGTGTACTTCAGTGGCTCTGTGTGTGCTCTATTCACTGCCTTGGTTATTGGAAGTCACTGATGGTTGACTCTACTGGAAAACTAGCATTAACACAGCTGAGATCTTTCTGGAACAGGATCACACAATTCCATTTTTTAATTTCAAATTTTTCCTTCCTAAAGACTCAAATACACCAAAATAAATTCTAAGTGAACAAAAGAGTTAAATGTAAAACAAAAACATTTTTTGAAACTAGGAGAAAAAAAAAAACAGAGCCAAGTATTTTACTGGTCTAGAAAGGAGAAAAATATTTTCTCAGGAAAAAAAAAAGGAAAATATCAATAAATTTGACTACTTGAAAAAAAAAAAAAAAGGCAAACAAAAAAGTATGGGGCATCCCTGGTGGCGCAGTGGTTGAGAATCTGCCTGCCAATGCAGGGGACACGGGTTCGAGCCCTGGTCTGGGAAGATCCCACATGCCGCGGAGCAACTAAGCCCGTGAGCCACAACTACTGAGCCTGCGCGTCTGGAGCCTGTGCTCTGCAACAAGAGAGGCCACAACAGTGAGGCCCGCGCACCGCGATGAAGAGTGGCCCCCGCTCGCCGCAACTAGAGAAGGCCCTCACACAGAAACGAAGACCCAACACAGCCAAAAATAAATAAATAAATAAATAAAAATTAAAAAAAAAAAAAAGTATGAAGAAGTATTTGCAAAATATGTCAGTGGGCGTTGGTCTTGAAATATGAAGAGTTCTTAGAAATCAGTAAGAAAAATATGAATGCCCCAATAGATGAAATGGACTAAAGATGAACAAGCTCAATTCACAAAAGAAGAAATAAAAATGCCCATAGCATGTAAAAAATGATGCAAATAATTGAGAGATAAAAATTAAAATGGTTAATTGATCAAGTCTCAGTGTTGGTATAATATAATGGGCTAAAATAGACGATTTCATATACAACTGAAGGGAGTGAAAAATCAGTACACGTACTCTCTTTCTGCAAAAAATGATTCATATTTGTCTCACGAGCTTTCAAATGTGCATGCCCTTTGATCCAAGAACATGTTAAAGGAAGTAATCAAAAATTCTACAAATATTGAGGTAAAAGATATTCATCATAGGATTTCCTGTAATACAGAAAAAGTGAAAATGATCTAACGTGAGGGGGATGGTTAAATAAATCGTGGTACATGTATCACGGTATACTCTGCTTTGATGCATTCTCTTCCTGCTACCAACTAGCTTCCTCATGCCCTACTCTGTGTTTTCTGTGCCTCACAGCTTCTGTTTACTCATAACGTCTGCTTACTTAGGACTTCTGCTTGCGCCCGGTCCCCCCCAACCCCGGGCTTCCTTCTACTCTACTTCGGAGTCATTTTTTATTATCTCCTCCGTTTCTGTCCTTACAACCAAATAACTGATTCTATCTCTGCCTCCAAACATAAACTCCTACGGAAGAGAATCTCACTCATTTAGCCAATTTACCACCTTCTCTGTGAAGAGGTCAGGAGGGCAGCAGGGAGGAGCAGTGGTGGCATCACGTAGCCCAGAACACAGCTGCCCTGTCAGGAAAGAGTCCTTTATGTGGGGACTGTAAACACGCCCGGTACCATCTTGACCTGTGTAGCATAGTTCCACTGCCTGTGTATACTGACATTACAATAACACTACGCTGAACTCGAATAGCTGCTCTGCTTGTTTTCTTTCTTCATTTTGCTAAGAAGGGCAGGGACCAGGATTTGTTTAATTTGGTAACCCCAACACCTATTATGGTGCCTGGCATTCAGTACACGTTTGTTGAATGATTGAGCTGTTAAAAGAATTAATGGAAATAATGTGATGCCTGGCGTGAGGTAGCTGTTCAACCAGTGCTCACTCCCACCCTCCTCCCCTCCTCTTTCTCCCAAGTCTCATTCCTCCTTTGTTCATGCAGGATTTGCTTCACTAAGTGGCCCCCAGACAAGAGCTACTCACTAAGCTCAGAGCTAGAAGACGTTTATATTACCAAGAGATTCATTAGCTGGGATAAATAACTCCTCACCCTGAATGCTTAGTGTAGTTCAGCTGATACTAAATAAAAAACCAAACAAAAGTCTCCCAAACTCATGATCTTACTTTTTGTATTAATTTGACTGGGTTTTGTTTTTTCCCCTCTTCATGCACATGGGGGCTGAGCAGACATAGAAAGAAAGGCTAAATCACTGGGCACCAGACAGTGATGTACTATCCACTTTCCTTTGAGACACTGAGTCAATGAAACTTTGGGTTTGCAGTGGCACTGGCTCCCTGGAGCATAGACTGGGCAGGGAGGGCCCTGACACTTATGAGGGTGATGTAGGATGAATACTGAGGACCTGGGATCCAGACTGCCTGGGTCCAAAGCCCAGTCTTGCCACTTGTGAGCTGTGTGACATTGAGAAAGTTGCTTAACCTCTCTATACATCAGTTTCTCTATCTGTAAGACGGTTATAATAATAGTTGAATCTTAGGATTGTTGTAAGCGTTAAGTAAATTAGCATTTGCCAATATGTGGTATATAATGACATACAAATATTTGCTGTTATTATTGAGGACCTGATATGTACCAAACATTTTCACACACGTGATCTCTTAACCTTTGTAATAGCACTGAGAAATGGATTGTGGTATCTCACTCTGTGATTAATAAACTAAACCAAGGGTCAAAGAGGTTCAGAGTATTTCTGCTATTCTAGCCAAGTGAGTTTCACCAAGGACCAGGTTCAACTACCACGTACTGATAAGGCTTTGCTGGCCAGTTGATGGCCTACGCTGTCTCTGTTTTGTTAAATATTCTGAATATCATCCCTGATGGCCCTCATCAGTTTTTCATGCCCCATGTCTCACTGTAATTCCATTCTGAAAAGAAAACACTGTTCCTGACCTGATTGGTAAGTGTCCAAACATGTTTGACCTCTTTCAGAATGTTTCTATGTGACTAAGGTTCATTTACACTGTAGCAATTTGAAATCATTTCTTCCTCCATGGAATATGTTGGATAGATTGCCACCTCCCACCACCTCCTTTTGTTGCCTTTCCGTACATGTGGCTGTCAGAGTGGAGAGCAGCTCTTCACAGATGTAGTGAAGAGGACACAGCGGTTAAGCTGATTTCATCGTGATGTTCTTTTGGCTCAGCGCACTGAGGTATTTGGATATTCTGCTGTGACATCATCGTGACTTATCTTAGCTGATTGTCTACCCGAAACCTTGCATTGCTCCCTGTGGCTCAATGGCTCAGCAGTGAATCATTCTTTTTTCCTATGTGTTATGACTGTAATTTTTGTTGCTTCCTGAATAATGAAAGAGTCATGCACAGGGCTTTCTTCTGAGAGGAGAGCAGAACAATTAGCAAACACACAATAATTGTCCAGCCACAATGCATCCAGGATATGTGATGACAGGAGGGGTGTTAAGTAGGAAAGCAGAAAAGATGAGACCCAAGACCTGGTGAGAGAGCTCCAGAGATCTCTTTCATCCTCAGCACAGGATTTTTCAGTGTGTGCTAGACAGACTAAAGTTGCGTCTAGTTGTGGTGACGGAGAGCTGGATGGGGAGATAGGAAAGCTGGATCTTGATTCTGCAAGTTCACCACTGTGTTGCTGGCTAGTTACTTCACCTCACTGTGCTTCAGTTTTTTTCACTGAAAAAATTAATCCATTCATTTATTCATCCAGACATTTTCCTTGAGTATATTTTTGAGTACTGTCTTAGTTTGCTAGGGCTACCATAACAAAGTACCACCAACTGGGTGGCTTAAAGAAACAGAATTCTACTGTCTCACAGTTCTGGAAACAAGAAGTCCAAAATCAAGTTGTCAGCAAGGTGGGTTCCTTCTGAGGTCTGTGAGGGAAGTGTCTCCTCCAGAGCTCTCTCCTTGGCTTGGAAAAGATGGCCATCTCCTCCCCGTGTCTCTTCACATCATCTTCCTTCTATGCTTGTCTCTTTCTCTTCACATGGCATTCTTTTCATAAGGACACCAGTCATACTGGATTAGGAGTCTACCCTGCTCCAACTCGTCTTAACTAATTACATCTGAGTGACCCTAATTCCAAATAAGGTCACATTCTGAGGTACAGAGGGTTAGGATTTCAACATATGAATGGGAGGGGGGAACAAAATTCAACCCATAACAAGTCCCTTCTATGTTCTAAGCACTATTTTGATGCTGAGGATATAGCAGTGAACAAGGAAGACAAAATTCCTGACCTCACTGAGCTTACATTCTAGTAGGAAAAGATAGCCAAACAAAATAAATAAATAAAACATATAGTATGTTAATGGGTAATAAAGTGCTTTAGCGAAAAGTCAAACAGAAAGGGATGGAGTAGGAGGGGCACAGAATCCTGGTGTAGGGGAGTCATTTTTAAACAGGGGGTACCTAGGAAAGCCTCAGTGAGAAGGTTCATTTGCATAGGCATGGAGAGACCTGGGGGATGGGGGAACGTTGGGGCTGGGTATGTTCTGGGCAAAGGGACCAGCAAATGCTAAGACCTTGAGTCAGAGGCAGGCCTGGAGTGTTCAGTGAATAGCAGAGAGACCAGTGTGGTTGAAGCAGGTCAATAAGGGGGACAGTAGTAGGAAAAGAGGTCAAATAAAAGCAGGGGTGGAATAGCAAGGCCTCCGTAGGCCACAGTGAAGATGTTCTTTGGCTTTTATTCTGAAAGAACTGGGTGCTGGAGGATTTGAGTAAAGAAGTGATTGCTGAGAATTTGTATATGGCAAAAAATAGAGAGCAATGAGGGACGACCCCATGGATTTTGGCCTGAGCAACTGGCAGGGTGGATGTACCCTTAACAGACATGAGGAAGACTGTAAGAAGAGCAGACTGGGGGTGGAAATCAGGAGTTTATGTTTTGACGTAGTAAGTTTGGCGGACCTGCTAGACAGCCAAGTGGGCTGGAGATGTATGTTAAGGAAGTGTAAGTATGTTGACCGTCTGTAAGTCCATGAGCCTGTACAAGATCCCCAAGGGAGCGAGTATAGATTGAGAAAAGAAGCAGACCAAGGTCTGCACCTTGGGCCGTCTGATATTGAGAGGTCGAGAGTATGAAGAGGAATTAAGAGGACAGAAATTAAGAGGACAGAAAGTGAGGCCAGAGAAGTAGGAGGAAAACAAGGAGAATGTGGTCCTGAAAATCAAGGAGGAGGGTCTCAGGTCAGAGCTGGAAACTGAGTTTAGCAAGATGGAGGTCATTGGTCATCTTGACACATCAGTAGAGGGTGGAATGACAGCTGACTAGAATGAGTTAATGAGAGAATTGGGGACCACGGTACAGACTTGAGGAGGTTTGCTGTAAAGGGAATCAAACTATGGGTAGGACTAAAACCAGATATCTCATACGCATTTGAAAGGTCAGGCGGATGATATAAATGAGTGAAGTGGTATATTATGATAGGATATGGTGCAAAAAGTGGAGAAATAAAGAGTAAATGTCCTGCCTAAAGGTGTTCTAATAAAGATACAAACAAATAATAATGTGTCAAATAAAACATATCTCAAGCCCACCACTTTGCAAAGCCTAGACTAAATGATCTCCAAGGGTCCTTCCAGTCTTTAGTTCTACAAATCTAAGCCATGAGGAAAAAGTAAGTCTAGGTCATGTAATGTTGAGCCCCCGAGCTATAAATAGTCCCTCTTCTTTCTGAACTGGAGCTAAGCATTTGTCATGATTCTCCTGGGATTTGTGATAGAGTCCCTTTTGTTCTTAACCAGCTTGTAAAAGCTGGAAACCAGAATTGCAAAATGGGGGCTTCTCAGCACTAACGTCTGTCCAACTGAACAGACAAGTATTGATTAAGCAACAGCTCTATATGCCAGGCACTGTGTTATTTGCCATAACATTTTGGACCATCCCTGTATTCAAAGAGTTTATGGATTAATGGGGGAGACAGACAAGTAAACAGGCACATGGCACTCTAGCACAGAGAGAAGCACGGTGTGGACAACGCGGGGTGCACCTTACCCGGCTGGGGGAGCCAGATCAGGAAGGCTTAGGGAAAAAAAGGAAAATGGTTGTCTGGGTTGGGTGTTGAAGGATTAATTGGAGTTAGAGAGCACAGACAGAGGAGAGGGTTACAAACACGACCACGGTGCGGGCAGTCTGATGGTGTGTGCTCTTGGTGCCAGTGCACACCCTAGGGACCACTGTTCTCAGAGTAGTGGTGAAGAACACGTGCTCTGAAGCCTGACTGCCTTGGTTCATAATCTCGGCTCTGCCACCTACCTTGAATAAATGTCTTAACCTCTCTGCCTTTAAGTTTCTCTATCTCTAAAATGGAGATTCTACTGGTACCTACTTAGTAGGGCTCTGGTGAGAAAAATGTTTAACAAAGCATCTAGAAGTGTACCTGGTACCAAGGAAGTGCTATGTGTTTGCTGTTATTTTTAGGGAAAGCTTTTAAGAGGAACAGTTTTCCAGGCAGAAAACTGGTGGAAGGATGTTAAAGGCAGTGAGAATCCCAAAGGCAAAAGCACCAAGTCAAGGCATCCCTGGGAATGCATCAAAGCGTTCAAGTGAGGAGAGACTAGAGCTGAGGCTAGAGAAGTAGAAAAGGTCAGGATCATATGCTCCTTTCTCCCTTTGCTTGTAAGAAATGACGTGGGCAGGAAGAACTTGAGGGTTAGCTCTAACCAAACCACAGGAAGACAGTTTGTGGCAGTGAGTAGGAGGTAGGGGAGTTGATTTTCTAGGGCAATAAGCAGGTCAGCCATAGAACACACTTGTGACCTCATCTCCTCTGCACACTTAAGACTGTAGGAAGCATTATGGAGAATTCTCGTTTGGCATGAATCCAGTGGCTCACTGACCTGGGATAAGCTGCTCTCTGCTGTTTAAAGGACCACAATCCCCAAATTGACTGTAGTCCCAGGTAGTGCATTAATTTCCCACAGCAAAAGTAATCCAGCTCATGCCCCTGCTCCTCCTAAGCAACCACTCACTCTGTTTTTGCTCAATAAATATTTGGGGAAAGATTTGTGCTCATAATCTCAAGGTGTAGATCAGTTTCTTGGGGTAGTACGGTTTACATTATAACCAGTACCAAGCACATCCAAACCTTCTCAGGCTGTGTAATGCTTTCTTTAGGTCCCTGAAAACCCTGGAATCATCTCAGTTTCATCATCTTGACCCTTTGATTCTACAAATACAATGACAGCTGTTCCTCACAGAGGCATAAATCCATTTTTTAACCCCAGAATCAAGCAGTAAACAGTTTTATAGTTAGCAGTCCAAGGGAACTTTGGCTAGGACCTTGTCATCAATGTAAAGTTCATCAGTAATATAGCACAGTTAAAAGAAAATCTACTGCAGGATTTTTATCTCCAGATGGTGGTGATGGGGGTGTCATTGAAATCCCGTAGCCCTTCCTCAGTTCTCCATATGTTGACAGAGAGCTGGTGCAGACATCTCCATAAATGTTACTGCTGTGTTTCAAGCTTCTGCCAACATTTTGCCTTACCATTTTCTATGATTTTCAGATTTGGCTACTTCAAGGACTAGAATGCTTCTTTGTTATTTCATATCTTCAGATCATATATTGGCACTGCTCTATTGGAGATTATTGGATCCATGATAAACAAAACCATACTAAAGTCAGAAATATTGAACAAATTGGCTTCTCTTGTGTCAGTGAAGACATTTGGAAAACTTTTGGCTTCATTGATGGTTGATTCTATTTTACTGTTTGATCACCACAGTAAAACTAATTTTAAATGCACTATTTACAAGTTTCTCCAAATTTATTAAAATCCCCTGCTGATTTATACATTACTTTATAAATCTGGTAATTTGCAGTGACACTATTTCTGATGTATCCCATCTCTTCTTATCCTAATTAGATTGTTTTCCATTTTTCTGAGCTTTCAACATATTCTGTTTATTTCCCATTGAAATTAATTCTTTTTCTTCTGCTTTTTGGGGAACTTGATGATTAAATGTATTTCAGGTGCCTACAAGTTATATCTCTTGCTCCTTGGTTATTCTGTCCCGTTTCCTCCTTTTGTTTATTATTTGTGTCTAAAATATCATTATTAACAATAGCAAACATTTATTGAATGTCCATTCTGTGATGATGGTGTTATGCTAAGTAAAATGGAGATATATAGAATGGGAAAAGTCACTATATATACACTGTGTGTGTGCGCGTGTGTGAAAGTTCACTTCCTTTCTATAATAGTCTCTCTTGTCTTATTTAAAGCAAGCCCATATTTCCTTTCAGACCCCTTCCTTTTGAATTCTAAGTTCTTTTTCCTTTGTTGTTTTGCTGATGGAACCTTGTTCAAAAAGGACAGATAGGTAGATACAGAGTCTGTCAGGAAAAGAGTTAAAAAAAAAACCTACTTTCCCAGCTAACTGTGGCCCACAGGCTGCTAATTAGCTTGATGGATCAGCACCTGGTCTGGTTTTCAACGCTCAGAAGCCCATTGGCTGCTGGCAGCTGATTCCTGACTCCCTGAGGTTTGGAGATGTATCAACCTGAGCAAAGAGAGCTGGCACTTGATTAAAGGGTAGCTGTAGCCAATTATTCATGTGCTCCTTTGGACTTGACTTAGCTGAAGGAAGAGCCATGCTTTCAGACACATTTGAGGCAGCCTTTTCTTGCACAAAAGGTTGCATCTACCTGGCACAGTTTTCCTTTTTGGTGTCATTATAGTACAATGACTAGTACCAGTAACAATCCTACAATTATCTAAGAGATAACTAAGTTATGCTATGTTTTTTCATATATTCTTGTTCTGCCTCCCCTTTTCTTCTTTTTATTCCCTAGGAAGTTTTTTAAAGTCAATTTTTCTTATTCTTCTGATTTCAGTGGGGGTTTTTTAATATACATATGTGTTTATTTTACATATTGCTTTATATGATACTGAAACTCTATCTCTTCTGCTGAAGTTTCATTGACCAGGGAGGCATCAAGTATTGGGCATGGATTTGTATCTCTGCTTCACCACTTAGCAGCTGTGTGATCTCAGGCAAGGTTCTTAGCCTCTCTGAGCCTCAGATACCTCATCTGTAAACTGGAGAGCCTAATTTTCTACATCAATAGGTCATTGAAATGATTAAACCAAATCATATTAGCTTCCTTCCCTTGATGGTTACTACTCACATTGATCAGCCCTCAACATTTGAGTGTTCACTGTGTGCAGAGCCTGGTAGTGGGGCTTATGGAAAGATTTAAACAAAACAGAATATCCATAGCTGCTGTTATACCCCACAAAAACACATGAACAAAAAGTGAGACAACTCAGAGGAAACAAAGAATAATGTTATAACCCAGCATCAGCTCTACACTCATCTTCTTGCACATGCATCTGCATGTCTACTTTCTGTCCATTCTCCTTTGTGCCAACAAGGATGCGAATCTCAATACCTCTTTGAGGCCCCCATTAATCTAATCACACTCAAAAGCATTAGTCAGTTAGTCTTTACCGAAGATTTCATGAAGATGGGAAAGTGGAGAGGTTTACAGCATACACCCAACACAAACAAATTTGTTTAAAGTCCCATTCAACACTTCTGTTCTCTAAGGGCCATATTGTCAGTAGCGTCCTCTTCCTGCACAAAGACTTTGCCCTCAGTGAGTCCTCTTTCTTTATCACCATCCTCCAAGGACCATGCAGACCCCTCTCCTTGTCATAAGCCCAGAAGTTAAGCAGCCCTCCTGAGTTACTTGAGTATGCCCACAGGGGTCTCACCCTTCTCCCCAGACAGCTCATCAAAGTATTTCTTCCAAACAAATACACTGATAAAGTAACACAGGTGAAGGAAGTTTTCTCCATCTCTCTATACACACACCATCTTATTTAATTCTCACAGTATCCTTGTAAGGTGGTATTTTTGTACCTGTTTTATAGATGAGGAAACCAAAACTCAGAGAAGTTAGGGAACTACCCCAGTGTATAAGCCCTACCTTGTACATTTGTTGTGAAGATGAAATAGGATGACATATAATTCAGTGCTTGCCCCAGTGCAAGTCACAGAGATGGTAATGGTGCATCCACAAGCAGCAGCAGTAACAGCAGAAGTCGTAATAGTAGCAACATCCTTGTCCTGTCTAGCGTCCATCGCTAGCATAATGAATGTCAGTGACAGGGCCAGCTACATAGTTTGCAGGATCCAAAATGTGGGGCCTGGCCAGGGGTGGGGAAGTCGATTTCCCCTTCCCACAGACCCATCACCCCAACCTATGGCAGATGAGAGACTCCCTCCCCTGCCCCGCCAAGGGATAACTATCTCGAGGCCAGGATGTGCTTGGTCTTTGGGTTGGAGGAAGTGAGAGGCCTCTGCTGAGTCATTCACCATGTTGCCCAGCAAACACACTATGAGCTGCTGCTTGGGGCAGCGATGGCCGTCGGCTTGCTTACCCCAAGAAGCCACGGGGTGGATGGCCCTCCACACCAAGACCACCCACCAGCACCAGGGGAGGAAGGAGAGTAAGGGCAGAATGAAAGCCAGCCCCTGCCCCGCCCTTCTCAATGCCACCTGATTGCTACCCCAGGCAAAGGGCAGCAGCATTTGTGGGGTGATCCAGGGAGGGGCCAGGGGTACCTGGGCAGGGCCCTGGGCAGCAGGAGGTAGGGAGCAGACAGCTAAAAACTCACCCTAGGAAGGCAGTATCACATGTGCACTGAGGTTCTAAGCCCCAGCACATGCTCCATAGTCCCATCAGACTTCATTTACAAACACCGATTTGAAGTTAAAATTATTCAGAATTGCAAGACTGCAGAGCATTAAACCAAACTCTGGGCTCTTCTGAGAACTAGGCCCTATGGGACAGCACTAATCACATGCCCGTGAAGCCAGCCCTGATCACAGTGGATATGCAAGTGCTTCAAAAACTTTAAATGCTGTATAAATGTAAAGCATTATTGCTGTAATCACCAGTAGGAAATAATATTAGGCCCTAGCAACTCTGTTGGCTTTTACTTAGTAGCCCCAGATTTGTAAGAACAAAGGAGACCTCTGAGATATTTGTTCTTCCCCCAGGGAAGAAATATGTTCCCAGATATTTCAAGTGACCGTGGTCACGCATTCTGAGTGACAGGGTGAAACCGGAGTTTTCAGGGAGCGTCCTTGCCCTCCTCACAGATCTCCCTTGTAATAGATAGGCCAAGGAGGAGATCTGGACTCCTCCTCAGATCAGAATTGTGGATTCTCCCTTCTAAGCAGAAAAAGGAACTCCCGCCCTAGAGCTTCCCACAGCATCTGCTCCCCGCTGCCCACCTCCCCAACCTCCAGGAACAAGGGGCTCTCTGTCCCATACCTTCTATTAACTCAGAACTTGAAAAGCTGGGATGTCCCAGTGCCTTGAGTCGCTCCTCAGTCCTGTAGGCCCGGCTGGGCTTCAGCACCCCTCTACACCATGTTAGGCATAGATCTGATTTCACACATTTCAATAGAGCAGATCTGCAAGAGCATTATTTATATTTATGGGAGCATCCAGTGATTTGGAATAAATCAGTTATTAAACAACTTCTTGGTCTACATCATAATTAGAAAAAGCAGCTGAGAGAAAGGGGGAAAAAATGCAAATTAGAACATTCTCACCCTCCATAGCCACTAGGGACCCATTTAGTGCAAAGTTGTAATTTACTAAATGATAGCCTAATGGCCTGAAAGAGTTAACATGGCTTCCCACGTTATTTCCACCCAGAGAATCATTTCTGCCCTAGGGGTACGAGGGCTCACCCTCCCCTCAGTGCAGACCGTGTACAGACCTAGCAGCTTAAATGGATTTTCACAGTTCGGCACTACAGACCCCACTTAAGTGTTCATCAGACAGGGGTGGGCACAAGTTCCACGAGGGGCTTTCTGCCTCTCCTCACCCCCACCCACACCTGGTCAGAAACTCCTGGGAGCTTACGTTCCTTTTATGCTGGGGTCTTTCCTTCAGAGCCAGGGAGGGTGACAGCAGCGCCACCACCAAGTGTTAGGCTGGGCACTGCTCTGCAAGTGAGGGGATGTTTCAGAGCAAAGCTGGTATCAGTCACTGTTCTGACATGGCCCCCTTCATAGCATCTTGCCTAATGCAGTAGCTGCAGGGTCATGGGAAAATACATGAGGCTTGGAGTTAGGAATTTTGAATTCCAGCCATGGTTCTGCTGCTTACTAGCTGTGTGCCCTTGAGCAAGTCGATGAACCTCTCAGGGACTCAGTTTCATTATCTATGAAACAGGAACAGTATTAGCCGTACCAACCTCTGGGTTGCTGTTTAGAGGATTACTTGAGATAGCATGTGAATATATTTTTTCAGCTAGAAAATATCTTATAACTGATCATTTTTTAAGGAGACAGCATGGCATAGAGAAGAAACCATGGGTCTCAGAGCCATACACCCCAGATTTAATTCCAATGCTGTTAGATCTTGGAAAAATTACTTAACCTCTCAGAGCCTCCATAATTTCTTCATCCGGAAAAAAGATGGTAATAGAATCATAGTAACAACCCTCCAGGGTTGTTGAGGTAATGCATATAAAGTCCTAGTACATAGTAGGTACATAAGAAATATGTTTCTTCCCTTCCTGTCTCTTTCCTAGTCCCAGAAACATCTTCCACAGGTATGCACTTCTCTTTAGCTCCAGAACCTCAAAGTCAGGCTCCACTCCCCCGTGGCTCAGGCAAACTCTGCTGCAGCCTCATGCTGAGTTCTCTGGCCCCTCTCCTCTGCCTCCCAAGGTGCTGGCAGGAAGAGAGAAGGGAGAACCTGATCTTGAGTGTTGAACATAAACATGTTATTCTGACCTGCACCCATGTGACAAAAGTCCATGCAAAAATTGTTCTTGATGATTTCTTAATTAACACTGATTCAGATTCAGTTAAAATTTTTTAAAATTTATAGAGCTGTCCCATGCCCTTGGAAGTATTGACCCCACTGGTTTACAGTACCTCTTTAGGTAACTAGCAGAACCCTCATCTTTCCCCACACAAACTTGTTCCTTCCCTGTTTTTTTGCCATATGTCTAATATCCAGAGGTCATCCTGGACTCCACCTTCTCTCTTGCCCTCACCCACCATTCAGCCACCAGGTCACTGAGATACTACATCTTTGTATCTCCAGATCCATCCCTGTCCACTTTATCCCCACCCCCTCCCCCAGCCCTTACCTCAGCCCCGTATCATTTCTCACCTGAATTTCTGAAGTGGCTTCCAAAATCATTTTTATATCAGATTATTTTGAGAATTAAATGAGATAATAAATTTTACATTTGTTAGCATAACATAGCACAAGGCCCCTGCCCCCCAGTAGGTACAAAATAAATGGTAACTATACAAAAGTTTCAGAAAAGAAGTTCTCCCTTAGTTTAAGAAGACTTTTGTAGGAGTAAAAGCCCCAACAGTGGGATAGGCTTCTTCAGTTGATAATGAGCTACCTGTCACTGGAAGAGTCCAAGTCTTGTTTGAGTAACTCTTTCACTAGAAGTTATAGAGGAGAGTCAGACATCAGATGGGAAGTTGAGATAAACTGTGTTTAAGTTCCCTTCCAAGTAAGTCAGGACACTTTCAATTACAAGTGCCAGAAACCCAACTCAAAATAAGGAATTTATTGGCTCACGAAAGAGACGAAGTCCAGAGGTTTCAGGCAGGACTGGATCCAGAGCCTTGAATGCTTTCACTGGAGTTCTTCAGTCTCTCACTCCATACTTCCACTCTGCTCCCTCTGCAGTGGCTGCACCCTCGGGCAGACCCTCCCCGCAGGATGGACATTGGCAGCTCCAGGCATTAAGTTCAGCACCCTAGCAATGCCAGTGTCATCGGCTCAGAAACGTCAGTGAAAAGAGTTCCCCTCTTTCCCAGTGTTTCCTATAGAGTCCTGGTCCTGACCCTCCCTGAACGAACTACTGTGGCTGAGTGATGGAACCCTTTGTTAGGCCAGTGGATCACGGGTCCTCTCCATGGTCAGATCTTCTAGGGCTTTCTAGAACTTCATGGCTCAGGGCTGGAGAGGTGGGTCCCCAGTGAAAAATCAGACTATTGGTAACAAAAGTAGAGGGACTGGGTATTAAGCAGGAAAAAACAGTGAATATCAACCGTACCTTCCTATCCTAAGATTCAGTTATTCCAACCCAAAATTATTATTTTAATATAATTAATATTAATATAATTGTTATATTAATATTAATATAATCCATATAATGGTATAATTAATCTTTAAATAAACTAGTATTAAAATAATGATTTTAATATGTATTATGTAATTCTTTCTCCCTTTGTCCCTCTAGTATATTTCAGTACTCCTAAGGTACATTACTACAGAATTAGCATAATGACATACCTAATCACCAAATAATAGGCTGTCTTGTCCTCCACAAAATCCTGTGGGGGGAAAAAACTTTATTATGAGTCTACTGTACAAAAAGTCACTCTCCACTCTCAGGTGCGTGGGCGCTTCTTCACCTACGCAGCTGATAAGCACACCAAAAGGTGCTATAGGAATGAGCTTTGTTATTTAGTTCAATTGATAAGTTGGAGTAGCCTCTTGATTCTGAAGGCTTATGAACTAATTCTAGAGTGAATTTAATTCTTTGGTTAAATAATTATTGTGCTCCAGGTATTATGGTAGATTTTTTTACATGGGTGCACACATTTAATCCTTAAACGACATCCTTAAAGAACAATTATCCCTATTTTACAGATGCAGGAACTGAGGTGCACCAAGGTTAGCAACTTGCTTAGAGCCTACAACTAGTAAATTATAGAGCCAGACTTGAACTCAGGTCGGAGCCCACAGCCTTCTTCTGTACATTATACTACCTCCTTAAGGTCTCCAATTACAAGTCTCCACTATGCTGTAAACCATATTTTTCTGAACAAAAAATCAGATCTCATGGTCTGACTCATTTAAAGGGAGCTGTCCTGGGAAAGCTGGAGTGTACAGCCACTTAGTGAAAAAGACATCCAGATCAGATTACTGGAGCATTGTCTTCTCATAGCTAACTTTGAAAGTTGCTGCCAGCGTTGTACACAGCTGTTTGGTTGTCTAAAGGTGTTAGAAGGATGAGGTACTTAACACCTGTGCTGTGCGGCTGAGACTGATACTCAGGGGCTGCTTGTAAGCAAAGTCTGCAAGCGAATGTCTTAGCTCAGGCCTTGAAAGTAGTTAGCATCCAGAAGGAGTCCCTAGGTCTAATTCAGAAGACTGGGGCAGAACATTCCTGGCAGATGGGCTTCAGTGTTTACATTCATTCCCCCTGGATTCCAAGCCTGCTTGCCTTCAGGAAAAAGTGTAGAAGTCTCTTCTGCTCTGGGTTAGCTTGGTAGTTAGACCTGTAAATATGCCCATGGTTAATAGGTAGTCTATAAATTGTTTTAAATTTACTATCCAAATGAATTTTTCCACAGCAAAAGTATGATCATGCAATAGAAATAATAAAATCTATGAGCATTGGAAGTCGGCCTATGCCTTACGTGCCTCATTAATGACAAGCAAGCGCTGAGTATAAGGGAGAGCCACATTGCTTCTGCAGTGGACACACACTGCCAACAGCTACACATGCCCAAACACTACTCAGAGCCTTCCCTAACACTTACCTCTTGTAGAACTCCTTGATTTTGTCGCTTTGCCGTTACACAGACTCTTTCCCTCTGACACACGTGCCATGCCCTCTATCTACACATACCAATTTTTTTTTTTTTTACAAAATTTAGTCCCACTTTCCACATATTAGAAGGTAAAACTCCACAATATCATGATTATAAAGCCATATTCATAGTGCTCCTATCTCTACAATAGCTTAGTTCTGAAATATCTTTCTGTTAGAAACTTGTTCATGCAGTTAAAACGATTTATTTGGGAGTGAGGTTTTCTGAAACTTTTCTATCCTAGCCAGCGGGCCATGTATCATCACACGGTGTAAAATGGAAAATGTGGGCGCTGTCCAGAGTTCTGACCTCAAACCTTCTCTTTCGTAATTATACACGTGGTTCTAGTTGATGGCAGTTCCACTCCCAGGCCCTCCAACTACCAGGAATTAGCTGATAGCAAATCATATTTCTTGCCCTCACCTCTCTCCTCAGCTCCAGATTTATATTCTGTCTGCTTTCTGCATGTGTCTATTTGGAAAGCAACTAAAATTCAATGTCTCAAGCTTTCTTTCAAGTGTTCAATAAATACTCAACGTAATTCCTATCTGGGGTCAAGAGCTGAACATAAATTATCGCATAAGCAAGGTCCTTGACCACATGCAGTCTTATGAGGATATCCATAACTAAACAAATAATTACCAAAAAAAAAAAAACCTGATAAATGCTATATTAGAAGAAGCAAAGTTACTATGAGAAAAAAAAGAATTTTGTCTAGGCCAGTGCAGGACAAGGGATGTATTCAAATTTTCCTGGGGTAAGTTACATGTTAGTTGAAATCCATAAGGATTTCCAAAAGGAGTTACCCAGAGAAAGAGTTCCACAAAATTAGAGTTCATCTCTACTTTATCTTCCTATCCCTGAGAACCCAGCTCAGTGTTTGAGATCATAGGCATTCAGTAAATCTTGGCATAATGAGAAGTATTTTTATATCACTACCATTTTTAAAAAATCACTAATATGGTATAAAGGATCACAGGACAGCTCTGTCTAGCAAATACACACACAAATACACAATTTAAAACATGTTCATTGGTAAGATTGAGTCTAAGTTACCGGAGCTTTAGTAAAAAGTCAAAAGCTTCTCAGTCTCTCTCACCTCTTCATCACCTTTTAATCCTATTTATATCTGAGACAGCCTTCCTGGACTTTGTTTACTGATCTGAGGTATTTCCAGCTTTAAGTTTTGTACACTTGGCATCATAACTCTGAAGGATAGAGGCAGCTTCTATTTAAGTAGGTTTGTACCATGCCTGCTTTTTTCATGGTATTTTTAAGGTATTTTTCCTTTGCTTAAAAACGCTCAAAACAATATAGGGGTAAGGAATTAAGAGGTACAAACTATCAGGTATAAAATAAGCTACAAGGATATATTGTACAATCTGGGGAATATAGCCAATATATTATAATAGCTATAAATGGAGTATAACCTTTAAAAATTGTGAACCACTATATTGTACACCTGTAACTTACATAATATTGTACATCACTATACTTCAATAAAAAAATAAAATTAAAAAATGCTCAAAACAAACTAAAACCTGTAAAATATAATAATGTAGAATACTAAGGTAAGCTAACATTGAGACAAGAAAGATCTTTTGCTTTAATATTCTTAAATATAAGAATATTTCTTCCTCCAAGAATCTCAGAGCAGTTCTGTTAAGGATATAATTCTAGTTGGCTTAAGACCAGCAGTCAGAGATGAATCTATTACATCATGGAATCCCATGATTGAAGATCAGTTTTCTTCGTAGTTTCAGGTGCTAAATCTATATAGGTCATTCAAAAAAGGAATGCCTGCCTTTTTGTTCATTGTCTTCCTAACCCAAGAAACCGTCCTCATACTAGATTTGCATGATTCCTCCACATAGCTCTGGATGGAATAATCAACCCTGTTGGCCTTTTCCCTTGTTTTTCTGGAAATTTTACTCAAACATTAAATCCCTTCCTGGTTGGGATTACTAACATTGAAGGTAATAGGCATCTATCCCTATTCTATCTCAGAATTCTAAGACATTTTTATCAGAGTGCATATCCCAATGCTGTGAATGTGAGAGGTGTTGAATAAAGGTTTTTAAACAAAAACATTTTAGCTAACATTTTTGGAGTGCATTTTATGTGCCAGATACTATAGTTAATTCTTTACAACATGTATAAGTTAGGGTTCAATCAGAGAAGCAGAACCAGTGGGAGGTATATACTAGGAGATTTATTGCAAGGACTTGACCCATGTGATTGTGAGGACTGGCTAGGCAAGTCTGAAATCTGTAGGGCAGGCTGTCAGGAAGGGCAGGCTTAAACTCTGGCAGGGGCTGAAACTGCCGTTCACAGATGGAGTTTCCTTTTCTTTGGGGAAACCTCAGTTCTGTTCTTAAGGCCTTTCAACTGATTGAACCTGGTTATCTAGGATAACCTCCCTTAGATAAAGTCAACTGATTACCGACGTTACTCACATCTACACAATACCTTTACAGCAACACCGAGATTAGTGTTTGGTTAAGTAACTGGCGACTATAACCTAGCCAAATTGGCACGTCAGAAAGACCACCCTACATGGCTAATCTCACTTCCTCCTAACCACAACTCTGTGAAGTCATTTCCTTTATCATCGTATTCATTTTGCAAAGTGGAAAAGTGAAGCTGGGAAAAGTTAAGTAACTTACTCAAGATCACAAAACTACCAAGTGGAATAGCCATTACTTGAACCCACTGGCCTGTTTCCAAAGTTGGGAGCTTAACTATTTGCATAGTACTACCTCCAAACCAATGAATAGATCATTGTAATTCTATTCCTCTAAATCTGTACAGAGGACTCAAATCAGTGTTTTATGTATCTATTTGAAATGCTACCACCATCTTTAGACTTTCTGAGACTAGAATATTCAACATGGTCTTCTGGATAATTTTTTAAACGCAAATTGGAGAATTCCAAATGTTAGTCCTTTCTGATATAAAATTGCTATTCTTAAATAAGCAGTTTATGTCACAAGGGTTGCAATCCTGATGACCTGTAATGGAATGAATGCTTTACATTTCATTGGAGCTATAGGGAGTTTGGAAATTTGCACTGTAAGAGTCTTTTCTAAATTGCCTCATTTTTCAAGAAACAATGTATTACTTAATATAACCAGGGTACTAAAAATCAGTAGATATCCTCCAAGTAAAAGAACACAAGATTATATATCATTTGGATTTTAAATAACATAACTTGGAACCTGACTGATTTTTAGCAAAAAAATAACTGAAGGAAAAAATAATTCTGACACTGAATATCCTGGGGAACCATAGTATCATGGTAAGTGTCTGAACAAATGGCAAAAATTCGTGGTTTTGCTCTGCTACTAGTTAGGTTAGGTCGTTGGGCAAGTGAATTAACCATTCTAAGTATCAATTTCCTTTTCTACAATATGAGGGAGTTTTAGAAGGCGATCTCTTACATCCTTTATGCTATTCTAGAACATAAAAATGTCTAAAATTTCAGCTATAAGTAGGCCAAAGAGTAAAAAGTCATTCTTCTGTGAATTATGCTATGTTTTTACTCCAACCAGTAGGAGATTATACTGAAAAGACCTTTATATTTTAATATGCATACCTGGAGGTCATCACCAAATTTCATTATTGCCACGCTGAAGTTAACTTCCAGGACTACAGTATTTCATATGTGAGCTGATTATGCTGAATGGAGCATCAGTGACAGACGCTCTGGACAGCAACGCTCCCTCCCAGTTCCCTCAAGAAGAGTTTTCATTAGTCAAGCACAAATGCTGACAGGGAATTAGATTTCCATCATTCTCTAGAGGTGTTTCAGACACAAAATGGCCTACAGCCCCAAATTATTCTACAGTACAGAGGATTTGACACAATACAAAAATGATAGCATAACTCCTTTCTAAAGAGCCTGCAGTTCATCGCTAATAAATGACATCTCTGATAGCCCAATATTGTTACCAGAGAACAAGACCAACAGTCAGAGAAGAGAATGATGCTTTCTTTGGGAAAGCATTCTTTGGTTATTGGGAAATGTCATTCTTCGGTTATTTGCAAGATTGGGAAACTAAGAAAACACCTATTCCACCTCAAGTCACATGTGTTTCAATTGCAGAGTGAGAAATAGAACTGAATGGCCTGACTTCCAAACCCATCAAAAGGTTGCTGATATCAGAAAACAGACATCCGAACATGCCCCAGACAAGAAGGCAGGTCATGTTCAGTAAGGAGTACACCAGGCAAGAAGGCAGGTCATGTTCAGTAAGGAGTACACCAGTCAAGAAGGCAGCTCATGTCCAACCTGTTTCGCTTTCTATAGGTGTAAGACAGAAAATCAAAAAGCTTTATGAACCCCTTATGGAAATGAGAAACAGTTTACATATGGCTAAGGGTTCACACTCTGGAGGTTGACAGGCATGAGTTTATATCCTAGCCCCATCCTTTGCTAGCAGGGTGGCTTCAGAGTATACTGTTGCCCTGAACTTCACCAAAGCAGACAATGACATGACTGTAGACAAAACAGTGGACATTTAGTGTTTCTTGCTTAAGAAAGTGGATGTTGTCCCATAACTAATAGTTGCACATCTCTCTAAACCTTTTTTTCCATCTGTAAAGCGAGAATAATAATAAAACCTACCTCATAGAGCTGTGAGAATTAAATGAGATAATTCACAGATGTCTGGCAAATAAGTGCTCAGTAAACGTTACCTATTATTTTAAAAATCGATTAACATTTCTATTTCAGTGTCTGATGTTTTGCAATTGATCAAAATCGTTGTTCTTTGGTTTTAAGGCAATAAATGCGTATTCAAAAAGTTTAGAAAGAAAATGTGCCTGGAACAACAGGTTGATTATAAGAACCGTTTGGAGTTCATCATGTCATACATTTCCTTAAGTACTTTTATGTAAAGTTTCTTCAGTCCAACCTATTTTTCACAGACCGTTTGGGTGCTGTTACCTTGTGTTCAAACGTTGGTTATCCTCTGTGGGAATGTGTGGTTCGTATCCCAGACTAAGTGGGCAACTCACGCTTTTGGATGGAACGTTGAAACAACAAGGAACTGAAGTGTGTGGGTTGCCAGATACGTTTGTTCGAATGTTATGGTATTAAGCAGTCTGTAAGCCACATACCATTTTTATTTATTTATGGCAAGGAAACACTATTGGCATTAAAAATATACATACGGGAGAAAGGCCTTGTCATTTAAGGTCAGATGTATTATACTTCACTTAATTGGCATAATTTTGAAGAGAAACCTTTGCCCAAGTAAGTTTCTACAACTGTTGGTAGCAGTACAACGGTAACTTACGTGGGAACTGGGGGTGGGGGGGAGAGGTGTTTGAATCGTATCAAAATCTTACTCAGAAGCTTAACCGCGACCCTCCACGTCTACTGGGGGCCGATCACTGCCCTCTGAGAACAGCTGGAACGCTAGTGGCTCGGGGTGGTGCCACCGCCAGTCACCCAAGTTGAGGAATGCTGTGGCTTCTCCTGCGCCGTGAGCTCGAAGCAGCTTGGTTAGTGGGAGGAAACTCGAGGTGGCCTCGGGGACAGAGCAGGACTTGCCTTCTCCCCCTCTTCCTCCTCCTGTGCCCAGCGGCGGCGGCGGCGGCGGCAGCGGCCGCCACCGCCGCTGCCGCCGCCGCGCTGGTCACCTGGGCGCCTGCGGAGCTCCCTGGCTGCTGCCTCTGCGGCGGCCTCTCGGAGCGCGAGGAGGGGGCGGCGAAGAGCGAGATATCCATAGTAACGCAGGATGCGCCGGGCGCCGAGCGGGACCTAGTGCGGGAGGAGGAAGCCCCCGCGCGCCGGCAGCCCGCGGCGCTAGGCGCCCTGCAGCCCCCGCGCGCCGTGCCCGAGCCCGCGTCGCTCTCGCACTTAGGGTCCGGCTGAGTGGTAAGCCCTCCCGGGAACTAAGCCAACGCCTCCCACCCGCCCCGGCCACCCACCCCCGGGAGGCAACCGCAGAACAATAGAGAGCACAGCCGGCCGCCCTGAAGACCGCGCTCCGGGGAGGACGCGCCGCCGCCGCGGACGTCGCCGCCTCCCGGGCTGGCGCGCGCCGCGTGGGGCCGGGCGTGTGCGAGGGCGCGCGGCGGGGTGGGGGGCGCCGCGGGGGGCGCGCGCGCGGGCCCGGGGAGCTCGCCGGGAGAGCCCGGCGCTCGGCGCGGCGCGGCGCGGCGCGGCCAGGCTCGGCGCCTCTCCCCCCCCCGTTCCTCGGCGCGCTCGCCCTCGCCTCGCCGCTCGCATTCGCTGGGGGCGCCCAGAAAGATGCTCAGAGGCAACGGCTAGGGGAGCGGAGCTTCCTGCCACATGTCCGCGTCCTCGGGGGCCAGAGCCCGCCAGCCCTCGCGGATCCCGGCTCGCAGCCAGCCCGCGACCGCTGCCGTCGCTAGTGCCGAGGGGCTCGGGTGAGTAGCGGCGTGACTGCGGGCGGCGTGGGGCACGGCTTCCCCGCCGTCCACGGCCCCAGCTTGCCAAGATGCGGCTGCGGGAGAAAAAAGGGAAGCCGGGTCGGAAATCCGGACAGGCTGCGTGCGATAAGGGTTGCCGGGGCATTTGTTGCAGCCAGGCTGGCGGTCTCCACTGCGTGGGCCTTTTTTTTTTTTTTTTTTTTTTAAGCCTTCAAAAAACATGGTTTGGTTATTGCTTTTCCCTCTCGGGTTCGGCGCATTTTCCCTTTCCTTTCCGCATCTTCGGGGTTGCAAGGAGTTTGAAGCGGTAAATTGCCGGATGTCTTTCCAAATGGTTTGACTTTCACGAGTAGATATTTTCCAAAGGTCATTTGTCTTCAGTATTAAAAAGCCACACCAATCCATGTAATTTCCAGGTGCGCTTTGAATCACCTTTCAAGAGTAGCAGGAAAAACAGACGCTGGAAGTGTTGCTGTTGAGCGTGCCCTCTCTCCTCGTATTTTTTTATACATTGATTAATCGGAGGGGAAAGTGGGCTTGGACTTAACCACTCTACGCCTTGGCGAACTGTATTAGAGCAGCAAAGACTGCAATTTGCTGCTTTCGTGAAGGTCGGATCAACATTTCCATTGAAACCCCAATTTCGGTGGCTGCAACTTGGGTGTAATTTTACTCCAGGCTAAAACTTGCCAAAGGCAAACAAGATGTTGTTTTTATAAGGCTGCTGCCACCGCCGCGGTTTTGGGGTTTTTGTTGTTGCTGTTTCCCTCCAAGAAAACCAGCCATCTACAAACATGAGCCCCTAAAACAAATGGGCAGCTCAGGAAGGCTTTACATTTTCAGAGATTGGCCAGGGAGGCTCGTTCTCGCTGCAGTTACCATTTCTCCTCCCTGAGCGACTGAGATGTTAGTTTTAGGAGGCTGAAAATTCAGCCCCCAGGCTGCAGATATGCACCCAACATGTTGTATGGGTAGATCGGAGGCATGTGAGCTTTGGGGTCCTTAATGATTCTTAAACACTTACTAGATTAGGATACTTGCTACTTGGACTCTTGCATGGAAAGGCGACATGAGGAATTTAGGTACAACGTAAAGACTTTCCTCAACGTTGACACAAGTTACCAAAGGAGTCTATAAATCTCTCTGGGAGTCTTTACATTAGGGTAGATTCACGTTGAAGTTTGGAGCCAGTTCTGAGCTGGTTTGGAGCTGGAAGGGAGAGAGGAAAGGAGATTAGGAAACCTCCCAGAGGTTCCTTCCAAACCTGTGTTCTTTGTACTCAGCAGATGAGCTTGGGCAAGGCGATGCCAGTGGTGTCTGGGTTATTTGAGTCCGTGGTGTCGATGGCTCTGTGACAGAATAGACTATAATGACTGGTGCTGGCATTGTCCCACTGTAAGGACTTCACAAGTGTGCCATTCTGTCATTCCACCCGGTCAGTCCTGAATAGTGCTTGGTGTGATTGCTGTGATCCTGCTGGACTCAGATGGAGGAGAAAGGAGTAACTGGTACAAATGAAATTAAAACAGATTCATGCTACCTGGGCGACTTTGTGACATATTTTTAAAAACATCGTTACAAAGACTTTTTTAACTTCAGAATGCAGGAGAGAAATATAATGTTGGATAAAAGCAGTGAAGAGTCAGTGCTCCTTGCTCAAGGATAGGAACTTTCTCCTCTGGTTGCTAATTGCCAAAACTTAATTTTACTGCATTAGAGTTACTTTGCTTGAAGCACTTTGGCACTTTTAGTAGAAGTAATTTTTTTTTTCTTAATCAGTGACAGTAGAGTGATAATATATCCATGTATTAGGAATGAGAGACTCTGTATCGTTACAGTTCCCCTAAGGGGGGACCAGAGAAAGAGAACAAAGTATCTCACCTCTACTTGGAGATCAAATCTCCATTAAAATACTTTTGAAATATAGATACAGCATGGTACAATATTTAATAAGATATTTGGGGGTAACTAGTTTTTAACAAAACTTTGTATAAGTACATTTATTTGTCAGGAGTTTAAAATTATAATCACTGGACAGTTATTATCAATCTAAAAGTTTGCAGGTTTTACTAAATTTGTATACATGTACTGAATTCTGATACATTTCTTTTCTGTTAATTTACTGCGTATGGTATAATTGGTCTGAAATGTTAGGGAATGGCTTTCTTTAGAGTAGTAATATTTGTTTAAAGTTACTGTACATATTCTAAATAGAGTAAAAATTAGCAGACATTGTTCAGGAAAGGCATTCCCAATAATCATTTGTGATGTTATTGTCCTCTTTTAAATGTTGGCAGATGTTTACCAGTTTATTATTAACTCATACTCATTGCATCATTCATTGAATAAGGATTTTTGAGCACCATGTGTTTTGAAGCAGGTTTATCCTTTCTCTAAATGGAAGGCAGACATGTTCTCTAAATATTATATTGAAATAAATGTTTTGGCATTGTCAGTGTTTATAGCATTGGCGGAGTCTGTAGAAACACCAGGTAGAGTTTATTGATGTCCCTAGTTCTAACCAGATGCTAATGTCAACATATGTCACATTAATATCCGTCAAGCCAGTTAATGTCCCAGGAAGAATGAACAATTAGCAAAATTAATTAGGAGATCTGCTTGATTAAAGTCATTAATGGTCATCAGTAAAACATTTGTATTACCATAGGCATGTTTGATTTTTATACATTTTGGATTTATAGCAGTAATTCAGATTTAGCATTTACAAGTGCCACTACCAGTAATCAAAGTACAAGGTCTTCCATAAGCCACCAGTAATTAACAGAAGTGTGAACAGAAACCAGATTTATTTATTGGTTACCCTTTTATTTTTCCTTTCATGGACAATAGCCAGTAACAAAGCATAAGTGTTTGCCGTGGAATTTAATGGCAGTGAATAGCAGTAAGCCTTGGAAGAAGTGTTGCATGTATATTTCTTTAAGTGAAAGATTACATTAGCTGTGATGTCTTTACTCTTGTATTAATATTTGATTTCTTTAAAATGATTGTTTTCAAAGTGCAATGCTGTCAATATATTTAATAATTTGCTTGAGAAAGAACATTTACATGAATGCATTTATCTTCCCACATATCTGTCAATAATGCATTGTTCCAGAAATCTATTTTTATGTAGATGGAATTTTCATGTAAAAATTAACCTTCTTATAATTGTAGTGTGAGCTGAAAACCATTCTTGTTCATCTGATTTTTGCTTTCTCTCCATGAAATCATGAGACGGTTTTTTTAGAAGTCAAACTATGATTAAGCTGAGTCTTTTTTTTCTTTAAAAAAACTGTGAGAATAGTTTGTTTAGAAGAAAATTCAAAATTAATTCCCTTAAAAATTTTATGTTTAGGCAGTATCTCCCGATTCTGGTATTTACAGAGCAAAGACTTACTGGTAGTTTTCTCATATGGGAATAGGAAGGAATGCAGAGAAGATCAATACAAGATTTGATCTGGAAGAAGCAAAACTGCATGTTCTGATCCCCTCTTACTAAATGCTTTATAGTGTGTTTTTAGGTGAATCTCAAAACAGAATTTTTCTATAAATGGCTTTTGTGGATACATCTCTTTGGGGTTTGGAATTAAGGTAACTAAACTGAAATTACTAACTTCACAAGACTAACCACAAGAACATGCTCTGGAAAATCAATGGCTGCCTTGAGATTGTCCAGATACCCATGTTTACCACGTTCCAGCCCCTCTGTCTCTATAGACAGCCACCTTTGAAGCACACAGAAATCAGTGGACGACCCCAGCACAGTCTCAGCACTGCTTGGCCATATGTTTAAGTGGTACTCAGTTCTGTAGCTCTTGTAACATTGGTCAGGGCTAGGTTTTGTGACCCTGTGAAAACTAAGACACTTGGCAGGAGAAAATTGTATTTTAAGACTATTTGAGCATCCTGTCATTTTAGCACATTTCAGTTAGAAGAATTTTTTTGTAACTGTAAGTTTTATGGTCTGTTTTTGGTTTCAATTAAGGCTTGAGCGTGACTTGCACATAGTTGTAATTGCAACAGGTGGTATGTTTTGTGTTGTGTAATGTTCATAAAAGTCTCGTTTCCTGATGTTTAGAAATCATGACCATTTTGTGGTTATTTTTCCAGAAATACAAAATGTAACTGTAAAAATAAGCTGCTTCTCTTTATCTCCATGATTCATTTCTTCAGAAAAGATGTGCAGACCATATGCAGCATCTCTTGGCTCTTAATACGTTTTTTTTTTTTTTTCTGTCTTAACTGTCGACTTAGTGTAAAAATAATTGGTTCAAGTTGTTTTCTAGTAGTATAGCTTTCTCTCTGGAATGAAAGGTCTGGCATTGCGTCCTAAATATCTCGCAAGGTTTGGTTGGTACTCTTGATGTGAGTGATGCTATTTTTTTCACCCTACTGGTAGATTAGTCGTACACACTCATGCCAAACCAAATTTGGTACAAAGCTTCAAATTAGAAATAAATAGTCCCTCCCAAGTTTCAACATTATTTACATACTGGCTCGCCCTCCTTTTACATACCCAGAACTATTCCAGACAGGAACCAAGCTGTCTTGGAAGATGCAAATTCCTAGTAGCTAACAGAAGAAACTTTTTCCCCTTTTCCTGACCACTCATCACTGACTTTTTCTCTCCTCTCATTCACTGCTCTTAGCTCAGGTATCTTTCAAATCACATAATCTCTTTAATCCCTTTCATTAGGTTTCTCGCTACTAAAACCTCCAGAAAATCTGTTATTTCCTCTTTTACGTTTTTGATACTGTGACCTAAGTCATGGCTGATAAGTATTCAAGGTGGTAACAGTGTTATGTCTGTTATCAAAGGAGCTGAAAGCTATAAATTTTAAAGTTATATGAATAAAAAATCAGGACCGGAAAGCCCTGCAGCCCTTGAAAATGAATCTGAAGCCCCCTTCAGAATATCCATAAATGTCTCCACCAATATGAAAGATAAATAATAATTGTAATTTGTTCATATTAAATAAATTAAAATATTTCTTTTAAATTGTATATTATGCCGGTGATAATTCATCATGTTGATTTTCTAGTATTTTTGTTGCATATATACAGAATTTTAGCCCATTATGGGTCCAGTAGACATTCGTGGGCTCTAACCCTAATATTTAATTATTGTTTATACTGTGGCTTAGTTGAAGGAATTTGCATTCTGAATTCTAAACAACTGACTTAAAAGACAGATTTGCCAACACAACCCTTTGAGAAAGTTTCTGTGTGTATTCAGTTCATTCACTTGAGAAATTTTTATGGAATGTCTACTGTCTTCAAGGCACTGTTGTTAGGGCAGGAGATATAATGATGAACAGAATAGACAAGGTCTCTGTTTTGTAGAGCAGATATTTAATGGGGGAAGTTTAATACAAAACAAGTAAATAAATAAATGGAGAAGATGATCTCAGACAGTGGTAAGTGCTGTGAAGGGCGTATAACATGGTGAAGTGCTTGAGAGTGTTCTGGAGGGGAATGATGCTACTTTTAAAAAGTTGTTCAGAGAAGGTCTCCCTAAGAAGGTGTCCTTCAAATAGAGAATGGTGAGGAGGAACCAGCCATGCAGAGAAATCTGGGGAAGGAGCATTCAGGCAAAGGGACCCACTCACCTAAGTGCCCTTGGGGGGGACAGTCACAGTATGTTTGGGTAACAGAGAGCAGTACAGTGTGACTGGGTCGTTGCCCACTCAGGTCAGCCTTGCTGGTCATGGCAAAGGGTTTGGGTTTTATTCTAAAAACAACATGAAGCAAATGGAGAATTTAAAGCAGAAGTGCAACAGCTTTACCTTTGGAAAGAATACACTGGCTGCCGTGGGAAGACTGGACAAAACTAGAGCCAGAACGGACGCGGAGGAACCACGTAGAAGGCTATTATAGTAGTCCAGGTGAGAATTGATAGAGATTTGGGCTAGGGTAGTGACAGTAAACAAAGAAGAGCTGTGGGAAGATTCGGAATATCAAATTGTTAAAAGCTTTTGTGAAGTTTTACAAATATAGGAAAATACAAAAAAGAAAATAACAATTCTCACAGTTCTCACCATCCAAAGTAATATCTCCGCATTTTTTTAAGGAAAAATAATCACCACATTATTTTTGATATTTTGATTTTTGATATCTGATCATAAGACATAATTCAGGTGATGCACATAATAAAAATACTATAATTTTTAAATTACGCTAAACCCCACCACCCAGAAATAACCATCTTTAACATTAGACTAATATCATTTAAGGCATGTATCTATGCATATATACAGAGGGATTGGTAGATGGATGCATGAATAGAAAGAAATATTGATACTTTTATGGTAATGGCAACAATGGAATCATACTGGAGATGCTGTTTTTAAATAAAAAGTATTTTTTTAACATCTTTATTGGAGTATAATTGCTTTACAATGGTGTGTTAGTTGCTGCTGTATAACAAAGTGAATCAGCTATACGTATACATGTATCCCCATATCTCCTCCCTCTTGTGTCTCCCTCCCACTCTCCCTATCCCACCCCTCTAGGTGGTCACAAAGCACCGAGCTGATCTCCCTTTGCTATGCGGCTGCTTCCCACTAGCTATTTTATATTTGGTAGTGTATATATGTCCATGCCACTCTCTCACTTCATCCCAGCTTACCCTTCCCCCTCCCCGTGTCTTTAAGTCCATTCTCTACGTCTGCTGCGTCTTTATTCCTGTCCTGCCCCTAGGTTCTTCAGAAGCATTTTTTTTTTTAGATTCCACATACATGTGTTAGCATACGGTATTTGTTTTTCTCTTTCTGACTTACTTCACTCTGTATGACAGACTCTAGGTGCATCTACCTCACTACAAATAACTCAGTTTCGTTTCTTTTTATGGCTGAGTAATATTCCATTGTATATATGTGCCACATCTTCTTTATGCATTCATCTGTCGATGGACACTTAGGTTGCTTCCATGTCCTGGCTATTGTAAATAGTGCTGTAATGAATATTGTGGTACATGACTCTTTTTGAATTATGGTTTTCTCAGGGTATATGCCCAGTAGTGGGATTGCTGGGTCATATGGTAGTTCTATTTTTAGTTTTTTAAAAGTATTAAAATTTGTTTTCTTATATTTAACAGCATAAAAAAATGGAAGTAAGAAAAGCTAAGTAATTGTTGAACTTCAAACAAAGTTCTCCTTCCTACAAGTTATTTCCTAAAAGATCTCCCTTTATGGTTAAAAGAAATGGTTATGATTAACGGTTATTAAATGGTTATGGTTAAGAGAAATGAAAAATGTTAAGAGGTTTGAGCAGGAGTGGATTGAGATTTTGTAGGAAGGTTATTACAAGTTGGGACTCCTCTTTAAGAAAACAGAGTATATTTTACAAAAACATGATCATGTGAATGCTTTGCTGTGACACCTCCCAGGGCCAACGAAAAACAAATCACCCATGTAGGTGAAAGGCCTTGAAACTTAAGTAGCATTACAGTAAATCCACCTCAGGGTTGCAATTATTATGCTTTTTAAACTACATATTCCAGCTTTAAGTACATTATCACCCATCTCCTCTCCTCAGCTAATAATTTTAATTAATTTATATTGATCATGTTGTAATACTTGCTATTCTGTAATCATAAAATCATAATTACTAAGCTTATTTAATATAAATTCTTCTATTAAAATAGACCCAATGTTTCCCAGTCCTTTAGTATAGCTTCTCCATTTCTAAATGAGTTCTTTGATTCATCTCTTAATTGCCTAGATGTCATTGTCAATTGCTTTTTGTTCTTATTTCAAGAAAGACTTGTAGCTACTGCGTTTCTGAGAGTTTTGGTTTTGGTTTTTGCTTTTTAATATTCGAGGGTATCTTTCTGTTACTTTTATAATTGAAACAACATTGAGGCTGAGTATAATATTCTTGTGTTATGCTCTCTTTCCCTTATAGTTTTGCAGCCATTACCCCATTGTTGAGTAGCATTCACTATTACTGTGCAGTCTGAAGCCACCCTTTTGTAGGTGTTTGCTTTTTCTGCCTGGATAGCAAAGAATTCTTTCTTTATCCTCATAGTTCAGTAGCATAGCTAGGATATGTCTTGTTGAATGTTCTGTGTCAGAATTTTCTGCAATACAATGTGCTCTTTAAATCTGCTGACATTGTATCATATCTTTTATTATACATTTTATTCCATTTGTATTGTTACCTACTTTGGGGCCATCAATTATCCTTATTTTGGAACATCTTTGTCTCTCTTCCATATCTCTTAATTTCTTTATAATTTAATCTTTTTGTCATTTTCACCTGCATTCATAGTGATTATGTCAATCCTTTCCTCTGTGTTAGTAATTCCATTTTCAGAAGTGTCTACTCTGTTTCTTGATGTTTCTAATTTATTGATTGATTCTAAAATGATGCTCTTTGGTCCTTAAATAGTTTCATTAGGTCCACAATCTCTCTTTTTATCTCATTTGTTTCATTATTCTGTCTTTAGCTTCAATTTTTACTGAAATCATTCTTCTGTAGTAGAAAGTTTGTGTGAGGAGGTCCTTCCTTTTATTTGAATAAATTTCTTCTAGATTTACTTCCTCATGCTATGACCCTTGCATTTTATATTCTTCCCTTCCCTCCTTCCTCTCTCCCTCCTTCCTTTCGTCCTCTCTCCTTCTCTCCTTTCCTCCTTCCTCCCTTCCTTGCATATCTGCCATGCTATTTTTTTTTTTATCCGGCTGGTGCTTGGGCAGCTTTGCCCAGACATGGTGTAAGTAACTCCTTAGATCACTTCCCACCTTTTGGGGGACCAGTTTGATTTTTTTCTTTGAGCTATGTTTTACTGCCTGGACCTGTCCACTTTTCTGAAGTGGGAGGGAGTTGCCAAGGGAGGTAGAAATCGTGGAGAGAGGTAGCTCATGCCCTGTGCAGCCTTGATTACGTTTCCAGGGCTTTGCCTTCTCAGGTTTTGCAGAATGTCCCTGTTATCAGCATTCATTTCACCAAACTGGGAGGGGGTAGGTGGGAGATACCAAGGACAGTCTTTTTATAATCCACTAAAGGGTTCCATAGGAGCCGGCAGCTACCCTGGAGGTAACCTAGGACTTCATGGGTCTCCTCATCACAGTGGGCAGCCCTGGAGTCTTCAATTCCAGGGAGTCAGCCCTTTACTCCCTTTTTCTCATTTCACATGTTTCCATCACTCCTCCATAGAGAGAGGAAACAGATAAAGATATTCACTGAGTGTGTGCTTTCTCTAAATTCAGGGTTATTAGTGAGAATTCTCAGAGTTTTGTTGACTCACCTCTCCGGGCAGTGAGAACAGGGTTGGGAACCAAGCAACACTGTGCCTCTTCATCCTGCTCCAGAATCTTCTCTTTCTTTCCTTAGCTGCCAGTGTTGAAGTTTGTTTATATTTGTTTATGTTCCTTTCCTTTCCTTGATTGGTTACTGTTGGTATTTTTTTCGTACTGTTTACTATTTTTTTTCCACATTTTGTTTGGTATTTGGGAAGGGAAGTTCTGTGAGGCAGTTTAAATTTGCCATCTTAAATCAGACTCTGGGATATATTTTGGAGATAGAATTTAGATGTCTTGCTGACGAATTAATTTGAAAAATGAAGGGAAGGGAGGAGTTATGGATGACACCTAAATTTTTGACCTTAGCAACTGGGTGGGTGATGAACAGATTGGGCCAGTGTTGGGAGAAGGAATCAAGAGTTCTGTATTAAGCATTTTAAATCTAAGAAACTTGATATCCATGTGGAAATGTCAAGCAGGTGGTTGGATCTACTAGCCTGAAACCCAGGGGAAAGATGCTCAGCATATAGGTGGTACCTAAAAACACATGCCTGGATGAGATCACCTAGGGAGAGAGAATAGAAATATTGGGAAATGTATAATGAATGTGTACTAATCAGGATGTGTGGGTGTGTGGACTCTCCAGGCTCAGTGTCAACTCTTCTTAATCTGACAGTCGTCTGAAATCTTTCAGTATAAATGTATCAGGTTAATGTTTGGTATGAATTAGTGAGAAATGTAGGTCAGGGAACATTTTGAAAGATGGGAAATTTTATACTTCTATATCTACACAGTAACACAGTAAAGTACTGCCTTTCAAAGATGGTTTAGACTTGCTTTTTAGCTCTTACCACATCAATTATCTGTATTTGAGGATGATAAAGATTTAATTTTAAACAAATATATAACTTATTAGTTATGAAGACTCAATTTTTTCTGCTTTCAAAATGAATCAATATATACATTTTTATTTAATACATACTTTTACAATTAAAATATAGCTTTTGCTTATAGTAGAGGTACATTGTACATTTTAAAGCATTGCTATATTTGGAGGGAATGTGCTTAATGAAAAGGATACTGTTCTGGAAATTAGGAAACAGATTCTAGATCCAACTCCGGCAGTAATAAAAAATAGCAGTATGAAACACACATAATCCTTTCAGTGTGACAGGTGCTGTTCTAAACACTTTACATAATATTTACTTTATTAAGAAGTTGTATAGTCACACAGCTTTCAGCTACTTAATCTCCCAGGACTTTAGCCTCCTCATTTGTAAAGCCAGTGTTCCCTCAGCTCTAAAATTCAGCACGATTTATCTTTAATTGTACAATTTTATCAAGAGACGTAAACATATTTTAATGATCTTATTAACCAAAGCAAATGGTAACGGACTCTTTTATAGTCAGGGGAAGATGAACCGTTATATCACAAAGGTTGACCAATAAATTATGGAGATTTTAGTCAACTAGGATTGCATCCCAAGCATACCTCCTCTTATGCTTTTGCTCACGCTCTACCTAAAAAATAAGGATTTTTTTTTTTTTTTTTTTGCAGTATGGCAGTTACTTGCCCAGTTGCTAGGTAACAAGGCAGATCTCTATAGCTTTATCTGAACACACAGCAGATGATTTTTTAGTGACAATTGTTTATATCCAATATATTAAAGTATGCTGTATTGATAATGATTAAACTGTTGATTTATCTACTGTGCATTTGCAAGAAAGTGTGCAGTAATTCACAAAGCTAGTTTTGTTCTAATCTTTCTCAAAAGCATTATTAATATTTGCCACTAAGAATGATCAGTTGTCTAGCAAAGCAGCAATAGCTAGATTGTTTATTTGATAATCCTTCCAGGTGGCTGATCACAATCAAAAACATTGCCACACCTTTCTGATTAATTATACTGTACATCTTCTGGGAGGGATGTTTTGTTCTTCTGTGGGGTCCATTCATATGTTATAAAGTTTGAATTTTGTGAAAATTGATATTCTTTATATCGCTTGTCATTCCTCGTACTATAATCATTCAGGAGATCTAGCTCTACACTGAGAAGTAGCAGTTGATTTAGAAGTACTTAGAAGAATTGTTATTTTAAAACATTATCCAAATTTATTATTTTTTTTGTCTTTTGGTACACAGGGGAGAAATCATAGCTGCGCATCACCAATGTTACATAATCAGCAATGGTGTGTTGTTAGAGATCTTTTAACAAAAGTTACAATTAAAGAAAAGAATCTACAACTTAAGTATTATAACCAGTAAATTTCCATAATAAGGAAGGAAAAAATCTCTTTCCACTCTTTGTGGATTTTGTTCACAGTATTTGCCTTTAATCAGGTGGATTTATTCGCTTGAATGTTTCTTAATATATGCCAGGAAACATGTGAAGTATATGCTTATTCCAAATTCATTTTCCTGCCGACATTTATATTGGTAAATTTGGACGATTATTAGATAGAATTTATGCATTGAGTTAATAGTCATTTGTCACAGTCTTTTCAACTAAAAGTCAAAAGGCTATTTTATACTGTAATGGAGAAAAGGTATCTGTTGAGCATTGCACTTTTGTGGTGGAGTGGCTGTAATTAGTACAACAGCTATGGGATAATTCGAAATTATGGTACAATTTCCTTTGTAGCATAAGAAATGTCACAATAGGTAATGTTAGGATTCAGGTTTGTCTTAAAATATTTAGTTTATAGGACAGTGACGTAAGAAAATTCTTGGAGAATATTTGTTCACAAGTTATTTTTTGATGACAGCAGAAAGAATGCATTCTGTAGAATAAGAAATCACAGAGACAAAAATGAGTTACTACCTGTCTCTTGGATGAACTCAAGGTAACCCTGTCTTTACAAGTCAGCACACCAGGAAGCTAGTTTATATAGAAAATAGTTTAATATGGAAAATTGCACTTTAATAGTACCTACTAATTAAATGCCTGCATTCAATAAAATACAGTTCTCGCTGCCTGAAAGCTATAAAAGCCACCTGGAATGATTCTGAATTTCTGTAGTCTTGAGTAAACCACAGGCAAGGTGTATATTTTATTGACTGTGGACTGAAGGCCTGAGCTATTTTCAAGACAATTAAACAGTAATTTATTTGACTCTTTACAGTGTTCAGTTATCACTCTGGCATTTAAATATCAAAAGTGAAATGGAAATCAGCCCTCTGATTTCTCTACTTTTCATATTCTCAATGACATACAGTTTTGCCTAGTTTTTAGAAAACATGCTGTTATACAAACCATCACTTATTATACAAAAATTTTTAAATCATTTCAGGCAGGGAGTCGAAGCAGATGTCTGTTTGCCATATAACAGTAGTTCTCTCCTTATAGGGGAGCTCACTGCAAGATTTCATTAGGTTTTTTTATCTTTCTCATAGTAATTTTGGGAGAAAACCAAACCTGTGTTTATACAGAACTTTTAGAAACTTATCCATCTTGTTAAGCTAGGTAAACTTGTGAATTCCAGTTAAGGTTGATTTATTTCATATTCTTATTTTTGATTGTCATATTGTTACCAAAACCCAACTCCATGTGATTGCTACCTTCTTTTGTGTCTTATTTTAGACACATTATTTGAATGGACTTTCTTCATCATCCTATGTGTCTTTGTGATTATTGTTGCTATATCATTTTAAATGATTTTAGTGGAAATCTTTTTTCTCTCTCACGATACTGGAGCCTATCTCCTATAGAGAAACTAGGTAATCCTAAATAAGAGCTGTTATTGTCTCACTTTTCAGCTTTACTTACTTTTAAAAAGGGTTCTGTGGCCATAGAAAATAAAACATAGATTTGTCAGAAGGTCAGCATCCTAGGATATGAAAGCTACATTCTGCAAAGCATTGGAGTTGGTTCTGTTTTGTATTGTTAACATATATTTTATACTTTTAATCATTGTTTATCACACTGTGCAAAAAAGAAAAAAGCCGAATAATCTAGTGTTCAACTCCCTTTTTGTTTATCCGGGCATTATGGGAATTTTAGCTGAGGGTGAGACTAATACTGAATAATCATTTCAAAAGCAAATGTCATTTCTGATTTTAAAAAATGATTCTAATTGTGTGTGTGTGTGTGTGTGTGTGTGTGTGTGTGTGACTATGAAGATTCCAAGAGAATTTATTTGTCCAATATTCAGGGTGCCTGAAAGTCTAAATATATTTATCCATACTGTGTGGATTAACAATTATTTTTAAGGATTTAAAGATTATTTTATGCCTCTTTTTCTCAGAACACCCTCAGACACTGTTTGAAGAATTTTCAACTGAGGTTTATCAAATGCCCCTAAATCATAGGAGGGATAGGAATTGAAAAAAGGGAGGGGGGAGGGAGAGGAACAAAAAGCAGCAGAAATACATAAAGAAAAATGAGGAAGAGCAAAAAGTTTAAATTTTTATTATGTGTCAACAGAATACTTGGTACAAGTTGCTTCATTTCTTCTGAAGAATGGTGAGGAAGGATGGGCTTGGGAGCGCTTATGATTCCTCGAATTGCGACTTACCTCCACCACTAATTGGCTGTGTGTGCTTTTGGGGAGTTACCAAACTGAACCTTTCAGAGTCTTATTTTCCTCATCTGTAAAACAATCATGACATTTACCTTGCACGGTTATTCTGAGGACTAAGAGGTTGGACAGACAGGTAGATGGATAGCCCTCTGATGCACAGCAGGTGCTGAATAAACCTCTAGATGCTATTTTTGTTAGTTCTTATATTCGTTACAGACATTTTCTTTCATCCTTAGCCACCAAATATCAATACAGAACCAATGTTAGGACCATGAATGATGCTTTCAAACCAACAGATCTGAAAAATTATAGCCAGGACAAGAACTTAAAGCCCAAAGCAAACCTAGAGTGGCTGACTGTGGCCTCCAGTTGTCCTCTGCATGGCCGCAGGGTGCCACTCCCACAGACAGTCTGTGCAATGTGATGCCAATTCAGTTGATCTGTTCTTGGTCTCTACTTTTAAAGAAGCATAAAAATCAAGGCATGAAAAACTTTTTTTTTGTTCAAAACTACATATGTGTTGTAAGTCCCCTTGTATAAAAGATGGGAAAACAACTTGTTCCCAGATCTGTTGGCTTTGGCATCCTCATATGAACCATCATCTCTCAAGGGGGTGCTCTGGCCAACAAGAGAGTTGATTCGGCAATATATATATATATAGAGAGAGAGAGAGAGAGAGGGAGGGAGGGAGAGAGAGAGCGAGCACACCAAAGCAATCTTGAGAAAGAAGAACAGAGCTGGAGGTATCATGCTCCCTGATTTCAGACTATACTACAAAGCTACAGTAATCAAAACAGTGTGGTAGTGGCACAAAAACAGACACATATATCAGTGGAACAGAATAGAGAGCTCAGAAATCAACCAACACACTTAGGGTCAATTAATGTATGACAAAGGAGGTGAGAATATACAATGGAGAAAAGATAGTCTATTCAATAAGTGATGCTAGGAATACTGGACAGGTACATGTAGAAGAATGAAATTAGAACATTTTCTCACACCATATACAAAATAAACTCAAAATGGATTAAAGACCTAAACGTAAGACCAGAAACGATATAACTCCTAGAAGAAAATATAGGCAGAACAGTCTTTGACATAAATCATATCAATATTTTTTTTATCTGTCTCCCATGGCAAAGGAAACAAAATCAGTGGGACCTAATTAAACTTAAAAGCTTTTGCACAGCAAAAGAAACCATCAACAAAACAAAAAGACATCCTGCTGAATGGGAGAAACTATTTGCAAATGATATGACCAATAAGGGGTTAATATCCAAAATATATAAATATCTCATACAACTCAATATCAAAAAAAAAAAAACCTTTTAAAAATGGGCAGAAGACCTGAATAGACATTTTTCCAAAATAGACATACAGATGGCCAACAGGCACATGAAAAGATGCTCAACATTGCTGATCATCAGGGAAATGTAAATCGAAACCACAATGAGATATCACCTCACACCTGTCAGAATGGCTATAGTCAAAACAAATGTTAGCAAGAATGTGGAGAAAAGGGAAGCCTTGTACACTGTTGGTGGGAATGTAAATTGGTTCAGCCACTGTGGAAGACAGTATGGAGGTTCCTCAGAAAACTAAAAATAGAACTACCATACGACCCAGCAATCCCACTACTAGGCATATACCCAGAGAAAATGAAAACACTGATTCAAAAAGATACATGCACCGCAATGTTCATAGCACTATTATTTACAATAGCCAAAATAGGGAGCCAATCTAAGTGTCCATCAACAGATGAATGGATAAATAAGATGTGGTGTATATCTACAATGGAATATTACTGAGCCATAAAAAAGAATGAAATTTTGCCATTTGCAACAACATGAATGGACCTGGAGGGCATTATGCTTAGTGAAATTAGTCAGACAGAGAAAGAGAAATTCTGTACATTATCAATTATATGTGGAATCTAAAAAATAAACTAAACAAATGAATATAACAAAAGTTACCAGTGGGGGGAAGGAAGGGGGAAGGGACACCATAGGGGTAGGGGATTAAGAGGTACAAACTACTATGTATAAAATAAATAAGCTACAGTATCTGAGGGTCTTCGGAGAAGAAGAGCCATAAAATAATCTTTAAATCCTTAAAAATAATCATTAATCCACATAGTATGGATAAATATATTTAGACTTTCAGGCACCCTTCACGTTCCCACCAAGGCCTAGAGTATTTATGTTCAGTGAATATGTGTATAATAAATCATATTGGAGATTGGGGGACAGGTTTGTGCATAATGGCTATATAGTTTTATCTCTCACTTAAAAATCTAAAATAAAAAATTAATTGTTGCCCCATTAGCCAGTATGACATTTGCTAGGTTCTTCTTGATATAGATAAGGGTAGCTAGACAGTTCTTAAAGGATGCCTTCTTGTTCCTAGCTTGAATCCTAACAAAACTAGAATGCCTTCATATACTAAACAAGCAAACAAAAACAAAACCAATCCCCCAAAACAAAACACAACGACCAAAAAAAAAAATCCTTGATCATTAAAAAAGAAATAATATTTCTTGTTTGTGACTTTATTAATTCACTCATGCTTACCATGTATAAGTCATCAAAGAAGAAGGGAGAAAGCCATTTTGGACTTCCTCTGCCACTAGTTTCCACTTACTAAATATTCAACCTGTTGTACTACCCCAGTGATAGGTCAGGAAGTATTTCTTCAAGTTGATTTAAAATAAGCTTTGACTGATGTTGTTTTCCTATTATTTCTAGTAATGGAAGGGTCAACCTGATAATGTTGATAGCAGTTGTTTGGAGGTAGTTCCTGTCTCATTAGAAGCTTTAGATAATAAGAATCAAGATGGCATCACAACTCCTTCCTGGGCAGAACTTCCAATGATACTGCCCCATCACTGAGACCGCTCTTTCCATATCTCTTTAGTCTCAGGAGGGATTCGTTAGGCTGTAGGTAGACCGCAACTCATTGTCCTCATAGGTGCCTATAGCTTAACTACATAGTGTTTTTATGAGCCACTCAGACCCAAACTGGCCCCATTAGATTGGCTGTGTTGCTATTCTGGTTAATTACTTGTCATCTAATTACATAATTTAGCTATATATGCATAGTGACCCGAAGGCCAAGTGCTTTTCTTTATTGTACAATTACTCTGAATAAACTCACCGTGAAAGTAGAATTTAAATACCTGTTGTAAAATACCACTTCTAAAAGCCTGTTTTGGACTTTCTTACAATGCTTTGATGCATTTTTAAAGAAAGCAATCTAAAAATATCATGTGATTTCTACCTGTACCCTAAAGCCATTAAATATTGTTTTCTGTGATTGCTCTTATGTTCGGTTTATTTAACTAAAAAGTTTGGTATCCCCATAGTTTCTAATTGTGAAGGTCTTTCTGCACATTCTTGATCATTTTAGTTTATTCTAATAATGTTCCCTGTAGTCAAATGAAACACAAAAGTATAACCACTTTAGTTTTTCAGGCTTTCGGTAAGTGTTCTCTTCCATGTGAATTCAACAGATTCAATTTAACAGATAATTTATTGAGTTTTTTTTTTTTTTTGGCTGCCTTGGGTCTTCGTTGCTGTGCGCAGGCTTTCTCTAGTTGTGGCGAGGGGGGTGCTGCTCTTCATTGCGGTGCGCAGGCTTCTCTTGTGGAGTGCGGGCTCTAGGTGTGTGGGCTTCAGTAGTTGTGGCACGCGGGCTCAGTAGTTGTGGCTTGTGGGCTCTAGAGCACAGGCTCAGTAGTTGTGGCACACGGGCTTAGTTGCTCTGCGGCATGTGGGATCTTCCCGCACCCGGGCTCGAACCCAAGTCCCCTGCACTGGCAGGCAGATTCTTAACCACTGCGTCACCAGGGAAGCCCCATTTATTGAGTTCTTAATCTGGGCTGAGCATTATGCTAGAATCCCAGAATACAAAAATGTGTAAGTCCTGCCATGTGGGGAGGGAACAGCATGTAAACAGACAATCTATTCAATTACATGGTAGATTACAAGGTGTATTGGAGGCACCAAGGAGGCATTTCAGCTCTACCTAGAGTTCATGGAAGACTTCTCAGAGGAGGTGACAGTTGAGATGAGACTTGAAAGATGATCAGGAGTTCACCAGGAAAACCTGAGAAGAGGATGAGGGAAGAAGGCACTGTAGGCAGAGAAAATAGCATGTGCAAAGGCACAGAGGGGTACACCATGTGGTGCCACTAGCAATGTAGTGTGGGTGGGTATGAGGAAGAGGAGAGAAAGGAGGCTGTTAGACTTCAGCCTTCCTATGATGGGAAGGTGTGAAGCAGAGGTGTGATGTGATCATGCTTGTAGTTGGGAAGAGTCACTTTGGTGCAATCTGCATTCCTCATCCTCTGTTGTTTGTATTTAAAGACCAACCCCTCCTTCAGTTTTTATTACAGTTTCTGCAAGGCTTGATCTAAACTGTAACACTTTCCAGGCCGGATGAGCTGAGGAAGGCTGAATTTAAGGGCCATAGGCCAACGGGTGCCTACAGCAGTTATCCCCTACCTTGTTATAGCAACGTTTAGGTTGCGTCATCCCTGTGGTTCTTTTGTGGGCCATTCCTACCTCCTGTACGCTGCTCACAAAACCAATGAGCTTTGGATCACAAGCCCAGACTCGTCTTGATGTTGGATGCAGCCCCTGAGTATGTTGATGATCTGGGTCCACTCACTCAGCATATACCTGAGGGCCTGCTATGTGTCACAGGCTGGGACCACAGAGGAATGAGACAGCTCCTGCCTCCCACTATTTATTTGCAAACATGTAAACAATTCCAGTAGAGTACAATAAATGCCATAGTAGAGAAACTAAAGGAACGGAGAGGAGGGGAGAAAGACCAGGAAGGCTTCCTGCAGGAGATGGCATCTGCATCTCCTGAAGGAGGAAGCAAATAAAGGTGGACAGGGATGTCCAGGTGCCAGGCAAACAGACTGAAGAGCTGCTGAGAACTGAAGTGTGTCAAGCCAGAGTGTGATAAGAGAAGGAGCTAAAAGGTCAGAGGGGACCAGACCCTCCAGGGCTGTACACAGTGCCACCCGAAGGGTTTTAAACAGGGAGAATTAACACGTTCAGCTTTGCAGAAAGATTGTTCTGAGAGCAGAGAGAGCAGATTGGAGGACAAGATGGAGACAAGGAAACTATCTCTGTTTCCCTCTGTTACTGAGCTCTGAGAGTGATGCTGGTAAAAAAAATAATGAGCGCTGTAGCCAAGTTAGCATCTACGGAACGTAGAGGTAAACATGGGTCTAAAAGAGAGGCAAGGAAGCAGAATTGCCAGAGGCTGGAGGTTCAGTGGATGTGGAGAGGAATAAGAGGGCCAAACTGAGGATGAAGAAGGGTGGTCCGTAGTCCACGGATGGTACGGTTTTTCAGTGGCTGCCACTGTTGTGATAGTTACATTACTGGCTGGATTTGAATGTCACACTGGAATCCTATTACCCTTAATATGCCTTCTCCTCCTTGATTCATTTTTATATTCTTGTCCAAAAAACACTTCTTTTATAAGCCCTGAAAATTGTTTCCACCTCTTTTATATCATTTTTCCTTCAAAACCTGCGAGGAAGGTTAGACAAGAGTCAGTTTCTTCATTTTGTAGATACACATCAGTCATGCACAAGATCACACAGCTAGCATGCAGAGTAGCATTAGAATCCTTGCCTGTTTCTTGCTTCTAGACCACATTGTCTGCTTTGAAGATACGTCATTAGATTATGTAATTCTAACAAAACAGAATTCAGTTTTTGGTTTTCAGCAAATAGTCATCGATGAGCATCCAGAGCCAAATATCATGTTTTTCTCTGAAATTCATCTCTTTTAAATGTGTTGTCTGCTCACAGCGAGTCTAGCTGGGAATGGCTAACATTTACAGGGGGCTCACTATGTGCGTTACATAGCATCAGTTCATTTAATCATTTCACCTGTGGACTGGATACTAGCGTTAGCCCCTTGTTAAGTGAGGAAACCAAGGCGCTGAAATGTTAAGTAACTTACTCAAGGTCACCGGCCAGCAGCAGTTGAGCCAAGGTTCACGCCAGGCATGGAGGCTTCCAAACTTCTCACTTACCTTCTAACAAATATGTGAACTTAAGAGTGGACAAGTCCAGGACACAATCATTATTTTTCAGAACCTGCTCTGTTTGGTTAAGGGTTTTTTTTGAAACTTTGAAAAGAGATTTCTGAAAGCAGCAGCAGCAAACCTTCACAGGGGTGCTCAGGATCCTTTTAGAATCGGTCACGACTGCGCTGGAGAAGGTTCATTTATCCAGAAATAGTTGCAGGCGAGCTGGGCCTCATCGGGGACCAGATAAAAAGCAAGAGAGCATCTCAGAGAGAGACTGGACGAGTTGTCCCTGCCCCAGAAATAGTTCAACTGTTTTAGTAGTTTTATTGCTAAACTTGAGGGTTCAAATTCATAATGGTAAAATCCAAAGATGAGTAAAAATCAGCCCTTTGACACCTAAAAAATTATTTTGGGGTGAGTACATAATATGTCTTCATTATGACATGGTATAAGTCATTAAAATCTCTACTTTCAATCTGTGTTGCAGTTCACGTTTACAGCAAAGAGCTTCTAGGTAATTTTCAGTGTTATTAATTTCTGGTTTCTTCTTTTATGTGTGCATTTTTACAAATATGTTTCCAACTGTATTTACTTTTCTAAATATATAAATATATTTGTTAGCTCTCATTTTTCTCTATATTCAGATCATTTTAACTGTGTTTCTCATCCCTTTGTCCATTAAATCTCCGTGTTTCCTGTCTGCAACTCTCATCCTTCCTTTTGCACAGATCATTAAAAAGAATATTCTGTCCACCCTACACAGCAGGGACCATTGTGCCACCTCTTAAACACCTTCCTCCCAATGAGATTGATTGCACTGTATTGTTCCCCTCATTTATTATTTCCTCAGTCCTGGTTCAAGCCAAAGTTACTTCGTTTTATGTAGGAAGTTGTATGAGATGTTCTTCCAAATGCTCTAATAAAATTCAAATATATCACATCTGCTCCACTCCCTTAAACTAATAATCTTGTAATTCCATCAGAAAAGCAATCGTGCTTTTGGCGTGCCTTTTTCTTTTTTCCTTCCTAAAGCTCACCTTCTTATTACTTTTGGTTTATTCTCTCTAGATGTTAACAGATTTTTTATTACTCTCACAATATTGCAAACTTGCCAAATTACAATTTCCAGGGTCACTTTCATCGTTTGAAAATCGGGCTCTCTTTTCCTTTTGCCTCACTTTGTGGTGCCTAAATATGTGGATTCCTGTCGATTTTGTGTATCTTATATTAACCAGGTTCATTATTGATAGGAGATGGTGGTAAAAGTGAGGAGAGGCGGGCAGAGGCTGAGTCCCTGCTGGCTGTTATCTGAAGCCACCTTCTCACACTACTCCCCAGTCACCCTGACTGACTGCATCGTCTCCTTCTTACCACCTGTTGGGTCTCTGCCCCATTCCTGAGTTCTGTGATTTGTAACCTCCTTTCCCCCTTGCATGATCCATTAACATTCGCTCATCTGCTTCTGCTGCCCTTTAGAAGAAAACACACACAGTTCATTTTTATCTCCTTGTTCCCCATTCTCTCATGGTTCTGTTTATGGGTAAGGTGATTTTTACCTCCAGCGCTATGACTTGTCTTTTTTCAACTGCACATGGAGTATTCTTTGAATCTGTGCTTCTTGAACTTCATAATGAGGGCATTGTTTTCAGGCTGGATGCTTGAGGGCCTGGTTCAGAACAACGGGCCCTGAGATTCCTTCCCTCAAGTGAGCGTTTGTCTAAACAAGTCTACACCCGGGTGTAGCCCTTTTGGGTTATGTTGTTCTGTCCCAAGCTCTCTGCTTCCACTTTTTTCAACTTCTCATCCGCAATTACTTTCTTCACTGTTCTTAAACTCATCAACAGGCACTTTCTGTCTGTAGAGTTTACTACGTTTTTTTTAGCTTCGTATAACTTAATACTTTTCTTCCCTCAATGAACACACACAACTGTTCTTCAAACTGTATTGGATATTAATTACTCTAGGCTTATTCCAGGAGGAGTGGAGACCTTGTTTTTTCATTTATTCATTCATTTGTTCATTCATTCAACCAACATTTGATGAGTACCTTCTAGTTTTCAAACACTGAGCTACAAAGATGAGGCTCTCCTTTGCAAGCACTCACAGGATCTCGAAGGAGGCAGCAGTGGAAACGATTCTAACATGGTGTGATAGGCGCTATGACAGAGGTGGAGTTACAAGTGTAGCAGGGGCACCCCTCTGAGGAGATGAAAGCTCTAAAGAAGAAGAATCTAACCATAGATCTGGGGGAATCAGGATGAGTTTTCTAGGCAGACAAGGGGGGAATGGCATTTCATGGGAAGATGTATTCTTATAAGACGGTACTCTCAACTTATCCTGATTCCTCCGTCCAGATCTGTCCATCTTTGTATTATTGGCAGATCAAGGAGAAACTAAAAGTCTGTGGGAAACACAGGCACAGAGACTGGAGAGAGAAAAATAAGTATTAGATTTGTGTATTAGTTTTGTTAAGTTGCCATACAAAATACCACAGACTGGTTGGCTTAAACAAATTTATTTTCTCACAGTTCTGGAAGCTCAAGAACAGGATTAAGGTGTCACCAAGTTTAGTTTCTTCTAAGCCCTTCCCCTTTGCCTTGCAGATACGCATCTTCTCACTGTGTCCTCACGTGGTCATCTCTCTGTGATGTCTGTGTCCTCATCTTCTCTTCTTATAAGGACATCAGTCTTATTGGGTTAGCACTCATCCTAGCAACCTCATTTTAACCCAGTTACCTCTTTAAAGGCCCTGTCTCCAAATTCAGTCACATTCAGAGGTACTGGGGGTTAGGGCTTCAACATAGGAATTGTGGTGGGGAGACACGATTCAGCCCATAAGAGTTTGGATTTAGTCTTCGGTAGTGTTTGAACTAATGGCGTAACCGAACTTCCGAGTCACTTGACGTAACTACAAGGGTATATGATGAACTGTTGTCTGCTGAGCAAAGCTATTTAAATGTTTTAAGTTTATACTGAATGTTACCATCTATGTCCTGGATTTCCCATGTGGCTCTGTTTAGATTTAAAATATTACAGAAGTCCTACCTCATTAAGTGCGATGTCCCTGAAGGCCCAGGACACGTGACCGTATTGAGCCCTTTCAGCACTGCAGTGGAAGCCGCGTCATATTCAGTAGCACCGATAAAATGATTCAGCGTCACATTGCTTAATTTCCAGTAATTTGTTCCCACTGCAGAGGTAAATTCATTTACCTTGATTTGGATGGATCACTGTACAGAATTTCAATATAGATAAGAATATAGTTTTTTAAAAACAGCTCCGCAAAGAGTGTAACTGCTTCTTGGATCTCCTTTATGGAAAAAAATATATATATTGTTAAATATGAAAGTTTGAAAGGTCTTCGCATTATTAGATGTTCATAATTTTTCTAGTTTTCCTTTGGTGGTCTGACAGGAAAAGCGGTGTAACGATCAGGTGATGTCAGTTCTGCTTTCAGCTGGGCGCCACACGCCTTCATGACTTGTGCAAGGCATTTAATTTTCCTGAGCTTTTGTTCTTCATTGGGCAAATGTGGATGATTATATCCACATCCATAAAACCTATTTCATATTTTATATTCTTGTGCATTTTTCCAGTGTAGAAATTGTTACTGAAGTAATATGCAAGACAGTACTTAGATTTTAAATACCAGAGCTTATTTTTAAATATGAATATGTTATGTTTTCTAATGGAAGAGAATCGTGGATGATAGTATTTATAATGGGCAAAAAGTAATAATGCCTTGCCAGGAGGGAACTGATTTAGAAAAAAATTGGAAATTCAAAAGGTGTAAGAAACCTCACAGGTCGCTTATATTACATGAGGAAGCAGTCAGAAATTAGACCATTAAAGTCATTCCTCAGGTAAAATGAAAAAGATGTCTTTGAGGCAAATTTTCGAAAGGGAAAAAGACCTGGGCCCGGTTCAAAGAGGTAGGAGGAAATTTTGATTCACTGAGAAAGGAAGAAGTGAAATGGTGACACCTTTCTTGCCCCTATCCCAAGTCTGAATAATCAGAGGAATGACACAGGCGAGCCCAGATTGGATTCTCCTCTTATAAAATCCCCTGGGAGGGACCAGTCTCGTTACTGTCATGCAGAAGCCTTTTGTAAGCCCCGCTGGAGCCGGCACAGCATTGAGCGTAGCACACAGGAGGTTGTGGTCCTGGTCCTGCCTCCTCGTGCTGACACAGGTGCAGAAGGATGTGATGGATATGCAGGCCACTGGGTGCTGACAGCCAAGTGTTTGCATTTGTTATACAAGCTTTGTTAGGAGCGGAAAGTGGAACCTCGTTAGGAGATCGCCGCCTCACTTCCAGTTAATTGGGGAAGATTGAGTGGATGGGGTGGAATAGCAGGGGTTTAGCCTGTTTCCTCATCAGCTCCCAGCTGGACTCCCAGCTGCCCTAGCATCTCCTCCTAGGCAGCCCTGAATTCTGCGGCTTATTTAAATAGAGAAGAAAACATAACAGGAAGGACAGAGGGAGGGAGGAAAAGGAAATAAAGAGCACATACCCCAAAAAGTTCTTCTGTCTGGTTCCTCTCTGTCTGGCAAAATGACCACCTTTATTGGATTGCGGGTGGGCCTGGGTCTGCATACCCCTCACCCCGCCCAGTAATGGGGACAGCTGTGAACAGCCCCTTCCAGTGCTCAGGAAGCGTGTAACTGGCCAGAATCGACATTTGTGTGCTGATCGTGAAAGCAGAGTAATAATCACAGTTAACATTTTTTTTTTAACATTTCTCATGTGTTGGGCCTCTTCTACCTTCTTTGGGTACATTATCTTGAATCTCTCTAACAATTCTAGGAGCTGGGTACATGATTACCCTCCTGTTACAGATAAAGAAACTGAGGCACAGGCTCTCCTAAACTCACTTGAGAACACAGCCAGCAGGTGGCCAAGCCAGGGCAGGGGCCCAGGGCCTCCCTCTTAGCTTCTACAGCCAGAGTGAAAAAGATAGACAAAGCCCTGCCGTTGACGAGACTATTTTCTGGTTTTCGGGACATTTTAGCGTGTTCCATCATGCACTCATCACATGAAGCAGAAGGTTTTATTATACCCATTTTACAGAAAGAACTGAGGCTCAAAGGAGTTAAATGACAATGAATGGTTGAATAACCAAATTATTAGAAAAGTAGTGATGGACATGGTTTCTTTGTGTTTTAAAATTCGATTTCCCACATAAGACAAGGGTTGGCAAATATATATGCGTGTGTATACTATTTTGTGCTATTTGTAGCGCAAAATCAGAATATTGCAAAACTTTAATTAGATTGTTGGTTGCTAAACCAATTAAAGATGGTTGTCACAATTCTGGGAACCTCTAGAGCTCCAGGACTTTAGTTATTTTAATTTTCATCAGGACTGGGAATTAAATAGTAAAAGACAGGCCCCCAGGCGTATCTTCCAGATGTAACTCTATCCCAGGTCTCCCAGCTCCTTTGTTATCTGGGTTGACCCAAGTCTCATCCTGACTAAGGAGTCCTTAAACTCCCCAGTCAAAAACTTCCTTCTCCCCAGGAATGCTTGGGCTCAGGCCCTGCCCTCCTAAGCGAAAAGCTCACTCTCATATGGATGGAAAGTGGTGCTGGGGACAGAACACTCCTCCCCAGACCCAGAGTCTGCTCATTTCTCAGCAAGTATTTACTGAGCACCAAGCATGGCCTCACTGTGGATGGCACTGAGGGTGTAACTAACGATGAAGAAAAGCATAAAAGTTCCTGTCCTCGTGGAGCTTACTGCCTGTCTTTTGGACATCCACAAGAGAAGAGGCAGATGCGAGGTTTGCTGTGCAAGAGAACAGAGCAGTCTGGGACTCAGCAGTGGGGCTCCTGATGGAATTTGGAGTCGGGCACCTGCATGCAAATCTTCACTCTCCACCAGTTATCTTTGTGTTCTTGGACGCGCTTAACATCTCCAGAGCCTTCTTATAAAAAAGGGGTCTACAGCATGTCTCTGAAAGGACAGTTTAGAAGATCAAATGAGAACAGCGCATGAAGCAGCTAGCAGAGTGCCTAAGACGGACAAGGTACTGAGTAAAGGTTAGTTCTACGGCACCAAGTCCCCCGTCCCTGCCTTTGTTCAGGCACAGAGGCTTTTCCCATCCCAGTGCTCAGCTGGCAGGCTGTTGGACAGCTAGTCGTAAATCGTAATAATAATCACCCTCAGTTGTCAAGCGTTTCTCACACAGGGCCAGGTCTCATGCGAAGTGTGTTATTAGCTACATCACCCCATTTTGTAGATCTGCTTTTGGTGATTTCAAGTCTTTTGGGGGGCTTCTCTTCCTTCCTAGAGCGACCCAGCACATTCAGGGAAGGCTGTGTTTCTTGTATTTGGTATGTTTTCCCAAGAGTCAGTCAATCATGCCATCAGTATTTGAGATAATTTGGGAAACCCCTTGTCTACATGGCCAGAGATTAATACCTGAATGCTCTGTACTCACTTAAAGCCATTAGAGGGTCTTTGTTGGTGTTGTTGTTGTTTTGAGGACTTCTTTCCTAACGTGCGTCCTGCAAAAGGTTTTGAAACCGTGTCTCTGCAATACGCACCATCCATGGATCCTTCCACCTCCACACAGCTGGATTCCTAGCCTGTAACACGAGGCAAGCCGCTCCGGGGACGCTCCAAGCAGCCCACTCCTAACACCAGTGTTCCCGTTCCCTGTGCAGCCCACACTTGGTGGCTCTCCTCCAGCCTCCTCAGGCCCAGGGTGTGCTCTGCCATGAGTTATGGCTTTATTTATCTGAGTCTAGACCTTTTTCCCTCTAGACTTGGAGCGCCCAGAGCCGCTACAACATGTTTATTAATCAGTCAACACAGAATGCCTTTTGTCTCCTATCAAACCACTGATGGTTTGATAGGAGGCAAAAGGAGAAGACTGTCAGATTGAGGTGTTCGGGGAAGGTGCTCTGCTAAAGAGGTGGGCTCTTCTGAAGAGAACGCCTGGGTGGGATTCCGAGGCAGCTTCTAACTGCGGGTGGGGGGAGGGGGAATGCAGAGAATGCTTTACCTTCCATAAATGGCAGAAGCCTTCAGAAGTAATATCCAGAAAGGAAACTGACTTACATTCCAGAAGATGTAATTTGCTTTAAGAAGTTTATGAAAGGAACGAAGATGGCAGCTGCCTTTTTCCTACTGTTAGTTGCTGATTGCATTTGGTCATATTTCATTTTTTTGGATTCAGCTCTTTCCTGTCTGTATGATATTACCATTGCATTTTTATGCTGTTTTAGATTTGCTTTTGTTGTCACGTGCAGGAAATGGATTACATTCTTCTTGTCTGTGAAGCCAAAGAGACTGTTTTGTTTGAGGATAGTCTCACCCTGTGTGTACTAAAGAGTACAAAAGCGATCAGGTGCTAGAAACGTCTGTGCTCAAGATGAGGCTTATTGTAATGGATCTGGGTAATCCAGTTGACCTGAAAACTCATCCTAACCCATAGTGACAAAAGCAGCACAAATTATTCCTCTGCTCCTCTAGATGGCTGCCTGTGGTTACAGATTCTGCTTCTGTAAGAAATTCCTTTTTAGAGGAGGTTATATGCAGTTTCTACATTTATTTTTTTCCCTATCTTATCCACCTATATAATCCTCAACTTTCTGTGTGGGGATTATTCATTTATTCATTCATTCAACAAACACTGATGTAGCACCTCCTATGTGTCAAGCCAGGTGCTAAGTGCTGGGACATTAAAAAAAGCACAATCCCCACCCTTACTTAAAACCTAGCTGAGAGACCAAGAGAAGAAGAAACTGTGGAGATACAGTGTGAATTTGCTGCAGGAGATACGCAACAGTTCTCCTGGAAGCATGGTGAAGGGGTACCTAAACCAGAGAGAGGAAGGTCAGGAGAAACTTTCTACAGAAAGCAGCATTGTAAGGAGAAAGGGGAGATGAGACTGAGCTGACCAGACCATGCTTCTTAGCATGAGGAAGGTTCAGGAAGGGATGAAGGAGGGTTGGGGAAGGTGTTTCAGGCAGAGGCAGCAGTGCTCACAGAGGCACAGGCACCAGAGAGAATGCATCGTGTTCAGAGAATCTCATGCAGGGCCACGTGGCTGAGCACCAAGGATGGGTGAGACGTGGCAAGAGATGACAGTGGAGCGGTGGGCTGGAGCCAGGTGGGGGAGGGTCCCTAAACCCTGCTTGAGGACCGCACACATCACCTCACAGGCAGTGGGGCTCCATGGGCCAATTCTAAGCTCCTCTTAGCTACAGTGCTGTGCAGGAAACAGATGGGGGTGGGACAAGACTGGACATGAGAAAACCACCTGGAAAATCAGCATACTAGTGGAGCTGAGAAAGGACCAGGGCCTGGATTGAGGTAATAGTGAGATGGACAGATCGGGGCTCATCTGAGTGCTACAAAGGAAGGAGCGTGGCGGCTCTGCTCAAGCCACACTGGCCTCTTTGCTGCTCCTTAAACGTGCCAGGGACATTTCTGCTTTGGACCTTTATGCTAGCTGTTATCTCAGCCTGAAGTGATTTGCACCCAGATAACTGTATGGTTCTCTCCTAATTTCCTCAAGTCTTGGCTCCAATACCACCCTCTCATCGAAGCCTACTGTGATCACACTGTTTAAAACTGCACCCCACCTCCCCCCAACGTACCTGAATTCCCATCACCCTGTCTTTCCCTGTGTCATTTATTCACCTCCTAATATCCTCTGTAAATTTATTTTTTTATGTTCATTGTTTACGATCTTTCTCCCTTGCCAGAATATAAGCTTCTTGAGGGCAGGAGTGGTTTGGTTTTGTTTGTTCACTCTTTTTTTTTTTTTAATTTTTATTTATTTATTTTTTTATTTATTTATGGCTGTGTCGGGTCTTCGTTTCTGTGCGAGGGCTTTCTCTAGTTGCGGCAAGTGGGGGCCACTCTTCATCGCGGTGCGCGGGCCTCTCATTATCGCGGTCTCTCTTTTTGCGGAGCACAGGCTCCAGACGCGCAGGCTCAGTAGTTGTGGCTCACGGGCCCAGTTGCTCCGCGGCATGTAGGATCTTCCCAGACCAGGGCTCGAACCCGTGTCCCCTGCATTGGCAGGCAGATTCTCAACCACTGCGCCACTAGGGAAGCCCCCTGTTTGTTCACTCTTATATCCCAAGCTCTAGAACAACGCCAGGTGCATGGTAGCCATTCAACTAAGTAACATTTGTTGAATGCATAATCGGATGGATATTGGGATCAAAGATGAAAGAAGAGGCATAGGTGATGCCTAGTTCTCTTCTGGTTTGGACAGATGAATGAGGAGAGTAGATAGAGAACTCCTCAAAATGGGGAGAAGTGAAGAGGAACAGGAAATAGGGAAGACGGTGAGTCCCACTTGAAGCATTTGCCAAGTGGTCCAATCAAGCATCCCAAGATAGAAATGGAAGAGGACCTGAGGAAGAGCTCAGAAGGTTTAGGGTAAGGACTCGGGCGGAGCTGACTAAGAACCACAGTTAGCCATTAGCCATCATGAATATGTAGTGGCTGGTGGTGGGACTTTTCTCCCACAGAAGGCAGCTCTGTGGGAGTGGAGAAGATGCTTGATTTGATTAGAGGCTGAAGACTTGGAAGGCCTGAGCAGAGGAAAGACAGGGGAAGTAAGCTGCAGGTATAAGCAGCATCCTGGGGTTTATCCTGGCTGAGGAAGGAAGGTGAATCATGAACGGGATAAATGGCAGGGAAATAAAGGAGGAAGTGAAGGGATGGAGGCCTGGATGAGGTCTGACAGCTCAGGTACTGAGAGTCCAGGTGACGGTTGGGAGGATAGAAGGAAGCAGCCAGTCATTTTTCAGTCATCAGTCAAGAGATTTTTATCAGGCACTGTATTAGTCAGTGTTCTCCAGAGAAACTAAGCCAGTAGAATGTAAATACAGACAGATTTATGTTAAGGAATTGGCTCACATGATTATGGAAGCTGACAAGTCCAAAATCTACAGTTGAAGTGCTCATGCCTTCAGGCTGGCAACCCGTGGAAGAGCCGATGCAGCAGTCCGGTCTCAAAGGCCATCTGCTGGCAGGATTCCCTCTTCCTCGGGGGAGGTCAGTGTTTTGTTGTATTCAGGCCTTCCGTTGATCAGCTGAAGCCCACCTGCATTATGGAAGGTCGTCTGCTTTACTCAAAGTCCACTGATGTTGATCTCTTCCAATAACACCCTCACAGAAACATCCTGAGTCATGTTTGACCACATATCTGGGTGCTAACTAGGAATCCAGCTGTCTGGAGGTGGAAGGATCCGTGGATGGTGCATGTTGCAGAGACACGCGAGAAAACCTCTAGTGGTTTTAAAGGCGCACAGAGCGTTCGGATATTAATTTTTGGCTGCGTGGACAAGGTGTTTTTCAAAATATTTTAAATACTGATGGCATGACTGATTGTCCCTTGGAAAAAAATAGCAAATACACGAAAAACAGACTTCCTTGAATGTTCTGGTTATCTTTGGGAAAGAAGAGAAGAAATCTAGCAGAGCTGACACTGAAAATTAACCAGGCATCTGCTATGGGCCAGGTCTCATTGGGGAAACAGTAAGGATAAGATAGCTCCTTCCTTGGAGCAACATAGAGTCTGCAGGAAGACAATGGCTCCTATGGCTACTGAGGTGAATAGCACTGAAGTCGTGCATCCAGGCCACCTCCAAGAACATGAACATACTGTTATGTTTAAGATAAATCCGGTGCAGTGCATGCTTGTGTAAGTAATGCAAAATGTTGAAAGATATTTATCCAACCCTTTTGTATCATTTACATTACAATTAACTTTCTATCAAGATGACCATGGAAAAAGAATTCACTAATATTTGTACACTATTTCCCTACCCGCAGAATTTCTCCAGTCACATCTTTAGCATTCTGTTCCTCAATAACTAATATTCCAGTTTATTTCTATTCTGGTTAGGTCTCAATGGTCCGTAGATGACATGAGAAAACAACATCTGTCAATCAAGTTGACATGAAAAGTAACAAGTTTTATTTATATATAAGAATGCCCTCTTCCTCTCTTTCCCCTAATATTGAACCTATACAACCAACATACGTTATTCAATCCCTCCTTTAGAAAAGGGAGAGTAACTAATAATTTTCATGTGCCCTGTAAAGGAATTAAAAATTTATTGCCATAATCTGACTAATCAGGGTCCCCACCTAACCGGGCACGGGACATAGAAATGCCTCGCTTGGCTCATACTCAGGGCCATTTGGGTTTTGCAGCCGATAGAACATCAGTGCTCTAATTTGCATAGCTGGTGTCTCCTGTCCATTGCCTGTGGAGAGGCTGTTAGCAGCAGAGGTCACAGAGGCTGGGGTCACACAGAGCTGCAGGAGAACCCTGCTGTTTTGTTCTTCTTAGGTGAGAGAGGTCAGAACCTCTATATTATTAGTTATTATCGTTAATAAACATTTACTAATCCGTTGAGGGGGTGAACTCCACTTACAGAACCTACAAACCTTATTATGCAGGGCAAGACTGGAATTGCTTGTATCCCTAAAAGTAGCTGGAAAAGCCTGCCTTTATACCTTTGTGATGAGGGTCTCCGGTCACAGATAAGTCAAGGACCTCACAGTTGGTGAAAACCCCCAATGACATGGATGGGCTTTAGACCGTGTGGTCCACTGCAAGTGTGTTGGAGGTTATGTTTCATGATCTGTCGGTTTTCACATAGGGACTATACTGGATCATTAAATTGTGAAACTCTGCGGTGGAGATCTGTTATTTTGTACTAGGGCCAAAAAAAATCTGTGGGGACATACTTCTATCAAAATGCTCATGTTGCACATCGCATTTCAGAACTCTAAATGAGTCTTGAATGTGTGTTAATATGTATAATATGTAAAGCAAGGTTTTCCTGAACAGTTTTTTGGGGAGACAGAAACAGAGAGAAGGGGGTGGGCATCTTGATTGATGCTTGAGAGTTTAAGCCTATTCTTTTTTTTTTTTTAATTTTTATTGGAGTATAGTTGATTTACAATGTTGTATTAGTTTCCAGTGTACAGCAAGGTGAATCAGTTATCCATATACATATATCCACTCTTTTTTAGAGTCATTCCCATATAGGCCATTACAGAGTACTGAGTAGAGTTCCCTGTGCTATACAGTAGGTCCTTATTATCTATTTTATATATAATAGTGTGTATATGTCAATCCCAATCTCTCCCTCCCCGCCTTATCCCCTGGTAACCATAAGTTTGTTTTCTACATCTGTAACTCTATTCCTGTTTTGTAGATAAGTTCATCTGTACCCTTTTATTAGATTCCACATATAGGCGATATCATATGGTATTTGTCTTTCTCTGTCTGACTTACTTCACTCAGTATGACAATCTCTCAGTCCATCCATGTTGCTGCAAGTGGCATTATTTCATTCTTTCTCATGGCTGAGTAATATTCCATTGTATATATGTACCACATCTTCTTTATCCATTCCTCTGTTGATGGGCATTTAGGTTGCTTCCATGTCTTGGCTGTTGTAAACAGTGAACATTGGGATGCATGTATTTTTTCAAATTATGGTTTTCTCCAAATACATGCCTGAGAGTGGGACTGCTGGATCATATGGTAGCTCTATTTTTAGTTTTTTAAGGAACCTCCATACTGTTCTCCATAGTAAGCCTATTGTTTTTCAATAAACAGATTTTCAGACTGCCGAACTTGTTCATATTAATACATATTAATACATTTCCCCAATATCTGAAAGTCAGTCATTGCTGAGTTACATTATTTGAGCAAAGGATTTTGTGTAAAAATTATCTATTCAGATTTAATGATGAAATTTCATATTCTCATAGTGTGTTGTGAAGCTGAGTTTCCACTACTCATAAAATTATTTTTCAATTTTTCTTTTTTTATAAATTTATTTATTTATTTATTTTTGGCTGCATTTGGTCTTCACTGCCGCACGCGGGCTTTCTCTAGTTGCAGCAAGCGGGGGCTACTCTTCGTTTCGGTGCGCGGGCTTCTCATTGCAGTGGCTTTTCTTGTTGCGGAGCACGGGCTCTAGGTGCGTGGGCTTCAGTAGTTGTGGCACACGGGCTCAGTAGTTGTGGCATTCGGGCTCTAGAGCACAAGCTCAGTAGTTGTAGCACACGGGCTTAGCTGCTCCGCGGCATGTGAGATCTTCCCGGACCAGGGCTCGAACCCGTGTCCCCTGCATTGGCAGGCGGACTCTCAACCACTGCGCCACAAGGGAAGCCCCTCAATTTTTCTTTTCTAGTAATAATAATAACTATGTTGAGTACTTACTATGTGCCAGTCACTGTTTACATACTCTGCATTGATAAGCTCATTTGATTCTCACCCAATCTTATTATTACCATTTTACAGATGAGACAACTGAAACACAGAGAAAGTTAAGTAGCTCTCCCATGGATACACTGCTGGGAAGTGATAGGATAGGGTCTGAACTCAGTCCGACTGACCCCAGAGTCTGTGCTCTTATACTATGCCAAGGTCAAGTCATTAGTTTTCTTCAAGAAAAGGAAACTTCAATGTCAGCATAACCACAACAAAATTTTATTACAGTGAGGGATGACTAAAACAATAGAATGAAAGAGAACTGACACAAACTCTTAACCTCTAGAAATTGATACAGCAAATTTATCTGAATTTTAAAAAGAAGGAAAATGAGATTTAAAATATTAATAACATTTTAAACATGGGGAAAGAGGAAGGTCAAGATATTTTTTTTAAATCATCTGTTAGAGGAGAAAGCTAACCCCAAAATGACAGTGTTACTTTATGTCATTCTTTTTCAAAGTGTGAATCTCAAAAACTGTGATTTGCAGTAGGAAAGCAGCATAGCAGAACTCAGGAGCCCCAAGATTCACTCCCGGCTTTTCTATTAACTCTGGGTGACCTTGAACATGTCACCCTCTGAGTTTGTTTCCACAACCTTAAAATCGTTTTCTTCTAGTAATTGCCAGAGTTCATGCCCGCTCTAATACTTTATGCATATCTTCAGACTAGAAATTAGTGGAGAACTTGTACATGTTGTCTTAGAATCAAAATGCATTAACCTCTTTTCTAAGATGCTTATTCTGTTGTTTTCCTGATGAGATCAACAGCTGGACAAACTTTTTTTTTCAAACATTATTAATTGATCACATTAACTTCACCATCAGTGGCTCTTTGGTCATTTGATGAGGCTGGTGAAGGCTTCTATCGCTCCTCAAGAAGGCACTGTCAAGTCTTCGGAGCCATATGGAACCGTGAGAGCCGCAAGCAATAAGGATGATCTAGTAAATAAGCAGTGCCTTCACTTCCTCCCTTTTTGTTTTCCCAAAGACACTAAATCTGTTTTCTCTTTATATCAGAAATTAAGCTCCATAAAGGTCCTCCCAGGAAATTGATAGGAGAAATGTTAAAATCAAGATACGGAGCCTGATCCAGTAACAACATCTCTACTGAGAGCTGGAAATCATGAAGTAGTAGCATAAATTTGGCAGGAGAATCTGTCATGATTTTACCATGAGAGAATCTAGTGGAAAAATTCGGGGTCCTTCCCACCTCACTTAACCCAGGCGGGGGTGGGACAGATGAACTATGAAGCTTTTCAAATCGCTACAGTTCTGTCAATAATCCTTTCATGGACTTAAACCACTCTGGTCCCGTTGCCCCTTCACCTCTCAGAAAACAGCAACAATAGCAACTCATGTCAGTGAAGGAGAAATGAGGGCACTTTTCATTTTTAGGGCCTTCAGCAGAAAAGCAGTCTGAGGAAGTCTTTCAATGCGCCTTTGACACTGTGACTCTCTTCTTCCTTTGACAGGCCTACAAAGTCCTGATCTTTTTTAACCCCTTCTAATTTTGTGCATATTTTAAGTGAGGGCTGTAGTGTGCTTCTCTATCAAGGTTTAATCAAGACATTAGTATTCATTCAGTAAGCACAAGGCAAGCTTGTATCTCCAAGGAGCAGAGATAGACAACAAAGAGTTAAACTAACTGAAGTAAAAGTATGGCATCTTGTCTTGAAATTCAGAGGCCCTGTGTTTGGCATTTGTGTGAAAAGCTGACACAGGACAGCTTCAGCATACAATGAGAAATTTGTGGTCCCTTTCCAATTCCTTTGTTCGGAGAATATATTTCAGTGTCTGTGCTCAGCATCCAGGTGTGAAAACTGTGTATTAGGATATTCAGGACTGTGAAAACGCATAGGTTTTTAAATCTTTGAGACTGCAGAAATTGCATACATACATTAGCAGAACAGGTTTTTAAAGCCATTTTGGAATGAGGGAAAAACGTGAGTAGCCTACGTGAAGCATATGGTAAGAATTGTTCATTCCACTTGCGTTTGTTTCCTAGAGCCGTACTTATTGCAGCTTATAAAATCAATTAAATTTGGCTTCTGTTTCTCTGGGCAATAAATTATTTTCTGTGTAATAAAGAAAACATGAGCCCAAAATATGTATGTGAAAATGTTTCTGTCACAAATAAAGATGTCAGCATTTTGACGCAAATATAAGCAAGATTGAAAAGCCTCTCTCCCAAAAAGCCAAAATATTAGGGAGCCTTTTCCATTTTGCTTACACTGATCTTAAGAAAAACAGAATATATAAATGTCAGTTGTTTAGAAGACCACATAAGCCTGTACTTTTATATCTCCTGGGCTGAAGTGATCTAAATGTCATCTCATACATTATCAATTTTAATTTGATCAACTAGAACGCATTGCATAAAAGATAACTTGTCCCTATTGTTACCATTGAAAACATTGAACCAACATTCAAATTATACTTTTCTAATCAAATTCTTACTCTGATGAGTCCTGTTTGTTGTCATTCATAGCTTTACTTTTGATTCATTATTAATCACAGCTCACGTGTTCAACTGCTATAAACAGTTCATATAATGAACTGTACAGTACAAATAACGGCTTATTTGTAGCTTGTAGGTTTTCTTTAATCTCCCCACAGTGAATTGCAGTAGAACTCAATTCATTTGCTGGCATTATTAAATAGTTGATTAATGCCCAGGTTTTACATTGTTAGTCTTTGCTTTTTTTATATAAAGAACTGAAAAATCAGGATTTGCTGTTCTTGCCAGAAACCAGTGAGAATTTTCAAAATATTTCTCTTTGAAGACTTGGGCTCTGATACTCTCACATATGTGAATGTTCTGTTGAAGTCGCTTTTGGTAGCTTGAGCTCCCTTAACTGTCTGTTCTTACTTGTCAGGTCAGAAGTGCTGGCATTAGACCCCAAAGCTCTTCTAGAACTCAGCCCTTATTTTCCTCAGGAACCAAATGAGTTCATGGGGCTGAAATGTCTGGCAAAATGTATCACAACAAGCTAGACACAACATTCTTTAGCAAAAAGAAAGTCCATGAAAGTAAGCATTTACCCACTTGCCTGAAGTTCCAGAAAGAGACAATAACCCTAAGAGAAACAGGAAGTCTTTTTAATATAATTGGGTAATATATGCTCCTCTCTCATCCCATGGGAAACAGATGGCTCACAAGACTTGCTTCCTCAAGGAACACTGGGAGAAGCTGAGGCTGTGTTTAGTTAGATCTGCCGGAGAGCCTAGGTTCAGACATCAGTTACCAGCAGTGCAAGAGCAGCGTCCTGTCCCTGTTCCGGGGCTCCTTACCACCCATGGAGTAAGGGTCAGATCCACGAGCAAAGCATTAAGACACCGAGTCTAACCCCAACCTATTCTTCCAGCCTCACCTCTCAAAGCACGGTTGAAAGATCCTTCTCTTCCATTCAGCTGGCCAGCTTTTCCTCTGAACATGCTGTGCACGTCCCAGACTCTCTCTTCTACTCTGAGCTATGCTTTCTCATTGATTCAAAGAGCTTTTTTTTCCAGAGCTACGATCCAGTGCTGTCTTCTCAGTGCAATCCTCTCTAATCACCCCCATTTCCTTTTGGGGAGCACCGTAGTGCAATAGGTCCCAAACTGTGACCTGAAGACCCTGGGGGTGGGGAGAGGGCTTCAGGGAGAAGGTTGAGAGTACACTGAACCCGAATCTGTCTGTGTACCAAACATTGTTAGGAACACGAATACAACTAAAAGTAAAACTAATGTCACATAGAGGCAGGCTATGACAGTAAGGCGGGAAAAACTCACTGAGAAAAATCAGGGTACATCATAGTGTATTATATAAAATGTAGCTACAAACTTTTCCCTTTGAATATTCTTATTATTTTATGAACCATTCGTTAAACTTTCTCTGCTTTGAAAATATGTATTATGGCCTTACATATGTTTCTTCAACTCACTTGCAAATACCTTGAGATCAGAAGCCATGCCATGCCTTCATTCGTTTCATGTTTACTGATCCCCATAAATAGCTCTCCAAACCTTTATTTTATACTTCTTAAGCCTTTACCCCGGCCACCTTCATTCATTCGTTCAATGCCATTGCCTCTCCCCACACCAAAAGCGTGACGGTAGCTAGACACGTTCTCTTAGAACTTACTGCCAGAGGGCAGAAGGAAACGTTTGGAGGTGAGGGGTATGTTTAGGGCATAGGTAGTGGTGGCAGTTTCACAGTCATATACTTATCTCCAAACTTGTTGAGTTGTACCCATTAAATATGTACAGAGTTTTGTATGTCAGTCATACCTCAATAAGGTGGTTTTTTAACTGAAGTATAGTTGATTTACAATGTTTCAGGTGTACAGCAAAGTGATTCAGTTATACATATATATATATATTCTTTTTCAGATTCTTCTCCATTTTAGGTTATTACAAGATAGTGAATATAATCCCCTGTCAGTAGGACTCTATTGTTTATCTACTTTAGATATAGTAGTGTGTATCTGTTAATCCCAAATTCCTAATTTATCCCTCCCCCACGTTCCCCTTTGGTAATCATAAATTTGTTTTCCATCTCTGTGAGTCTGTTGCTGTTTTGTAAGTTCATTTGTATCATTATTTAGATTCCACATATAAGTGATATCATGTGATAGTGGTCTTTCTCTGTCTGACTAAAGTGATATTTAAAAAAAGAACTTACCATTGCTCCATCTCTGGACTTACTCAATTAACACCCAGACTCACCTGCTCACAGAAACATGTGTCCCTCCTTCTATCCAAAGCTAATCACTCTTTCTGTGTGCTGGGTCCATCCCCACTCTCCCTCTCCAAAGTCCATCCGTTCTTCTCTTCTTCTTTTACCCTCAAGGCTCCCTGTAGTGTTGCCCCGCCCAGGTCCCCACTGCTGAAATCACTGTGCCTCCGCAGTACCAGAATACCTGCGATGCCAAGCGTTGCTCACACCGTATCCCATTCCTGACCCCCTCCTTCCCTGTGATCATCTTATATCTCCTCCAAGACCTAGCTTAGAATATCCTTAGCTCCTTGGAAATCTCTTTTTAAATATCTTTTGATATAGGACTAATCACAGCCTGGCAGGTACTTTCTTGTGTACATATAGCCTTCTCCATTAGATTGAGAATTCATTGTACACAGGGGTTACGTCTTATGAATCGTTGTCTTTCCTATTGTGTGGCTTTCTCACAGAGTTGGTATTTTAACAAATGCTTGTGGCATAATTTTGCTTTCTTTTCTCTCACCAGGTAGGACTTAATAAAAGTAAACACTCATGCCATATGTCGTTTGTGTTCTCAAATATAAACTTTCTTTTGATAACGTGCCTTCCTAAAGATTCTTCTAGACATAGAAGAAAATATGCTTTAAAAACTATTTTGTTTCATGTTTCTTTTGTTCCTACCTAGTTGCAATCATCTGTCCTCCTAGGCTCACAGAGGTTATTCTGGATCTGCCTGTGGCCACCCTCCCTCATCTTACACAACCCATCTAACCTCTGGAAGGAAAAGGCAAATAATAGCACTGACCACTGTCCTCACAGTCATAGTAAATCATAAAGCCTAAGGGAAAGGCAATATTTACTACTCCTGCACCAGACACATGCACACATGTACATGCACGCACACAGCAGATCTATGAAGGAGGTATGAATATCAGTTCCATTTCACAGATGGCAGAAAGCGAAGCTGGGGAAGGGGATCACCTTCCCTGAGATCCAGCCTTAAATATTAGAGCTAGGAATCAAACTTGGGTCAACCTTGCATCAAAGCCAGTGTGCCTCAAAAATAGGGGGAATTGATTAACATTAATGGTTGTAAGGCTCATATGTACGACTGTGGTAGATTATTCATAGCTACACTGGGTATATATCATAAAAATATAAATTAGTCACTAAACCATGATGTATCAGGCCTCACATATGTTCCCAACTGCTGATATAAGTACCTTGCAGAACATCATTCGCTGAGGCATTATGTAATCTATGTTTGCAACCTTCATCTGAGACAGAGGACACTCCATGATTCAGATGAGAAAATCAAGGCCCAGAGAAGAGCAGATGCTTCCCAAAAGTCAGAACGAGAGTCTCAGAGCATAACTCCATCCTGGACTTGAGTGTATAGGTCTGACTAACCATGCTTTTTGAGAAACACAGTGCATCAACCAGTTTTTCTTGAGGGAGCAAAGTTGACACTCCCCATAATTAAGGATTCCAAACCACAAGACTAATTTGGAAGGGACACCAGGTTCATATGACAATACCAGTTGTAAGAAGAGGACAGCAAAGGCATTTTGCAGTTCAAAAATATTTGAAGACCTTGTTTTTAAAAATCACTGGCCAAGAGCCAGTTTTGAATTCTGCATCCCACTTTCCCAAACTTTTCACACTGGTTATATATTTATATAAGTGGGCCCAGTTTTTAAGCCAATGCAATTCTAGATATTATATATGGGTAGAATTATGAAAAAGCAGATTATTTTAACCTCCATTTATTTTCTTCATTTAGTACCTACTCTCTGTCAGCTATTCCGTGTAGTTTGAGTGAAGAACCAGAAATCATCCTTTTCAACATCAGAAAATTAAATATGTTGCAGAATATGCTTCTATTTTAAAAAATTGATGAATAAGCACACTAAGCAGCAACAAATGATGTGTAGGGATATTCAAGGCACTGAAGCCCTTCGGAATGAGAAGATTAGCAAAATACAGCATCAGAAGAACAGGTTTTGGTGCTATAAATATGGCTACTGCATATTTCAACTCTCTTGGCAACTATAGCTAGGATGCAGAATTCATGTACCTTTCTTTAGAATTGTCAGAGAAGATATTTACTGCAAAACAAGTATTTTGCAAGGAAAGAGTTTGTAAGGAGATAGTTTCTTTAAAAAAAATAATGACTGTTTAGTAGTATTAAAATCATTCAGTGGGAAATGGGTGAAATTCTCAATAACTGCCATTGTACTCAACACTGAGAAAGTAAACCTATTGCTTCCCTAATGTGTTTCCACATGGAAAATGCACCCCATCTCTTGGAAGCCACCATTTTTGCAATGCCACTGGGCCATCAGAAATATATTCCTAGTACATCAAAAGTGTATAAGAAATATGTAAGAAATGACATTGCAATAAGGAACTTAGAATTCTGTTCTGAACAGTGATCTGGCTTTGGCTCCAATGGTAAAGAAAGTGCAAGTGTTGAAATGTAACAGACTCAATTGCTTGCATAAGCTCCCTGAACCTCTTTCCTCACTTGTAAAATAGGGGATAATACTACTTTCCATACAGGTTGTAAGGATCTGATGTGATAAACTATGCATAGAGCCTGGCTGTAAACTAGTCTTAGTGGCTTTCCAGCCATATCACTACATATCATCTACTCATTTTAACTCTTAACAATTTATTTCACTGGTAGAAATGCAGGGGAACAAATGCAGTTCCAGAACCTCCCATGCCCTGAAATATGTAAATTGTTTCCTACAGTACCATTTCCTGGAGTAGTTTCTATTCCCACCCCTGGCACATTCCTGATTCTCCTTGCAGTCGCACCACCCACTGAATGGTCCAAACACCTTCCTGGTCTACTTTGAGCAACTGTGAGTCCTTCTGTCTGCACAATTATTTTTATATGCCATGCATACTTAACTAGGAGAGCAAGGAACCTACTCCGAGGTTGAGGAAGAGTGGTGTTTCTGTGCGCCTCCTTTGGGGCTTGTGTGAGGATCATTCAGTTCCTTTGGTTAGCATGTCTTGCTAATGAGACCAGAGAGGTGGCCTCGGTCCACATGTGAGCCAATCCACTGCTCCATTCCTGGTCCCAGATCATAACGAAGCCTAACTGTGGAACAAGATCCCCCAGGTGCTGAGTGGCCCTCTGCTTCCCTATCACTTGTCTCACCATCTCAGGCTTAGCATCATTTGTTCATTAGAACAACACATAGGTTCTAACAGCCTTCAACATGCCAGGCCCATGCTGGGTGCTGAGTTGGGTCAAGTAGAGACACATCACCGTACTCTCCACGGGCCCTCAATGCTGTTCAAAGGCTTTGTCCAACACAAGGATAAAGCACATCCCACCCAACGGCCACTTGCTCCCCACCCAGTGACCACCCCCCCGCCCCCGGTCCCTGAGGGAATTTTGCAGACACAAGTCGTTTGAATATAGGTTTATTGAAAGCAAAAGAGTTGTAAACTCTCTGACTTTGGAAGGCAAAATTCATTCTTTTCCCATACCTCAAATCCAGATTTTCATGTTTTAGGAAAATTGACAGAAAAAACAAGTTCTCTGAACCGTGCTTGCCAGTCAAATGGTCCTAATACAGCATCCAGCTCCTCTCATCTTTTGCACTTTTCTAGAATTCCTTAACAGGAATCTGAACATATTTTCTTCTTTTTCTTTTTTATATCACCTTGCTTTTATAGAATGTTTTATATTTTTCAAAAGATTTCCACGTCTTTTTTGGTTCCTCATAATAACTCTGTGAATGAGGAGGGCAGGTTGTGGAGTATTAATGAAGCAAAAGTTAACATAAGTTATGCTTTGGTTTCTTTGCAAAGGTACCTCTCCTCCCCAGCCACAAGCTGTCTGAATGTGGAATATACCTTATTCCAAATGTTCGTTTTAAGAGGGGAGGCAATGTGATGGAGTGATAAAAGCACAGGCTTTGCGGTAGAAAGATGTGTGTGTTTTTAACCTGGACTCTGCCACCTAGTTAATATGTCATCTTATGCCTCAGTTTCCCTACCTGTAACCAGAGATAACAATACTGAACTCAGGGAGGGTTTGTGGGGATTAAACAAGGTGCCTGTGAGAGGCTCCTTTGCCCTCTCATGGCCACTTTTTCTCAACACTCGGGAGAGGCTGAACCCAGCAGCTACATGGAAAGAAATCCTCATTCACAAGAGCCTTGTCTTCCCCACCGACGCTGTTCCTCCCCCTTTCTGCAACACTTTTCTCCCAAGCCCAGTTTTCTGGAGTCATCCTTAAAAAACTTTCCTTTCCTTCACCATTTACAGCCAACACTCCCCATCCCTGCCCTTTCTGCTGCCCAGTGTTTCTCAGATCTGCTCCCTCCTCTCATTGACACTCATTTATTCATTCAGTGACTATGTATTGGGTACTTACTACATGCAGCCACTTCACTGGACTCTGGGGGTACACAGTGGACAAGAGCTCATTCCTGGCCCTCGTCCTCACTCACTTGAATTAGTGCAATGCACTGGCCTGTGGACAGGATCTCCTTACTCCAATCCATTCTCAGTATTGACCTCAAATTCGGTATTATAGAGCAATAGTGATCTCTGATCTCATCAACTCTAATCTCATCCTTTCCCTTCTTTAAAACTTTGGTTGACTTCCCAAAGATTTCACCATAATAAAAACAGTCCATATTTACTGAGCATGCACACCGTGCCAGGCATTCTTCTAAGCACTTTACACGTGTTGTCAAATATAATATACTTGATATAATATAATATATAATATAATTAAGTTGGAAGACCAAATTTCTTTCAAATGCCCTTAAATCTGGCCACAACCCACCTTCAAGCCTCCTGTGCTGCCACTCACATATACAGTTCTCCCTTGCCAAAAATGAACAGGGACGTAAATAAACTTGTAAAACCATAAACAGACATGTCATGTTCTTATGTTCTTGCACATGTCTGCACTTTTGCACGTGATATCTCTTTTGCCTGAATTCCCTTCCCTTACTCCTCTACCTGGAAAACTCCTACTCATCCCTGAAAGCCTGTCTCCTACATCATGAAGATCTCCCACAGGCAGAGATCGTCACTCCCTACCCTGAGCTTTCATAACAGTGAAGATACTCACTTGGAGCATCTGTCACTTCATTTTCCCCACTGGACCGGGAGCACCTCGAGGCAATAATTACGTCCCATTCATTTCTGTATGCCCCTGAGCACGACACAGCCGACGCTGGATACATATTTGCTGATGGATGACTGCGTGCTACAGGCTGCATTGTTGGGGTCCCTCACCAAGGTGTGACTCTCAGAGCAGAAGCTGCCAGTAAGAAGCTAGGACTGTGGGACCGTAACAGTTCTGTCAAGGGCACAGTGACCAACTTCTGTACAACATGCTGTGGTTCCTTAACAAGCTTTCTTGCTTTAGTGTTTTGCACTTTAAGTAGCAAAAGTAATAGAACTCCACGCTTAATTAAAACGTTGTTCCCCAAATGTAAAATAGATAGCTAGTGGGGAGCAGTCGCATAGCACAGGGAGATCAGCTCGGTGCTTTGTGACCACCTAGAGGGGTGGGATAGGGAGGGTGGGAGGGAGATGCAAGAAGGAGGGGATATGGGGATATATGTATACATATAGCTGATTCACTTTGTTATAAAGCAGAAACTAACACACCATTGTAAAGCAATTATACTCCAATAAAAATGTTAAAAAAAAAAAAAGTACAAAAACAAAAAAATAAAACGTTGTTCCCTTGTTCAGTGTGAGGTTAGGTCTTGGCCAGACTGGGTGCTGTGAAGATGGCAGTATTGGCAGGCTGGGCAGAAAGAATTGGAGAGAGTCTTTTTTCCCCTTAAATGTTGCCTCTATCATCTCCATCACCTCCATTACGTGGAAAATAACTTCCAAGCCTCCAAAGGAAGCCTTCTGCTGAAATTTTAATCAAAGATCAAACTGAACATTTTGAAGAGGAGCATTTGCTAACGGAAGACCCGGCACTTATAATTTCTGATATTTAATACCTAATTATCCATCTTCCCAAAAGTCTCCAGTTGTGGAGAACATGACAGTAGATCAGGAAGGATGGGAACACGAAGCTCTTCCACTTCCTGAGAGGTAATTCGGCAAAGAGATAAGCAACAAAAGATGCTTAATGCTGAGCTTTTGAAAATTGACTTTTTTCATTTAATTAAGATAGGGTTCTAAATAGTAAGTATATCATGGGGGTGACTGTCCGTCTGTCTGTCTCATTTGGAAGTCAAGTAAATTTTCTGCAGGCATAATGATTTAATCGTCAAGTAAACTGAACTAATCAGACAAAGCCCATTTATTCTCTCGTCTTAATGATCAATTCGGATACTCCAGCTTCCTAATAAATTGCTTGGCAGTTGGTCCAAATTAACCGGAGACATACATCTATTTTGACTTTGTATATAGACAAGATACTAGCCATGAGGCCATTCCAAGGGATAACTTCAAATTCTAAGTTTAAACACTCTTGAATTTAAGCCCTTTCATATTGAAACGAATAGTTTATAAAACTCTTCTCCCTGCAAAAATTCTCATAAATGAGTGCAGTGTTACTATTTTAAAATTAAAACCATCTTTTTCAGCTTCTGCGTGACTAGAGATTTTGCAAGTAGCCATGTAAATGATTATAAAATGGGGGAAAACTGTTTGAAAGTCGCATTTTATTAAATTCCTAGCTAGATGCAAATTTTTTTTCTTTCAAATTCACAATTTAAATTATTCAGCTTTTGGTTTGCCCAAATGCTGTCTTTTTTTAGGAAACAAAAACTAAGCCATGCTTATGTAAGATTTAAGTGCTTCATAAAACCACTGTATTAGTAATACTTAGTTTTTAAATGTTGTGTTTGGAAAGGTAACATCTCTTTTCTCCCAGCCTCCTTAATTAGCATCTCTCATAAGCAACATTTCTCTAAGAGACACTGCAGTCAAGGAGCTAAGGATCCTGCAGTATTTACCTCTGCTCATGGTTTTCCCACAGGGAGCCTTCAACACATTCTGTCCGTGTTCAAGAGATATAAATATCATTTTTTATGAACCTTGATGAGAGAAGAGATTAAACCTAAATAAAAATAAGAATGAACTGTAAATGTCAAGTATTCTGTTTTTTGGGGTTTTTATGCTTTATTATACTTTGTTAAAAAGGAAAAATTGTACATTTTTAGAATGTTTTTATGAGTCAGTTTAATGTACTGAAAATAAAAATTTTTTTAAAATGCTGGGGAAAGGAAGCCACTTTCATCTCAAGGAATTAAAATATGAGATTTCAATAATTGAGGCATTTTGCCTGAAATACTGTTAGGAAATTCTTTTTTAAAATTGAGATTAAATACTTCTATGGCAAACAGTCATTTTTCATATATTGGAAATAAACTTTGGCATTTAAATTCGTCATCAAAAATGACAAATTACTTGAATCCCATGAAGACTGAACCAGGAAGGTTTAATTTAAGCATTGGTGGAAAATTGTTGATGTAGTCAGTAGGTTTGATATTAACACTATGGCATTTTCATCATTAATTATGCATTTCATGGCTATCAAGTGAGTGCCCACTACGTGAATAACATTATATTAATTAATTATTGACATGCCCTGTACTATCATCACTCTAGGGCAACATAAGAATGAATTACCAAGTTTTCATCATATGTTGTTTTCTGTCCAGCTTAATATTAGGATTATCTTGAAGTAAAAATGAGTAATCTCTCACTGTGTGAATGACATTATATGAAGGTAATGAGTTCAGTGACAATTGCATATTAAACCCTGTTTTCAACCACATACTAAATCATTGTTTATTGCTTGGTTTTCACTGGAGACTTGTAAATTATAATGAATTATATTGACAAGGATATAACTTTTCCATTTGATAGTTCAGCATCTCCTTTTTAGAAAGCATTGCTCTTCTTTTTGCTTTTTCGTCTTGAGCTCATATATTTGATCAACAAGCTTACAAACCTGATACAAAATAAATATACTTCATTTTTTCATACAATGTGCTAAGTCAATATTTTTTTCTTGGAGCATGACTGATTTGATACTGTCATTCAAAGGTCTATTGCTGTGATTTGTTTTGAGATTTCTTTGTTTTGGTCTGGTTTGGTTTAGTTTTGAGCCATTTTATAATAGCTGCATGTAAGGAATACAAAAAGAATAAGACTTATTTCTGCTTTCAAGATTTTGGTCTAGAGAAGGAAACATGCAAACACCTAGCTGTAGTACAGTATGACAGGTGGCAGGGGATGGGTGACGGGGGTGTTGGTAGAAGTTTCATCTTTCACAAAGTAATATTTGAACTTGGTCTTGACATACTGAAAGATGAGTAGAGGTTCACCAGATAGAGAAGAGGTGAAGGCCATTCCAAAAAGAAGGCACAGCTCATAAGCCTTAAAAACCTGAAGGACGGGTCCCATTTTATCACAGATTAAGTGCTCTGGCCCCCAAAGAATCCTTCAACACCAGAAACATTACTTCTTTGCATATCTTTTTTTTTAAGATTTTTTTTAAATTTATTTATTTATATTTTTGGCTGTGTTGGGTCTTCGTTTCTGTGCGAGGGCTTTCTCCAGTTGCAGCAAGCGGGGGCCACGCTTCATCGCGGTGCACGGGCCTCTCACTATTGCGGCCTCTCGTTGCGGAGCACAGGCTCCAGACGCGCAGGCTCAGTAGTTGTGGCTCACGGGCCCAGTTGCTCCGCGGCATGTGGGATCTTCCCAGACCAGGGCTCGAACCCATGTCCCCTGCATTGGCAGGCAGATTCTCAACCACTGCGCCACCAGGGAAGCCCTCTTTGCATATCTTTATAAGAGAATTTACAGCAGAGGTCCTCATCTCATTCACTGCATAGGGCAATCTGCTCACTCACCATGGCTATCCCTCTCCACCCCAGGATGGGAGGACAGGACTAGCTCTGTCAGCAGCTAATGGCTCCATCTTTTTAATGACTCTCCATTCTCCAGCTTTGTGAATCGTGGCTGGCCTAGGCGAAGAGAAGGAAGGAGAGAACATTAAAAGGAGCTCGCCCCTCTCCCTCCAAGAATTTTTTTTTTTACAATAAACCCTCCATTAACTGGAACTTTTAGATAGCTAATGTTGTCAGCCCTTGCTTTTGGTGCAAGAGACAGTGACAAACAACTGCTCCTAAGTATTTATTAAAAAGAGAAAAACCTGGGATGCTGCTGGGGCCAATGTGCATTCCTCAGCCACCCTCTGCAGCAGCACTGTGGCCCAGTGACAAATGGTCTTCACACAGCATGAATCAGATGCTATGTGATATTCCAGATATCAAGGAAACAATTAAGGACCTTCAATTAACTGCACTTAGGCAGGGGAGGAGCAAAAGTTGTTTATGTATATATATTAGATATATAGAGATTATTACATATTATGTATAATATATATCATATATAATATTTAGAATTCTTCCTAAATATTTACATATATAATACATATAGGCTATATATATTGTATGTTTAGGAAGAACATGTATTATATATATTATATAACATTTGGAATTCTTATGTATTTTATATATTATATTTATATGTATGTCATATTACTAAATATATATATTTAGGAAGAATGCCAAATATAATATATATAACATGTTATGTATAATATAATATATAAGGTATATATATTTAGAAAAAATTCCAATAAAGACTCCAACAATGGGAAAAAAGTGTCATATAACCATAAGATACACTAATTAAATAATTGAATTAAGTGAAAGTTTTGTACATTCTATATGCATATCACTATACTAAGGTTACTTAACACACCACCCCATTATCTAAAGGTAATTGAGGCTTTTTCATGTAAATGTGCAACACTGAACCACTAATGCAGCCCTTGAAAATTACCTTAATTAAAAAAAAGTTTTTATTATCTAGGAATCATTACTGACTGACAGATTTCAGATTGCCCTCAAATTTCCCACTACCTTTTCCTGGCCAGGGCTTCCCCTTCTGGCATGAAGGATTTTGGAATAATAGTGAGAGAGTAAAAGGAATATAAGAAAACTTAACAGAATCATTTCTGTGGTAGATATATTAATGGATAAACTTGAAAAGGCTTAGAGTAAACTGCAGGGCTCATACTGTAGTAAATAAAGTACCAGTCTTTTAAATAAGCACATAACCTTACAGCTAAATGAGTCTCTGGGGAAAGACCAACAACTTCTGAGCAGAAGATGTGGGCCAGGTACCATGCTAGGTACTTCTTTTAAAATTGTCTCACTTGAGCCTCACAGCGCCTCTGAGAGAGAAATGGCTGCAGGATACGATGAATAGAAAGAGCACGAATTTTGGAAGTCAACTCCTGACTTTGTCACCTACTTTGGCAAGTTCCTAAAGTCCCTGAGCCTCAGTCTGTTCATTTCTAAAATGGAGGTAATCACCAAGCTTGTAAGACTGAAACCGTAAGGTAAATGAGCTGATCTGTATTACATGTGCATTCCTTTCCCCTTCTGACCTGTCGTCTTGTGTTCTTTCCCCTAAAAAGAGGCACTAAAAAGCCTCTTTTGTGTTCAACTAAAACTTCAGATATTTCTCTGAGCTGTGGCAAAGCCATATATTCCTCCATCTTGAACTTGAACAATTGATTTCTTTTGGAACCTTAGTGTAGGACATTACATTTATCCATGTTAAATTGCATCTTTTCGGTGTCACCGTGGCCTGTCAGCCTGTTGAGGGAATTTTGAATTTTGCATTGGCCTATTACTGTATTAAATATCTTTCACAGCCTTATGTCATTGAAAAATCTGATAAACGTCCCTCTTAGGTCTACTTTGATGCCATTAATAAAAATATTGAATAGAGCAGAATCCAGGGGCAGAGGCCTATGGCATTCAATCAGTGGTACCCCCCTACAGGCTGTGACAGAGTCATTCATCAAGCCTCTTGGGTATAGATGTACAACCAGCTGTGAATCCACTTAATTTTTCTCTCATAGAGCCCACCATCTTACAGATAATGAAAGACTTCATCAAGTGCTTTATTGAAATCGAAGACACTATATCTATGGCATTCTCCTGGTCTGTCAACCTCATACTAATATCCCTGTCAAAAGAGGAAATTAATATAGTACAGCAAGAACTTATTTTTAATGAGACCACTGAAGTTTGAAGAGAGGCTGATGGCACAGGTGTTCTTGCCAGAGAAAAGATGCCTGGCCAGTTGCCGAGGGCTTCGAGTTGTGACATGACGTTGATGAGTGACCAAGTTCCAGGGGTGGGCTCAGTCCTTCTGGTTCAGAAACTGGACTAAATCACACACTGAATGAACCATTTATTGAGACTCATCCTGTGTCAGGCACTGGGCTAAGTGCTTTTCGTATATCTCATTTAATGCCGACACTAAGAGGTAAGTACTATTTTTTTAACCCCATTATTTTGAATGAGTTAGGTGAAGCTGAGTGAGGCTAAATAATTGACCCAAAGCCATATATAGTAAGTGCCAGAATCAAGGCTCACACCCACGTCACCCTGACACCAGGCCCTGCTCTCAGTCACTATGTTCGTCTGATAGAATCTTGTGCTTCCACGGTGTTGAGTTAGTTGACTCGAGAACAGCGTATCAACAAGATTTGCAGTCAGTTAATGTATGGTAGGAAGGCCTCCCTAACTGTGGTCAAAGTCTCCCCGCCCTCCATCTTTCACACTTCGTTTCCTGGTATCTGCGTACCAAGAAAACGGATTCTCTGATTGCCTCCTGGTGCACGTGGTATTGGAGGAAAGGGAATTTTGAGAGATATCTTGTTTGGATCAATAGGAGACCTGATGAATTAGCCTCTGCCCAATGGCAGAGAATGCCTTTTAAGTGATCAAGGAGCTTTCTTTCTCCAGATTCAAACTCTCTGTCCCAACAGTACTACCAAGGCTAGGCTTTTTAATTGTGTTTTATCTGCTGTTTTGCTGCTTGAATCTGCCACCCACCCTTGCTTCCATGCCCACCCCACCCTGACACATTCCTTCTTTGTTCAGCTGGGTTTCAGTATCTAAACAAAATAGTCAAATTGCCGGTCTATTCCACTGGCTCTTTCTGAACCAAGTCATTCTGTCTCCATTCATTCTGTTGGTGTGATTAATTTAGTACTTAGAATGCAACCTTATTCCCTAGTGCGTGAGAGAATCTCATTATCACCACCTGCTACCCCTACAGAGCCCATCATGGCTCCTAGTGAGCACTTCTCTCTTTTCAAACATTCACAAACCATTTGCTGCAAGCATTTAAAAAGCATAAACATTTTTACCAAAGTGTCATCGCTAGGAAGATTAAGACTCTTAAAATATACATATTGAAAGCCATAGGTCCTAATTTACCGTAGACATGTAACAGAGAAATGTCCTACTCACCCATTAGCCTGTAGCTAAACAGCACTCGGTACCTAGAGCAAAGCTGCCCTCTGGGTCACATTTCCCTTGAAATATCCTGGACACCCTGCAGTTCGAGTGTTGCTTATCCTTTAGTCCAGGTGGAAAATGGTACATTCCTAGAGGACGGCGGTTTCTCTCTGGAGCAACCTGAATTATAGCCTTCAGGAATGGTCTATTTACACCACACTTGCTGAATACTGAATACTGAGGGCTTTCTCCCAGCATTATTCATTTTTTAAACAGCTTTATTGTGATATAATTATGGGTCATAAAACTTACCCATTTTAAGTATACAGTTCAGTGAGTTTTAGTAAATTTATACAGTTGTTCACCCATCAATGCTCTTCGGTTTTAGAACATTTCCATCACTATAAAAAATTCCCTCACAGCCGTTGCAGTCAGTCCTCACTCCCATTCCCACCCTAGGCAAACACTGATCTGCTTTCTCTAGATATAGTTTTATATTTTCTAAAAACATCAAAAAATGAATCATACAACATGTAATCTTATGTGTCTGGCTTCTTTCACTAAGCATAATGTTTTTGACACTCACACATACTGTAGCATGTATCTATAGCCTGTTCTTTTTTATTTCTGAGTAGTACTCCATAGCATGAATATACTAGATTTTACTCATCCATTTGCCAGTTGATGAGACATTTGGATTTTTTCCAGTTTTTAGCTATTATGAATAATGTTGTCTAAACATTCATTTATAAATCTTTGTATGGACATGTCTCCATTTCTCTTGGGTTGCTGACTAGGAGTGTACTTGATGGGTTGTATGATAAGAAACTGAGTCATAATGTGAGATATTGGCAGTTCTCCAAAACGTAGAAGTACCATTTCACGTTCCCACTAGCAATATGAAGGTTCCAGTTTCTCCACATCCTTACCGCCACTTTGTATTGTCAACCTTTTTTATTTTAGCCATTCTAGTGAGTATATAGTGACTCCAATTTTATTCTGTTATGTGATTCTTCAGGAGATAAAGATGATAAGGAGATAGCTGATGGGGGTGGGGGAAAGCAATGGAAGAAAAGGATTATAAAAAAAATCTCTCTCTCACTACCATCCTGCTTTCTCATCTTGAGCCTGTCCATGGGACTAACAACAACATCTGCTTTCCTTAGAAATACTTTTTTTTTTAACCCTTAACATCCTTTTTCCCTCCATATAGGGACTGAAATACAGTGAACACCCAATTCTAAAGTGCAGTAGTAGCTAGGTAGGCTAAGTAAAATCCATGCAAGCATTTTTTAAACCTTAATTTGAGCTAGTTTTAGATAGATTTTTACCTCCTCCCATGCCAAATTCTTTTATAAGAGCTGCTGACAAGAAACAGAATTGACTGGTTTGAATTCATTGTCCCTTTCACTGTCCTACCCTCTGATAGAGGGTGTTACATGCCATTAAAGTAGCTAAACAGAAAGAAGGAAGCAGTAAAAGAGCAGAAAAGGAAACCATTTATAATCCAAAATTGAATAACCAGGACCTCACCTAAGATTGTCTCTTGAGATTCAATTTGTCTTAGAGCTCTTCTACAAATATGTTATATTCATGTGTTTTGTATATTTCAGTTTAATTTATAATAAATGGATGTGTGTTAATAATGAACTTTGTTAAACATAATTTCATTTACAATAATGAGCACATTGGGCACACAATATAATAGACCATAAGTTTTATGATCTCAAAAACTGAAAAAAACTAAGTTGAAAAGTACCCTTAATAACCGTAAATATCGTGCATGGTTAGCAAAATATAAGCAAAATTGTGGCCTTTCTACTTCTTCACATGCAGAGCATTTTTATGTATTAATAATACCGCAAAGAGATTGCAGCTTTCAAATGCTATTAGCCCATCATCGCATCTATAAGAATAACTTCAGATGTGGGATATAGCACATAGTTCCCATTTTCTTTCCTTTTTTTAAAAATAAATTTATTTATTTATTTATTTATTTTTGGCTGTGTTGGGTCTTCGTTGCTGTGCGCGGGCTTTCTCTAGTTGCGGCGAGCGGGGGCTACTCTTCATTGTCGTGCGCGGGCTTCTCATTGTGGTGGCTTCTCTTGTTGCGGAGCACAGGCTCTAGACACGCGGGCTTCAGTAGTTGTGGCATGCTCAGTAGTTGTGGCTCATGGGCTCTAGAGCGCAGGCTCAGTAGTTGTGGCGCACGGGCTTAGTTGCTCCATGGCATGTGGGATCTTCCCGGACTAGGCCTCAAATCCATGTCCCCTGCATTGGCAGGCAGATTCTTAACCACTACGCCACCAGGGAAGCCCCCCATTTTCTTTCATAACAAATTTTTCTTTCGATAATCCCAACAATTGCTCAATTGCAATTCAGCAATGCAAACCAAATTTCTCTATGAAATCCCGATTTGCAGCAAGCTGTACTTACAAGTAACTTACAGGAAAATTAGTTAAGAACTGATTCGTTGGTTGGTTGGTTGGTTGGTTGGTTTGTATTTTTTTAAAATCTTCTGGAGCAATGTTTATATGAAAATGTAATCAGAAAATTAGTACTTTCATCAAGAGGTAATTCAGAGAGCTTTGCAAATAAGCCTAAGATTCTCATTGATTACAAAAGAAGGCTTTCTACCTCCAGAACCCTTAAATGCTCAGAGGCAATTATACCATTAAGGTCTCTCTTTCTATGCAGAGATTATCTTGTTTCCTCGTAATTAGTATTTCCTGTTTACTGAGACAGACTACATCAGAAAACACACATATCCCCAACCCCCAGCCCGCCTCCACCCCCGTCTCACACTCTCCCTCTTTCTCACCGCCCTCTGCTCTCCCTGGAGCTGTGTAACTTGGAACCTCTTTTCCTTGCCATAGGTTAACACAGTTGTGTTTTGGGTTTTGTTTTGTTTTGTTTTTTATTAAAGTATAGTTGACTTACAATATTACATTAGTTTCAGGTGTACAACATAGTGATTAGATATGTTTATGGATTATACTCCACATAAAGTCATTATAAATTATTGGCTATATTCCCTGTGCTGTACATTACATCCTTGTAACTTATTTATTTTATAGCTTGTAGTTTGTACCTCTTATTCCCCTTCACCTGTCTTGCCTCACCCTCCCCCCACACTTCTCTCCCCTTTGATAACCACTGGTTCTCTGTATCTGTGAGTCTGTTTCTGTTTTGCTATATTCATTTGTTTGTTTTATTTTTCAGATTCCACATATAAGTGAAAATATATAGCATTTGTCATTCTCTAGCTTATTTCACTAAGCATAACACCCTCCAGATTCATCCATGTTGCAAATGGCAAAATTTTATTCTTTTTTTTATGGCTGAGTTATATTCCATTGTATGTATATACCATATTTTACCTTCTTTATCCATTTATCTGTTGATGGACACAAGTTGCTTTTATATCTTGGCTGTTGTAAATAATGCTCCTACAAACATTGGGGTGCATATATCTTGTTTGAATTATTGTTTTCATTTTCTTCAGATATATACCCAGGAGTGGAATTGCTGGATCATATGGTAGTTTTATTTTTAATTTTTTGAGGAACCTCCATACTGTTTTCCATAGTGATTGTACCAATATACATTCCCACCGACAGTATCCTAGGGTTCCCTTCTCTCCACATCCTCACCAACACTTGTTATTTCTTGTCTTTTTTACTACAGCCATTTTGACATATGTGAGATGGTATTGTATTATGGTTTTGATTTGTGTTTCCCGGATGATTAGTGATGTTGAGCATCTTTTCATGTGCCTGTAGGCCAACTGTATGTCTTCTTTGGGAAAATGTCTATTCAGGTCCTTTTCCCATTTTTTTAATCAGGTTGTTTGTTTATTTGATATTGAGTTTTATGAGTTCTTTACATACTTTGGATATTAACCCCTTATCGGACATATCATTTGAAAATGTCTTCTCCCATTCAGTAGGTTGCCTTTTTGTTTTGTTGATGATTTCCTTCACTGTGTGAAAGCTTTTAAGTTTGATAAGGTCCCATTTGTTTATTTTTGCTTTTACTTCCCCTGCCTAAGAAGACAGATCCAAAAAAATATTACTAAGACCTATGTCAAAAATTGTACTGCCTGTGTTTTCTTCAAGGAGTTTTATGGTTTCAGGTCTTACATTTAGATTTTTTATAAAATAAATCCATTTTAAGTTTATTTCTGTATATGGTATAAAATGTTCTAATTTCATTCTTTTACATCTAGCTGTCTAGTTTTCCCAACACCACTTATTGAAGAGACTGTCTTTTCCTCATTGTATATTTTTGCCTCCTTTGTAGTAGATTAATTAACCATATATGCATGGGTTAATTTCTGGGCTCTCTGTTCTGGTCCATTGATCTATGTGTCTTTTTTTGTGCCAGTACCACACTGTTTTGATTACTGTAGCTTTGTAGTATAGTCTGAAGTCAGAGCATGTGATACTTCCAGCTTTGTTCTTTTTTCTTAAGATTGCTTTGGCTATTCAGGGTCTTTTGTGGTCCATACAAATTTTAGGATTATTTGTTCTAGTTCCATGAAAAATGTCATGGGTATTTTGATAGGGATTGCATTAAATCTGTAGATTGCTTTGGGTAGTATGGACATTTTAACAATACTGATTCTTCCAGTTCACAAACATGGGATATCTTTCCATTTATTTGTATTTTCTCCAATTTCCAACACAGTTGTGTTTTGATGGCATCTGTCATACAAACTGTTATTTGCTGATTTTTTAGTAGCAGTTGCTCTAAAAAGTAATAGCAGAAGGAAAGAAAATTTGGAAAATCTAGTCACAGGTTTTTGATTTTTTAGTTGAAGTGTTAGAGGTATAGGGAAGGACTTACAGATGGTGGGAGGTAAGGGAGTTTTACATCACCCTTGGCAAGACTGTGTAAAGGAATTTGGTGCTAAAACTCAGAAGGAATAGAAAACTATTGAGAGTAAAAAGGAAAAGAAATAGGATATAGCTGTTCCTTTCTTCTCCTCTTTGCCTTTCAGAGGTATCTCCCCTACTTCGTTTGTTGTCCATTGCAAAAGGGATCAGATTTGAGATTTCAGGGATGTTCCTTTAAGGTATACTTGCATGCTAGATGCCATGAGGGACCCTAGGTTACAGTGACACTGTACCTGACTTCCCAGAGCTTACAGTCTGGTTGAACAGGTAAGACACAGACATATAACAAGAGAGCTAGCACTACACACCCTTGTATATCAAGTGTCAACAGCACAGGGCAGCCCACAAATACTATAGAAGTTCAAAGAGAGAAGTGAGCAAGGAAGGCTTTAGGTGAATTTTAATTTCATCCTTGCAACATTCTAATGATAAAGAAGACAGGGACATTCTAGAGTATGCAGAGGTGTTATATATTTGGGCCAAAAAGATGCACATGGCACGGTTGAAGACATGGAAGAGATTTGTCTGGTTGGAGTTAAAGACATTTTAGATTAATAGGAGAGAGGGCTGGAGAAGTGAAAGGCATGGTTCTTGATCTAAATCTACCCAGAGGTATCCATAATTGCACATTTAAGTAACAAAGATAATATTCAAAATTTTGCTGATAGGATTATTCAAGGATAGGGTAAGAAAGTTTTAAGTTTCTGTTGTACTTAAAAGAGAAATAATGCCCTAATTCAGTGCTTTATAATTTCCAGAGCAGCTTCCTAGCCATTCTCATTCAGTCCACAGAAATCCCTTTTAGTCTTGGAAGGCTGTGTAGATGTATACATTTAGATAGATGGGTGGATGATAGGTAGGTAGGTAGGTAGATGGGTGGATGGATACATGCATAGATAATATGCAAGAATATATACACACACCCACATTTTAAAAAATATTTTTTCACCTACTGGATTGAGAGCCCTAGAGGACTGAATTTTTTTCTTCTTTGGTGCTCCCAAATTGCATTATATGTGGAAGACATCCAGTAGATGTTTGCTGAATAAGATTATTATTGGCCCTTCAATATCACACCTCAAAGATGTTAAATATCACTTAGCTAGAAGAAGAATCAGGGCAAGAACAAAATGTCATGACTGTCTGCTCCAGAGGTCCTTCTATCCACCATACCATTCCAGACATGGATTATTACAGCCCAAGAAATGAGAGAGAAAATGTCACAGTCAAAAATCGAATGCAAGTTCAGATGAGGATTTCTGGAATTGTGGGAGTTGAAATTGAATGACACACAGGCACTTTTGCCTTGATGCTCTCAGTGGAAAGTGTTTAGAAATTATTACCAGGAAGGGGGGAAAGCTTTCACATTTAATTGCGATTTTAGTTCTGCAGAGGAGAACAAACCTGATAAACTTCCATCTGAGCTTCCATTCTGGGCATTCAGAGCACTTGGAGTTTTGTTAGAAGAGGCCCCTCTGAAGGTAGATGAGCTCTCTAGACTTGCATGGGAGCTGCTGTCCTCACTTGGCAAATATCTAGAAAAGGGAAGGGGGAAATAATCTACCCTTTTAAAATGGAAGGGGGGTTCCGCATGCAGCGTGGAGCTGTTTCATCCAAAATACCATTTAAACAAAAATAAAATAAAAATCCGTCCCTAAATAAAACCCCAGAAATAAGAAGGATGCAGTCCCACGGTGATAACCAGGATCGCCTGTGTGCTGAGCACTGCCTCACGTGTAATCTCTGGAGGATTCCAGCTACCTGTGTTATTTCACGTCTGTCAGCTAAATCTGAACTCCAAAATATAACAAATGCAAAATGTGACACTGAGGAACATTATCTGGGTTTGTGATTTCTCCCTGGAGGACTGGGTCCAGCCGGCAATAAACGGATTGAGATTTCATGTAGAACATGGAGACAGACTGTCGCTACATCACTCTTCTTCATGACTCACGTGCATTCCTGCAGCGTTCTCTGGTGTTTTTCATATTGTGTCTATGCAAACATGGCAACGAAAATGGAAATTGTAGGATGATAGCATTTTTAAAGCACGTGGAATGTTTGATATTGAGAAAAGAAGCACAAGCTAAATTTCCAACAGTGAGGGGGGTGGTTAATGAATTATGACATACTTCTCAAAAGCAATAATATGGTAACATGGAGTTACTTTAAATGCCTGCTGAGGGTAGTATAAGTAGGAAAGTTCTTTAGGTTTAATACTGAGTGAAAAAAAATTATGGTGAAAATTGTACTTACAGTATGACAACCACAACACATAATCATGGGGACAAAATGAAAGAAAATGTACCTAAACACTAAGAGCCTAGGATAACTCATCCTCTTATTTGTTTTTCTGTATTTCCTGTCTCTATAATGGGAAAGCAGTATTGTTATTATAGTCAAAACATTAATTTTTAAAAAGAGAAAAACATGTTTAATTTATATCACATTAAATTTAAAGAGGGAAAAAAAGAGAAGTCTGGGTACCCTGACTTCCAGTTTGCTGTGACATATATTCTGATGTGACCTATTCAGTGTGAGGGTAATGTCATGATATTGTCTAGCAGAATTCCCACAGCTAAACCCAGAAACATAAATGACAGTGACATAATATTATAGCATTGTCACTCATCACAGTTATTCTCCTATTGCCAGGGTGTGCCAAGGGGTTTCTGAAGTTGTCTTCTTTAATTGATACTGGAGAAGATTCCCAGAGGCAGCTGCTACTCTGATGAATGAATACCAATATGCAGCAGGCCTGTGTTGTTTCAACAACATTCCTTCCCTTTAACCCACATTTCTCATGATAGTTGTAATAAAAACTATTAAGAAAACATGCAGTAACTTTAATTTTTTACCTATTGGAACTCAGCAGTTGGAACCACTTTCTTATCCTCATATGTAAAATAACTTATTCTTAGTTAATGGTTTGGCTCTGTAGTTTTTAATGCCCAGTTTCTCTGTGTTTCCTCTTTGAATCCACCAAATAATTTGTGGCAGAAACTTGATATTGGTTTTTTTGTTTGTTTGTTTGTTTTAACATCTTTATTGGAGTATAATTGCTTTACAATGGTGTGTTCGTTTCTGCTTTATAACAAAGTGAATCAGCTATACATATACATATAGCCCCATATCTCCTCCCTCTTGTGTCTCCCTCCCAACCTCCCTTTCCCACCCCTCTAGGTGGTCACAAAGCACCAAGCTGATCTCCCTGTGCTATGCGGCTGCTTCCCACACATTTGGTAGTATATATAAGTCCATGCCACTCTCACTTCGTCCCAGCTAACCCTTCCCCCTTCCCGTGTCCTCAAGTCCATTCTCTACGTCTGCATCTTTATTCCTGTCCTGCCCCTAGGTTCTTCAGAACCTTTTTTTTTTTTTTTAGATTCCATATATATGTGTTAGCATATGGTATTTATTTTTCTCTTTCTGACTTACTTCACTCTGTATGACAGTCTCTAGGTCCATCCACCTCACTACAAATAACTCAATTTCGTTCCATTTTATGGCTGAGTAATATTCCATTGTATATATGTGCCACATATTCTTTATCCACTCATCTGTTGATGGACATTTAGGTTGCTTACATGTCGTGGCTATTGTAAATAGAGCTGCAATGAACATTGTGGTACATGACTCTTTTTGAATTATAGTTTTCTCAGTGTATATGCCCAGTAGTGGGATTGCTGGGTCGTATGGTAGTTCTATTTTTAGTTTTTTAAGGAACCTCCACACTGTTCTCCATAGTGGCTGTATCAATTTACATTCCCACCAACAGTGCAAGAGGGTTCCCTTTTCTCCACACCCTCTCCGGCATTTATTGTTTGTAGATTTATTGATGATGGCCAGTCTGACCAGTGTGAGATGATACCTCATTGTACTTTTGATTTGCATTTCTCTAATGATTAGTGATGTTGAACATCCTTTCATGTGTTTGTTCGATATTGTTTTTTGAATTGAGCAGAATTGTCTCAATATCTTGGAATAGCTAAATCCTCAGTAGGTTACCATTACTTTACCTTTTACTCCGATGGGATTCCTTCCTTTTACATGCAGTTAACTTTTCACCCAAGCGGTGCTGAAAACCATACAGAATTCTTTCTACCACAGTAACCATTGCTCCGGCTTTTTGAAAACTGAAGGTTTACAGACTGACTGGTCATGAATTACGGTGCCTGGGGTGAGAGGATCTCACTGTTTCCCTATCTGCTTACAACGATGATCAGATGTTAAGCTGTTCTCACTCAAGGCAAACCCAGCTGCCTTTGGACTTAACTTTTCCATAATGACTATCTTTCTTTGGAATAGTCTCTGTGTTGTTTTGCCAATTGGATTTCTTACTGTCAACTTTGGAGTTTTGAAGCCAAATGTCACCCTCCCTACCTCTCTAATATTAGTCAACTTGGATTGAATCTTAGGTTCATGAGGACTTCTTGTCCTTTGTGTATATATGCATTTCACAAGGAATTCTGTAAGGTACACCCACCTGAGCTCTTTTGGCTTGAAGCTTAAACCCTGCCGTGAGCCTTGTCCAAAACTGAAACTGTGTTATTTTAATGTTTTCAGATGATCAAGACCCAGTATAAATGTTTTGAACATGATAACTCAAAATAAAAAGCACCATCTTAAGAAGCATCATAATGTGTAACTAATAGTGTAGCTAAGACCAAACAGTACAGAGGTTGACAGCAAGAAGAAGAGTGTGGTGAGTGGTAACGAGCCGGTTAAGAATCAGGTGCAGATCCCAGCCAGGATACCTGTTAGCAGTGAGACCTCCAACAGATTACTCAGTATTTCTAAGTCTCAGCTTTGGTATCTCTAAAATGGGAATGATACTGTTATTATAAGAATCAAATGAGATATTTACACATATATAGTACACTTGGAACAGTTTCTGGCACAACTGGAACATAGCAGATGTTCAATAAATGTAATCATCAGTATCTTCTGTAATATGGGATCATTTCTGGACTTCCCTGGTGGCACAGTGGTTAAGAATCTGCCTGCAAATGTAGGGGACACGGGTTCGAGCCCTGGTCCAGGAAGATCCCACATGCCCTGAGCAACTAAGCCCACGCGCCACAACTACTGAGCCCGCGTGCCACAACTACTGAAGCCCGTGCACCTAGAGCCCGTGCTCCGCAACAAGAGAAGCCACCACAATGAGAAGCCCACGCACCGCGACGAAGAGTAGCCCCCGCTCACTACAACTAGAGAAAGCCCGCGCGCAGCAACGAAAACCCAACACAGCCAAAATATAAATTAAAAAAAAAAAAGGGATCATTTCTAATATAGAAGGAGAGTTACCCAGGCGTTCTTGACATGAACCATCACTCTGTGTTAATTTGTTCATTCTGTCCACCCATCTGTCTGTTTCCCTCTTCAGGCTAGTTGTGTGGAGGAGGCAGCAATGGAGCTTAGTGTGGAGGAGGGCCTCAGCTTACCTCCTATTGGAGACTGAATGGTGGGATGGGAGAATAGGATGCATTCTTTTAGATTAGGTCTGATATTAAACTAATAGCTAGAAACCAGACCCATTACTACCAGTACACGTCGCTTCAATGAGGGTTTTTCCAAGGTTAACCACATCTCATGATGCAAGGCACCAGCATATTTGTTTGACATCATTAACTTTATGAAAATGACCAAGTCCCTGTTTTTCCAGGTCAGATTTCCTTGCATCCTTAGAGACCATTAGCTGGAATGAGCACACCGTGAGATTGTGTCTTCTGTGTGCTGGCACTGTGCTGATTATTCTCACCGTTTCACTCTTCATCTTTCCAACAACATTTGAGATTGGCATTAACTTCCTCATTTTTTTTTTGTTTTTGTTTTTGTTTTTTAAATTTTTATTTATTTATTTATTTATTTATGGCTGTGTTAGGTCTTCGTTTCTGTGCGAGGGCTTTCTCTAGTTGTGGCAAGCAGGGGCCACTCTTCATCGCGGTGCGCGGGCCTCTCACTATTGCGGCCTCTCTTGTTGTGGAGCACAGGCTCCAGATGCGCAGGCTCAGTAGTTGTGGCTCACGGGCCCAGTTGCTCCACAGCATGTGGGATCTTCCCAGACCAGGGCTCGAACCCATGTCCCCTGCATTGGCAGGCAGATTCTCAACCACTGCGCCACCAGGGAAGCCCACTTCCTCATTTTATAGGCAAGAAAACTGGGATCAGAGGAGTCAGGTAACTTGCCCAAAATTGAGTTGTCAGAGAGTAAACCAAAAGCAGCAATGGAAGTTACACCAACTCAATTTTATCACAGTTATTTGTTATTTAGTGTCAGTTGTTTGTCAAAATAATTTTGAGTGTCTTTATTGCTATAAAAACATATCTTGGGACTTCCCTGGTGGTCCAGTGGTAAAGAATCCCCCTTACAATGCAGGGGACGCGGGTTCGATCCCTGGTCGGGGAACTAGGTTCCCACATGCCACGGGGCAACTAAGCCCGCGCGCCACAGCTACTGAGCTTGCGCGCCTCAACTAGAGAGCCTGCGTGCCGCAAACTACAGGGCCCACACGCTCTGCAACCCGTGCACCACAACTACAGAGCCCACACACCCTGGAGCCCACGCGCCACAACTAGAAAAGAGAAAACCCACACACCACAACTAGAGAGAAGCCTGCGCGCTGCAACGAAAGATTCTGCATGCCTCAACGAAGATCCCACGTGCCGCAACTAAGACCTGACGCGGCCAAAAATAAATAATAAATAAATAAATAAACAATAAATCTTAAAAATATATATCTTTTTAAAAAACCAAACATTTCTTAGCAGGTTTTAGGGGCCCAAGGCAGCACCATCAGCATCAGGTTCAATTCCCTACTGAGAGAAAGGCAGTGGGGATTTTTTGGGAGCAATTTATATCTAATAGAAGCTTTGGCAAAGTAATTGAGAATAAGAATAAAAGGGAATAAGAAAATGTAGTGGTTTTTAGACTTGCGAATACACTTGAAAAGGTTAATGTTGTATTTTTCTGAAATGGAGGAATTCTTTGATCTTGATGCTTAAAAAAAAGAAACAATGAAAGAATATAAGGGTATTTCTCTGGATTGTATGAACAGTATTGCCTGCAAGTAATCAGCCCGGGGACCACACTTACCTAGCATATTTGTAAATCACCTGAAAAAAGGAGTATATGGTGAAATTCCAGATTTGCAAAAACTACTAAGCTCCTCTGGGTAGTGAAATGCCAAGCTGGCTAATATGAATATAGAAAGATAACACAGGGTTACACGAGTGGGCAGAAGGATGGCAGATGGGCTTCTGCATGGACAACTGTAAGATAAGGAATGTAGGGAGAAGTCATTCAAACCATCCTTCCAAGATTAAAGGGCTTTCAACTATCAGCTATAATAAAATTAAGAGGTTTTACAGTCAGTGTATATTTTTGTGCCTAGTTATTCCTACTGCAGCTAAAAAGCCAGCCAAAAATCAGGAGTGCTTAGAAAGGGCATTTTTAAAGGGGCATTAAAAGCAGGAAATAGTAGCCCACTCAAATGTAAGGCCATGGTTCACTTACACCTGGAATGTTGTGAGTAATGTGTTCAGCAGACCTGAAGCAGTTGGAATACAGGAGGAGGAAGTACAGAGAGAGTGGACTAAAAGGACTGCTTTATGAAAACAACCTGCAAAGATGAGAGGATTTATCAGCCTGGGAAGATGAAGGTTTATAAAATCAGAGGGATGTGGTGCAGGTAGACACACGCTGATTAACATTTACCATCCCCATCCTCGACAGACATGGGTCAGAGAGTGAGTATAAAAGGAATAGAACAAATTTATGGTTATCAGAGGGGAAACATGGTGGGGTTAGGGATAAATTAGGAGTTTGGGATTAACATATACACACTACTATATATAAAATAGATAACCATCAGGGACCTACTGTATAGCACAGGGAACTCTACTCAGTATTCTGTAATAACCTATATGGGAAAAGAATCTGAAAAAGAATGGATATATGTATAACTGAATCACTTTGCTGTACACCTGAAACTAACACAACATTGTAAATCAGCTGTACTCCAATATAAAATAAAAATTAAATTAGAAATTAAAAATTTTAAAAAATTTTAATTAAAAAATAAAAAATAAAAGGAATAGAGCATCATGCTAGTTTAAAATTGAAATCAGATTAGGCAGAAAAGCCGATAGGCTAACTGACAGATAGGCCAATAATAGTTCAAGGTAGCACAGGATGAGTGCCAAAGAAATGCCCGCTTCAACCCCTTAAAACTTGAAAAGAGAAATTTTTTTTAAAAAATCATTTTCACAATGGGTCATTTACTTTGGGAACTAGTTATCCAACAAGGGTTGTTCTATCCTGGTACTACACTTGTGCAGAAAAGAGGTGAATATATTTCTTATGAATGGATTTATAATTTGTTGTTTTTAAAAAGTCAGTAACATTTGGAGATATGCCCAAACTTTGCTGTTTGCCTTGGTGTAAAACAAGTTTTGGAGTCAGGCAAACCATATTCACATCCCAGAGCCACCGCATACTGACTCTTAGGTGGGCTACTTAACCACTCTGAACCTCAGTCTCCTCTTCTGTAGAGCAAGAAGAACACCTTCCAGTTAGGAATGTTGGGATGAAGGAAAGAGTAACATTTGTAAAGCTCTGGGAAGGGCTGAGAACAGAGGCTCTCTGCAAGGCTTGGTTTCCTTTGTCATCTCTTCTACACTATGCCCTCTGCAGCCCTGTCAGACTCAAAAATCCCACCCTGGGGAGACTCTGGTCAGGCAGTACTTGATTCTAACCCTACTTTGCTACTTTCATCTGTATGAACATTCATTCTTTCATATTCATTGAGCCCCCACTATTTCAAACATTGGTTTAGGCGTTTGGGAAATAGTAATGATAAAGATATACCTGCTGTCTGGAAGCTTACCTGGGGGAGAGGGCTACACAAACACTAACCCTGCAAATAAAGTTATTTCAGAGGATTGTACGAAGAGGATCACAGGGTAGAGTGTGACGGGGTGAGGGCTCAGTTCTTTTAAAGAGGAGATGGGAAGGGCCTTTGTGAGAAGACAGACAACACTTAAGCAACGTCCAAAGGGATGAGAAGGTGTCATTTGAAAATTGCTGGGGAACATTCCAGGCAGATGGAGAAACAAGGGTGGAGGCCCCAAGGTCAGAATGAGTGTGGAATGTTCAAAGAACAGAGAAGGCTGGAGGGGAGAGAGGAGGGGACACAGAGAAAGACAGAGGGCAGGCAGCCTTGTTGGAACTTGAGGCCAGCTCAGGACTCAGATTTTATTCTGAGCCGTAGGAAGCTATTAGAGGGACGAGGCTTGACTTCTGCTTTGGAAGGGTCCTGTGGCTGCTCGGTAAAGAGTCAGACCCTAGGGCAGCCTGAGTGACAGCACTGTCCCTGCTTTCTCTTCCTACCCACACTGCCTTGCCGCTCCGTTCCTCTCTCTCTGGATTCGAGGGGACACACTGATTTCACACCACATCTCTCCCGGTGCAGAGGTAACTTTGCACAAATCTCTTTCCTCTCCTTCATCTTTTAGGACACGTAAAAATTATTTTTCTCAAGTGAAATATTTAACCCAAATATATGTCTTTTCAGGTTTTAAAAATCAATTTGATTGGCCACAGGAAACGTATCTTGGCATCTCTAGGAGACAGGCTGCACGACGATCCACCACAGAAGCCCCCTCGGTCCATCACCCTCAGGGTAAGTACCCAGCATGCTTGTTTTGTCCTCCACTCTTATCCTCGAATATTACTTTGTGCAATAAAATAAAAATGATTGAAGCAATGGGTCAGGAAGTACAGGCTGTTTTCCATGTAGCCTACCTCACCTGTATAAAAAACTATCTCGCCTTTGATAGTGTTTTCTACGACAAGATTTGTTTTTCTCGGTTGGTTAAATATATATTTTTGAGATTTAAATTAACATCTGAAAAACCACCACCTTTAAAGAACCTCTCCGCTACCCCACATCCCACACACCCCTCTACACCAAGAGAAGAAATGAGTTTTCTGTCAAACTCCTCAAACCCGCAGGTAGAAAATCGATGAGGACCAGAGTTAAGTAAAAGATCAATTTAAAATTAACCTTAGGGTCTTCTGTTTCTTAAGAAGTGAAAAATTTTCAGCTTTACCCACTTCAAAAATTAAGAATAGAGAATCTAGAACTTTATTTAGTAAACTATTTCAGCTGTCTTTTAGAACTACGGGGTAGAAAAACTAGGAGGAAGAGAGAAATAAAGTGGAAGAGGAAAGAAGGCAAGAAAGAGCAGAGGGAAGGAGACAGAGAGAGAGAAGATTACCAGGAAGAATGGCAGCGGGAGGAGTAGCCAGTGGTCCCTGGTGTTCATGAGGCCTGTAGAAACGTTTCAAAAATTTACCATAAAGGCAGGATCGCCATGACCAGTTGGAGAGTTCCAACTCTGTTCTCTTTATTGAGTCCTGCACTTGCTTGCTTCTGATTCCTTTTCTGCAGGTGTCAGAAAGGGTAGTGATAATAAACGAACACAAAAGTAGCACTTAGACGTCACTGCCAGCGATGAAATGCAGTCGAATGCCTCTTATCAGTGGACTTCAGCAAACAGTAACTACTGTCAGCATCACAGAGGATCGAGCAGGAGAGGAGCTGTTAAGATTTTAAGGCTGGTTCAGTTTTAAAGGAGAAGAAAATACACAAAGCCTTCAGGAAATGCAAGAGAATTGGCTCCAGGAGGGCCATGAGGAAAACTGACGATTGGGGCAGTTGGAATACACTGGGATATTTGGAGGCTAGTGAGGGCTTAAGGAGTAGTGAAGGTAGAAGAGGACCTAGTTCTCCCTCAGTAAGAAGAGCCTCAAATAAATTGGGGGAAAATGAGGCTAGGAAGGGATTATTGTTTTGCCTTCGTTTCACTGCACAAAAGAGGAGAAAGATACAGGCACCATCAGTGTGACCATCCTAAAATGACCCTTTCGAGGAGTAATTCCCTGCTACTTACCCTACTGTCTTTCCTTCCTCTGCTGAACCTCTCCCTCTGGCTCTCTGGAAGAGGTCTAGGGAAGCAACAGATAAATCAAAGACAGAGGTTCCCAAGAAAAAGTGTAGGACCTTAATCCATCAAAGGAGGTCCAGAACATCTTGGGGAGAAGTAGCCTGGAGAATCGGCACGATCCAATCCTCCACTTACTTGCAAACATCAGAGCCCAGCTGTCTTCCCCCCTTTATCTTACTTCTTGACCAGTTTCCCCCAGTTCTCTTTGCCATTGAAGCCCATCCTCTGTCATTACGTGCATTGCTCTGCCGTCTGTGCGTGTGACATGCCATTTCCATACTGTGTCCTCTTCCTGGCAAGCATTGCCAGGCTACTCTTTGATGGAGGATCAACACCCATGAGGTCCCACTTTAGCTTTCTTGTCATGGCATCTACCATGGTGAGGCCCCTCTGTCCACGTAGAGACACAGTTCCTTCCCTTGTAAACACAAGTGATAGTGTCAGGGGTGCCCAACATATGTGTGCCTCTCTCCTGGGATCATCCATGGTGCTGGCTCAAGAAAACAGAGCCTGATTCTTGATATTGTAAACCTTCAACCTGAAATGCTTAGTGGGGAGGTATTGATTGTGCCATTAATAAAATGGTGGAATGTCATCGATTCCTTGGCAGTTGATTCAGAAATGACTCCCCACCCCCGCAGTGTGTCTTGTCAGTGTTTCACAGTTTTGAAACCAGAGGTCAGCCACAAGAGCATGGTATTTATTTCGTGATGTATTTCCATTCAGGAACCCAGTGGTAATCACACTCCTCCTCAGTTGTCTCCATCACTTAGCCAAAGCACTTACACCACTGGCGGCTCCCTAGACGTTCCTCACATTATCATGCAGGGCGATGCAAGGAGGAGAAGAAATGAAAACTACTTTGATGATATTCCCCGATCAAAACTGGAGAGGCAGATGGCCCAGGTAAGGTGTTCCAAGCCTCTGTGATGTTTTTGTCTTTCACCCATATCAAGTAATGCATTCCAGTTTTGAACAGTTGCTTACAATGGGTGCCTATTGTGCACAACGTAACTGGAATTTTACCATTTTACGCCATGACTTTCGTTCTCTGCTCAGTTGAACTAGAATGAAATGGACCGTTCTGGGAATGGAATGTATACACAGATCCTTGTTATCCATTTCTTTACTGAAGAAATTATGTCTGATCTCTTTGCACCCAGAAAGTCTTTGCCCTAAAGGGAATAATACTGTGTAAGAATCAAATCATAATGAAAAAATAAATCATAAAAGTCTAGATTATAGAATGTAAATTGGTCGGATGACAGGGCAAAAGTTGGGGGTGGGGGAGTATTAACTCCGAGAAATGTGGTTCATTTTCTCCCAAGTTTACACATTTGTTTAGAATTGTGCAATGGGGACTAGTTGCATCCATCTCATGCTGTCACCTTGAGTGGTTGAAAATGATGCCGCTGCCTGACACAAATAACTGAAGAGAGAGGTCTGTCGTGTTCAGACCTTTCCATGTTTTGGGTATGGATGTCCGTGTTTCACGTGTCCGCAGGTTGCTGCTCAGGAACTCAAGTCAGCCATAACCAAATAGTGGTGCTGTTCCTAAAGCACATTCAGATGGGCAGCTAGCTCTGCGGTGTCACCCCGAGGCTCACAGCTGTGGATTTGTTGACAGCTGTTGGCAGAATCAACCCTTTTCATCCTCATTCTAGGTTCAGACTGAGCGTTGAGAGGCTTCTCTCCCTCCCACACCTAAGATGAGAATCTTGAGGTGAAAATTTGACTGCAATTGCGTTGCCTTGGTTGTTAAATATTTTTCTCAGCTGTTTGGTGAGATTCTGTTTTTTTAAAGCCTTTGGTAAACATTCAGTGCTGCCACTCACGAAAGAAAAATGTGAAGAGAATGTTCTGGAAGCCATGGCTATTCTGCCTGCATATGCTCTGGAGAGAAGGGGTCTGAGATATTGTGTCTCCTTTCAACTTGCTCAATATCGAATCGTTCTCAGGGTTCTTTGTGCGGAGAATAGCAGTGTTGGGATTATGGAGAATCTTTTATTGAAGGGAGGTGGAAAATGTGGGAGAGACAAGAAAAGAATAATTTTCCCTCTCTCTCTTGCTAAGTATTGTCTTTTAATCCTTATTACTGTTTTCACTGATTTTTTTTAAATAAAGAATCTAAAAGCTTTTTTCCCCAAGATGTTCATACATTTCCTGCTATTTGTTAGTATCTGTGGATCACATATGTGGTTAAATTTCTCTAATGACAGCATTTCAGAGACATGGTTTGTTTTAACCTTGAACCATGTAGTGTTTATGTATTAATGCAAACTGGGTCTTTCCTGGACCCTTTTCTTCCCTGGATAAGGGCGGATCATCCATTAACAAGCATTAGCTGTTATTGACTGTGCCAAATTCAGCAACAGAATCACCTGTCTGAACTGCTCATGTAATTTATGCACGTTCTCCACAGAGTGCAGTTTTTTTCAGAGAGGAAATTAATTACGCTTTTGCCTGAGTATGCACACTCAGAGGTAATCTAGCAATTGCTCCCTTATGGTCTTTGTGAGATTCACAACCTAGGGGCAGTATTACCGTCTGAAGAGCCTAGATCTTTTTCTTGTCATTCCAATCAGAATGCATCCCTTTCTGGAATTGTCTTGCCCTTGAGAAAATTGAATGAACTTTTATCTGGCCAGGTGAGAAAGGCCAAAATGCACAAAGAGAAGTGAGGTAAGCAGTGGGTGAGTTGGGAGCTATGGAAGGTCTGTGTGAATGTGCTTATTTCCCTCCCGTGTACTGCTCACAATGATCGGATGACTGACGGACACCTAGGCCTCCATCAGCAGCCAGGAGCTTATTAGAAGCTTTCTAAAATCCCACTGCTCAATACAGCACTTTTGCTGCAGAATAAATAGGAGATGGCACTACAGGAATCCAATCGATAAGAAAAAAGGATTCTGGGATTGCAGCTCTTTAGGCTGTGTTAATTGCAGTTTTTTATTTGTCTTGAGACTCTTTCCCAGTCTAGAAATGCCAAAAATCGTGGAGAAATGAATGGGTACCTTCTAAAAAATAGCGCCATTTCAAAACTTTAACCTGTCAAAATATGAAATACTCGGTAATTTTGTTGTTGAACAGTTTTATTTATGTGACTTTTTCACCACTCAGCCACCCAATTGATGTTTTTTCTTATTCTTCTGTTTCTGGTCATTTGCTGTAATAATTTTTGAAATCCGTTTGCTTTTTTTTTTTTTTAGAACCCATCAAACTGTCTCTAGACCACATCTTCCCCAAAGTTTTGCCCTTAGCCAGTAAAGCTGAATTCAAGTCTTCTTCCTAAGGACTTGAATTAGCAATTTTAGCAATTAAAATTCCTGTAAGCAAGCAGCTAGTTACACCTCCTTCCAACCAGGAGCTCAGTCCCTGAGGTTCCTTCCCAAGGGGTTTCTCCCAAGGGGCTTACTTGAGGTTGGTTAATGCATGCCTAACCAGTCTGTTTCCCACTACAAGGCAGAAGTCCACCTTCAGGCTTTCTTACTTACTTACTAAAAGAAAGGAAAACACAATTAAAAGAAAATCACCTGGACAAATCCTTATTCTCAGAAACCCCTCTAGTGCTTCAAGTTTACCTGAGCCCCCAGAAGAGTGGTTTGGAATTCTAGCCGTAGGCCAGGAACCTTAAGCTCTTGGTGGCTGCAGTTAATTCATAGGAGCATAGCTTTTGCCCAGCAGATGTGTGGAAGTGCTTTAACTTGAAAAACCAATACTGAAAGTTAAATTGAGATAAAGTTAATGTCCATTCCACCTATTAAATTTGTTCGTTAGCAAATATTTTTTTAAAAGGTAACACAGTGTTTGATTACTTGTTTTCAACTCAAACCAATGTTTAAAATACTTGCCTTGGAATCCAGAGGATTTTAAATAGTACGGCTGTTGTTTGCTTTTATTCTGATGTAAGCAATATTGTGGCATCAAATTGTCTTAAGTAAATATGTGAGAAACAAAATCAAGTTCAGTACTAATAGGATTTTTGAAACCATGAAATGTAATGATGTAAACACATCTAAACAATGGATTGCCTATCATGCTGAAAACATAGCTTTCTAGCCTATAATTCTAAATTGGACTCAGCTCAGAAGTTCTAAAAGGCTCCCCTATTTCCATATCCCTAATAAATAAATGTCTCATTCACATTTGTATAATAATACCTTAATGCGTATAGAGCTTGCTTTTAAATTTCCAAAGTACTGTCACATCTGTCATCTCATTTTAGCACAAACAAAGTATCCTACACAACTATTTATGTGTGTGTAGCACATGGCAGATCAGCTTTTAAGACCAAGTTCTGTGGAGATGAGATAGTAAGTGAAAATATGAAAAATAATAACAGAAGGAGGAAAAATATTTCCAGTATTTAGGACCTAATTGCAATATTTAGAAATTTTCTTGAGTGATATTTAGGAGAAGTCAAAACATTCTTAAAATGAATAATAAATGAGAGTAATGGAATTAATAAAGTTTAGGGACCACATTCTCCAAAGTTATGAAAAAAGGAAAAGGAGTTTCCCAAAGTGAAACTTATAACCATTTATTTATAACCAAATACTTATGGAAAAGTGAAATAATACTTCTATTTTCACAAAATAAAAAAGACTCCTAAACAGTAAGAGAAAACCCACACTATGGAAGTTCTTGTGTTTTGAATGCTCTCATCTAATTAGAAATATCAATATTGCCTGAGGCAATTACCTTACCTGATGCGTACAAACCTTAGAAACAGACATTATCCACATTTCAAAGACTGGGAAACAGAAATTATGTGACTTGGTCCGGGTAGCACAGCCAGAAAGAAACCAAATCAGAACTTGCCTGGGGCAATATGTCAGGCACTAGAAAGGCTTTGTCTAAATTGCTTCTAAATCACTAAAAAGTTGATTCAGTTGAAAGTCTAATATATCTTGATCCAAACAGAATTACTTAATAAGTATGACTAGATCAATTACTTCTTTATTTGAAAGCACTTTACATATTATATTAGTTCTACAAATGGTCGTTCTTTTGATACTGTTAGAGGAAGAGAAATGGAAACTGGGCCACATAGAAGCCCTGCCATGGCCCCATCCATGTCTGAAATTCCACACGCGGTATCTTATTTAAACCTCACAGCAGCCCCTTCTATACTCCAGGAACCCAGCTGGGTGAGTGCTTTGCCTTGCAGCTGCTACATGGCAGAGCCAGGACTCAAGCTGTCTGCCTGACCATGTCCTGTTCTATGGCCCCTGATGCCCAGTGGGCTACTTCTATTTTAAAATGATATAGAATATCTTAGTAACAGTTCAATACATACTAATTTCCCATATGTTCTAACAGATTATACATTCATAGGAACAGTGGGCAGAATGAGGATAAAATTGCTAGTAGTTTAGTGGAAACTTACTGAATCAGCTCATGGTTCTCACCATAGAACCCTTTTTTTAAAAAATACTTAATTTAAAAAATTTTATTTTATTGAAGTATAGTCGATTTACAATATCATGTTAGTTTCAGGTATACTATGAGTCTGTTTCTGTTTGGAAAATAAGTTCATTGATATCTCTTTTGTTTATATTCCACATATAAGTGCTATCATATGATATTTGTCTTTCTCTGTCTGGCTTATTTCACTTAGTAGGGTAATCTCTAGGTCCATCCATGTTGCTGCAAATGGCATTATTTCATTCCTTTTTATGGTTGAGTAATATTCCATTGTATATATATAACCACATCTTCTTTATCCATTCATCTGTCAATGGACATTTAGGTTGCATTCATGTCTTGGCTATTGTGAATAGTGCTGCTGTGAACATAGGGGTGCATGTATCTTTTTGCATTATGGTTTTCTCCAGATATATGCCTAGGAGTGGGATTGCTGGGTCATATGGTAGTTCTGTTTTTAGTTTTTTAAGGAACCTCCATACTGTTCTCCATAGTGGCCCTACCAATTTCCATTCCCACCAACAGTGTAGGAGGGTTCCCTTTCCTCCACACCCTCTCCAGCATTTATTGTGTGTAGATTTTTTGATGATGGCCATTCTGACCGATGTGAGGTGGTACCTCATTGTAGTTCTGATTTGCATTTCTCTAATAATTAGTGATGTTGAAGCATCTTTTCATGTGCTTTTTGGCTATCTGTGTGACTTCTTTGGAGAAATGTCTATTTAAATTTTTTGTCCATTTTTTGATTGGGTTATTTGTTTTTTTGATATTAAGCTTCATGAGCTGTTTGTATATTTTGGAGATAATCCCTTGTTGGTTGCTTCATTTGCAAATATTTTCTCCCATTCTGAGGGTTGTCTTTTCGTTTTGTTTATGGTTTCCTTTGCTGTGCAAAAGCTTTTAAGTTTAATTAGGCCTCATTTGTTTATTTTTGTTTTTATTTTCATTACTCTAGGAGATAGATCAAAAAAGATTATTTGTAGACTTTTTGATGATGGTCATTCTGACCGGAGTGAAGTCATCCCTCATTGTAGTTTTGATTTGCATTTCTCTAATAATTAGCACTGTTGAACATTTTTTCATGTGCCCATTGGCCATCTGTATGTCTTCTTTGGAGAAATGTCTATCTAGGTCTTCTGCTCATTTTTTGATTGGATTGTTTGTTTTTTTTGATATTGAGCTATGTGAGCTGTTTGTATATTTTGGAAACTGATCCCTTGTTGGTTGCATCATTTGTAAATATTTTCTCCCATTCTGTAGGTTGTCTTTTCGTTTTGTTTATGGTTTTCTTTGCTGTGCAAAAGCTTTTAAGTTTAATTAGGTCTCATTTGTTTATTTTTATTTCCATTCCTCTAGGAGATGGATCTAAAAAGATATTGCTGTGATTTATGTCAATGAGTGTTCTGCCTATGTTTTCCTCTAGGAGTTTTATAGTATCTGGCCTTACATTTAGGTCTTTAATCCATTTCTGAGTTTCTACAGTGTTTATTTGTTGATCCTCTTAGTGGAAACCCTTCCTGCACATTTGGTAGAACTCTGCCCTCCTCCCATGTTCGTGAAAAGCTTTGTAGGTAGCTGTGGGGTTTACTGCATATACAGAGAAGTTCTTGCCTGTGAGGGTTTCTCCAATTAGTGGGTGCTGTTTCCTTAGCAGCATCTTCAGTTGGAGTTTTGATTTGGTTTCTTTCAGGCTGTTTGGCCTGTACCAAGTCATGCGACTTCTCTGAACTTCGGTTTCCTTGTCTTTAAAACATGGATAAAGACTGCCTCGCAGGCTTGCGTGTGTCAGATAATTTATGTTTAAGTATATTCTAAACTGTAAATCACAATGTATATATAGATAGATAGATGATATGACTATCAATTCAGATATATCATCTATCAGTCCCTAATTCAAAGGTCCCTGATTCATTGTAGGGCCAGTTAATGCCAAAGACATTAGAGAGGTAAGTGCTCAGATGGTTGTAGCATTCTATAAAGATGATCCTTTTGTTCCAGTATTATTTCCATGCTTAGAATGTATATTGAGAATGGCATTGGAATTTTCCTCCTTATTATTTTAATCGTATAAATATGAAGGCTGCCAAGGAGCATCTCTCATGATGGAAAAGGGATCTGTAAGATGATCACAAAGCCAGGGAAAGCAGAGGAGAGGTGGAAGAGTTCTCTGCAAATTCAGCATACAAAAGTATGTAGCAAAGGATATCTTACAGTAATAACACGTTATTATCGTAACATGGTAAGGGAAAACATTAAGTGAGAAAGAAAGGATTGTTTTTTTGTTTTGTTTTGTTTTGTTTTTTTAACTTTTGGGTTTATTTATTTATTTATGGCTGTGTTGGGTCTTCGTTCCTGTGCGAGGGCTTTCTCTAGTTGCGGTGAGTGGGGGCCACTCTTCATCACGGTCCGCGGGCCTCTCACTGTCGTGGCCTCTCTTGTTGCGGAGCACAGGCTCCAGACGCGCAGGCTCAGTAATTGTGGCTCACGGGCCCAGTTGCTCCGCTGCATGTGGGATCTTCCCAGACCAGGGCTCGAACCCGTGTCCCCTGCATTGGCAGGCAGATTCCCAACCACTGCGCCACCAGGGAAGCCCAGAAAGGATTGTTTTTGACTTAAATGAACTTTAAAACTTGTTTGAAATACAAAGTACACAAAATTGTTAACTAGAAAGCATGGATAGCCCCAAAAATCCATGAGGCAAACACTGAGCCAGCCTCTGAGAAAGAAGGGAGTAATTTATTCTTCTGTATTTTCTTGGGAAAGAAAGCCTGGTGTTCCTAGAAATTCTACCCACTGCTCTCATGTTGTGGAATTTACAGAATCAGCCTTCAAAAAATGGTACAACTGTGTTGAAAAGAACAGCATTTTACAAAGTGATTTTTCCCCCACTAAACAAGTTTTATTACTGAGTTACATTAGATTTTTTTCAAATGTCCCTGAGTTATTGGCTAATTTTTAATTTAGATTTTCATCACCTCACCACTGCTCAGAAAAGCTCAGCATGTCCATGACTTCAAAAATTTTTTCCATGAAGGTCTAAAGAGCAGCTTCTAATACTTAAGCACAGACAGATAATATATAACCCAAAAAAGAAGGTTAAGAATAAACTCAGTAAGCTCTTCCATCAGGAGCTTCTGATGTGACAGCTTGTTGAGTTGACAAGCTAACACACCAGCTTCAGTGATAACTTGGGATGTTGATGATATCTGTGCCCTGTTTCAAGCCAGGAACTCTGGACCGTCAACCATCTATTCCCAAAGGCATCATGCCAAGCAAAAGTGGAAAACGGTGCTTTCGTACTTGGAATTTAAACCTGATGTGTTGTATACCTAGTTTGTTAATGTGGACAGTTAACTGCCTTTTCTCAAAATATATGCTCTCCCTATACTACAAAGCTACAGTAATCAAGACAGTATGGTACTGGCATGAAAACAGAAATATAGATCAATGGAACAGGATAGAAAGCCCAGAGATAAACCCACACACCTATGGTCACCTTATCTTTGATAAAGGAGGAAAGAATATACAATGGAGAAAAGACAGCCTCTTCAATAAGTGGTGCTGGGAAAACTGGACAGCCACATGTAAAAGAATGAAATTATAACACTCCCTAACACCTTACACAAAAATAAACTCAAAATGAATTAAAGACCTAAATGTAAGGCCAGACACTATAAAACTCTTAGAGGAAAGCATAGGCAGAACACTCCATGACATAAATCACAGCAAGATCCTTTTTGACCCACCTCCTAGAGAAATGGAAATAAAAACAAAAATAAACAAATGGGACCTAGTGAAACTTAAAAGCTTTTGCACAGCAAAGGAAACCATAAACAAGATGAAAAGACAACCCTCAGAATGGGAGAAAATATTTGCAAACAAAGCAACGGACAAAGGATTAATCTCCAAAATTTACAAGCAGCTCATGCAGCTCAATATCAAAAAAACAAACAACCCAACCTAAAAATGGGCAGAAGACCTAAATAGACATTTCTCCAAAGAAGATATGCAGATTGCCAACAAACACATGAAAGGATGCTCAACATCACTAATCATTAGAGAAACGCAAATCAAAACTACAATGAAGTATCACCTCACACTGGTCAGAATGGCCATCATCAAAAAATCTACAAACAATAAATGCTGGAGAGGGTGTGGAGAAAAGGGAACCCTTTTGCACTCTTGGTGAGAATGTAAATTGATACAGCCACTATGGAGAACAGTATGGAGGTTCCTTAAAGAACTAAAAATAGAATTACCATACGACCCGGCAATCCCACTACTGGGCATATACCCTGAGAAAACCATAATTCAGAAAGAGTCATGTACCCCAATGTTCATTGCAGCTCTATTTACAATAGCCAGGACATGGAAGCAATCTAAGTGTCCATCGAAAGATGAATGGATAAGTGGCACATATATACAATGGAATATTACTCAGCCATAAAGAGAAATGCGATTGAGTTATTTGTAGTGAGGTGGATGGACCTAGAGTCTGTCATACAGAGTGAAGTAAGTAAGAGAAAAATAAATACCGTATGCTAACACATATATATGGAATCTAAAAAAAAATGGTTCTGAAGAACCTAGGGGCAGGACAGGAATAAAGACGCAGACATAGAGAATGGACTTGAGGACATGGGGAGGGGGAAGGGTAAGCTGGGCCGAAGTGAGAGAGTAGCATTGACATATATACACTACCAAATGTAAAACAGATAGCTAGTGGGAAGCAGCTGCATCACACGCGGAGATCAGCTCGGTGCTTTATGACCACCTAGAAGGGTGGGATAAGGAGGGTGGGAGAGAGGCTCAAGAGGGAGGGGATATGGGGATATATGTATACATATAGCTGATTCACTTTGTTATACAGCAGAAACTAACACAACATTGTAAAGCAATTATACTCCAATAAAGATACTAAAAAAAAATTTTTTTTAAGTATATATATATATATATACATATGCTCTCCCCATGACAACTTTGGTGCTGGAAATTCCAATATGATTATCGTCTTATGGGCAACATTGAAGTGTTACCGTCTATCCTGTACCACAGTCAAAAAAAAAAAAGTAATAGGAAGAAGTAGGAGAATCACTCAGATGGAGTCGCTTTTACATTTTGATACTCATCTTACATGTCTCAATTCTTTCATTCTCTGTCAAGTCCATCAGTGAGGCACATTAGATGACCAGGAGTTTGTTCTGACCGACGCCATCAGACCTAAACACCTCCACTCTCTTTGCTAGGGAAGCTGTGATGTCTCCACCTACGCATCATGTGCTGGTACTTAACCAAGGAGAATGTTTCCAATTAAAACCAGACCACGGATTTTTTTTAAAAACATGAACAGAAAGGATCCTATTTTCAACTGAATAAATAATGAATCGGACAATATATAAAAACCCTATTTTAGTGGAACTGACCTTGTGATATTTAGTGGTGCCTTAGGCTGGCTGACATTGAGCAGCATGTTTGCAAAGAGGCACACCAAGCTATCTTTTTCCACTTGTTAAATTTTTGGAATGTTTCTTATTAGATTCAGTCCTGTTCTTGGGTCCACAGGTCAGTGTTGGCTGTTATAATCTGACCTTGATATGTTTTCAAGGGTAGGAGAATTCTCTTATTCTCCTTCTCCTTCTTCCTTTTCTCTTTCCAGTATTAAAGAAAATAAAGGGAAGGTGTTTAATGTCTAGAGGAAATGGGGCTTATTGTGTGGTCCTGTCTCAGTTACTTCCGTTTGTGTATGACTAAAGTAGTAAATCAGTAGGGACTCTTCTGAGTGCATGCAAGTAACAAAAATCCAACTCAAGATGTCTTAAGCAGAAAAGAGCACATATTTGGGTCATTTTTGCTACAAAGTCCTGGTAGCCTGGGTTCAGGTGCTCATATGACATCTTGGTCTCAGGCTCTTCATGTCTTAGCTCTGCTGTCCTCTGGGTTGGCTCTTTTCCCAATCAGGCTTTCTCTACATGAGGGGAGTTTCAAGTCCAATTCCTGTTAAACTTGAACCTGTGAGAGAGAGGGCTTATCTTACCAAGAGTTCCCCAAAGAGCCCCAGGATTGAGTCCCATTGGTTCAGATCAGGCTGGTTTGGATCTTTTATGTGTCCTGAGTTAATCACACAGGAGAGGAGCATGTGTGTGTGGTGTGTATATGTGTGTGTGTGTGTGTGTGTGTGTGTGTGTGTGTGTGAGAGAGAGAGAGAGATGTGATTAGCCAGGCATAGGTCACATGCCTGGAGATGGTTTTAGCTCCACCTGAACCACGGGAACTGAGGGATGGCAAAGGAACTCCTCCTGGACAGGCTTTCATGAGCAGAAGTGGCCATAGTCTCTGGGCAGACAGAAATAGCAGTGGTGGGCACCTGAATAAACCCATTCTGATGTCCGAATTCCAAGAATATCTGATGGACAATTGTTATATTACATGGGTATTCATTTCATTTTTGCATACTTGATTTGATGAGCTTTTTTAAAATACCAGATTTGAAGTAATGAGGTCAGAGTTAAAAATTCTGTCTCTGATATCTGATACCTCTGTAATCTTGAACAAGCCTCTTAGCTACTCAGAGCCTTAGTTTTCTCTTCCTCAAGTGAGATTAAGGCCCCCTCACATCACTGTTGTGAGGCACAGGTAAAGTAGTAGTTGTCACAGTAGTTTACAAAGTATACAGCTCTACATTTGGGTGTTTTTAGAAATTATTATTATTTTGAGATAACTCTAGCTTCCTTCTACACTATGCTTTTTCAACTGCAACTGGGAATAAATGCATTTTAAAGTAAAGCTCATAATATTTAGCTGTGTTCTACAAAACTATTTCTATTTTCCAGCTGGTAAGCCCCAAACTAATACCTTTCCACAGATATGGAAACAATAGTTCTTAGGATTGCAAACACTGTACAGGAGGTTCCTATCTGTGTTATAACCTAGTTAGCATTGGAGCTCTTTGGAGAGGATTTATGGATGATATCCATACTTAAGTACTTTTAAATACTTTATGAGTTAACATATATTAAAAATATGTCATTTTATTGTATATTAAATTTTATTTTACTTCTCTTATAGTAAAGTGTATGAGTGCTACATAGGGGTGAGGCCTGACTCTTCCGTATTTTTTAATTCCCTGTAATAAGCATTCCATAAATACTTGTTGACCAGATTACTTTACACAGGTATTAGGTACCACAAAACCACAGGTTTCCAGGACTCCAGCTTAGACACAAACTGGGATGGTCTCAAATCTTTTAGAGAAACAAACTACCTGGAATAGTAGCATATCACCTGCCAAGCTTAGATCTGGTAGTTGGTTCATCGTCATCATCGTCAGAGCCAGCACTGATTAATACAACTTTATAATGAGGAAACTGAGGCTTGGAGACTGTGTTGTTGACCCAAGGCCACAGAGATTGTAAGAAGCAGAGCCAGGATTTGAACCCAGGCTGTCTAGCTTCAGAGCCTGTGCTTTAACCACTGTGATGATGAACACCCGGGTTGTGTCTATACCAGCAGACATGACACATTCTAAAAATTCTAGAACCCCAAAAGGCTTCAGTGCAATTTTTTTTAGTCCTTTGACAAATTCTGTTACTAATATCTAATACTTTATGTAAATGCAAAGTTAGTAGAGAATTGAACCTCTAAGGTGGTGTGGATAAACGTTGTATTTAAAGAAGATCCTTTGCTCTTGACATCCAACTTTTCATTCTTTACAAATCAGGGGTAGCAAACAATTGCTTCACATAACCAGTTGTGAAATGATGTGACCCCCCGCCCTTTCTGTATCGGTCTCTACTTTGAGGCTTGAATGTAGTATCACAAAAATTTATAGTAACTTGCAATATCTACGTGCATTTATGGCTAGAGGATTCTTTTGTGCCTCTGTTAACGAAAAGCAGAGAACTTTAGGGTGGGAGGGGGCCAGAAAATGTGTCTTGATGCAGCACCCCTTCTAATACATCCTTAATAAACAGCCACAAGTTTATTCCTGAACTTGTCCCTGTAAGGCAGCCCCCACTTTGTGAGGCAGCCAGCCCCATCATCATCGGAAAAGTTCTAATTAGTAGAACTCTTGCCTTATATGGACTTGAAAGGAGCCTCCTTAAAGCTCCCATGTAGTTAGTTAATGCTATCTTCTGAAAACACGAAGAATAAATCTACTCCCTCTTGCTGAGAATAGTTCTTTAAGACTAAAGACAATTTGATGTCTTCCCTCCACTATATTAACCACATCCACATCTTGCCAGTGTCGTTCTGGTAAGTGGGACTCAGGCTACACAGCATCCGGATTCCCCAGCTCTGGGCATGTCTGCTTTGTTGATGTTCATGCTTAACAACATTGAGATATGGTTAATTCTTACTGAGCTTTTCTTTATGGAAATGTCCCAGCCTTTATCAATGGCCATGAGCAGTGCTGTGTGTGTGTGTGTGTGTGTGTGTGTGTGTGTGTATTTTACCTTAATGCAGGATTTTACATTTATATTATTCCTTTCCAGCTCAGACAGTTTTATCAAGTTGTTTGTCCAGTAATCCTGTTATGTCAATGCCGTTTTAGAACTTGGTCAATGCTCAGTGTATCGGTGATCCTTCCCAACTATGTAATATGCTGATTTTAAAAGTGCACCTCAAAAAAGTGTGCCTTTCAAGTAATTCCTCCAATGTATTGATTTCAGTGCTGAGCAAGGCAGAACTGAGGAAAAACCTGTGTAGCCTTCTACCAGAGACCTCTTAGGTTGGCATCATGCAAGAGGATTAAATCAACCAGACCTTGTTTTCCCATACATTCCACAAGGAAAAAATGAGGAAATAGTGCGGTCTCAGTAAACATCATTGAATGAATGGCCTGTCCAATACCTCTTTTTTTTTTTTACCAGAGGCAGGAACCAATGTTGAGCATATAGTTAATAAATGGGATTAAATTTTAAAAATGACATCGTCGATTTACAAGAAAGGAAAATAATGTATATTTTAAAGAGATGTTACAGGCAAAAAACAATTAATACTTTGCAAAATAGAATTTCTTTGCAGCAGTTCATGTTATGATAAAAAAGCTGATCGCTGCAGTTCTGAATGAGTGATTAATATTTCTGCTAATGGCCCTGAAAAAATGTTTGTATCAAGAGTGGTGGCATCCAAACTTTGAGGGGGAACAAGTAAAATAGCCCATATTGCAAGAAACAGTGTGATCCCAATTGACTTAAATTCCCTGCAACATCCAGGGAACCTGGGGAGCTGAACAGTAAGATCTGGATTGTAGACAGTGTTCCATTTTTTTCCCTCTGCTCTGTTTTTTCTTTTCCTGTGAAGAGATTTCATAAATAATTGTGTAATGTCATTTAGGGCTACAACTGTCATATTAGGGAATGCAGGTCATGTATTATCTCTACAAATGAATAACAGGTCACATAGCTATAGTTCTCTCCTGTTTTGGCTGCTGAGAGCTTACTTTATGTGCTGTCAGTAGCAGAATCAGAGTTTACAGGGAAAGAGGGAAGAAAGATGGTGGGGGGTGGAGAAAAGGAGGGAGGAGGGGGGAGGGAAGGAGAGAGGGAGGAGCGAAGCAGGGAGGAAGTGAGTGAGAGAAAGCTGTAACTTTGGGCAGGCAGCAAGTAATATCAGAATTTGTATCATGTCAGCGTACTTATGATGAGACCGAATGTAGTGTTTACTTCCTCCCACTTTTGCTAGATTGATTCATTCCGACGCCAGCAATAATGGGTCACACATGGAAAAACAGCTATTGGCCTGGCTTTTCACTTCCAGCAGGTGATTACCAATCTGTCCAAGAATTTCCCTGATACGGGGTCAAGGTCACAATCATGAAGGTTTGAGAAGACTGCTCATCAGAAAAGTGAAGAAATGATGGGGAGCAGGAGTTTTTTAGCCCAGCATTTCCTGCAAATAAAATAGTTGATGAGAAACCTTTTACAGAAAGGGTCAGTGGTAAGAAACCCTGAACTTGTGACGGTCACAGCGTAGTTGAAGAGAAGAATCACATATGGTTGTTAGAGAGCGTCTACACATTGCAAGACTCACCCGTGAAGAGAGGAGGAGGATGCTTCCCACATCTACAACGGTGGGACAGAAGAAATAAGATGCTGGCCTGCGACTTCTGGGTAACTCAGGAGAGACAAAAGGTTCTGATTCTGATTTCCAGGCAGGGTTTGGTTAGTGCCCGTGGAAGAGAAGGCTGCAAGGGCTGTCGCTGCTGAAGAAAAGATGCATACGCGGTGTTTGGTGCATTGTTCCTTGACTGACGTGAATTTGTCTGACTCCATCCTTTGACAGATCTCATCTCGTTTAGTCTCTGCTCAAGGAGGCGCTGAGTTTGCTGGCTGCTGACCAAGGCTTCCTTTGTTAGGGTGCCCTTTTTTCTTTTGCCTTTGAAGCTGTTTTGTTCCCTCTTCAAGTTTGTTTTTGTTTTATTTTAGAAGAGCTGTCATCCAAGAGAAGAAATGGACTTCATTACTCTTTTAGCTTTCACTCTGAACCTTTCGTATTTCTTGTTGGATTCTTTCTGGTCAATTTCTGAATACCCCAAAGTGTGAAAAATTATGACAAACATAAGGGAGAAACAGAGGAAAAGCTTTTTTTTTTTCAGAGCTAGAACAAGGCAGAAAATTTCATCTCTGATAGAATCTGACCAGAGGGCTCTATTCATACAAGCTTCTTTATTAAACTAGCTACACAACATCGGCAGAATCCCGAAGGTTTTCAGAGCCTAATTGGTATTACTGAGTGGGTGGAGCTATCGCCCACTTGCTGCTTCCAAGACCCACCATCAGCCTCTGAATCCCAGTATACTACATACTGGTCCTGACAAAGGAAAATGGATCATGTCCATAGCAATCCCTATTCCATAAACGTTGACTAAAAGCAGGACTGACCTCTAAGTCACTTTGCGACCCATGCCTTGTACCCAATAGATGAGCAGTAGTTATCTCTGAATGAATGTCAGGGTGCCAGGAAGACAGGTTCTGATGCTGTAAACTTTTTTCCCCATTTTCAATTTGTGCCTGAAAGAATAATCCCTTTGCAGCGTAGAAAGCATAGACTTAATTTGGATATAATATGCTGGGCTTCGGGGGAAGACTTCTCTGAGAAGGTGACACTGGAGTAGAACGTGAGGTGAGGGAGCTGGTCCTGCAGCATCTGCAGAAGGGGAAACAAGGGCAGAGGCTTTGAAGCAAGAGTGTGCTTTGCTGTCCAGAACCGAGTGAGCAAGAGGGCAGAGAGGTAAGGGCGGGCATGGGAGCCAGAGGATGGAGATCCTTGCAGGCCATTATTAGGACTCTGAATTTTCTTCTGAGTTAATGGAGCAGAACAGCATGATCTGGCTTTCATTTTAAGTGGATCCTTTGGGCTGTTGTGTTGAGAGTAAACACTAAGGGGGCAAGGATGAGAGCAATGAGTTTGGAAACCTAATGGAAGAATCCAAATGAGAAAAGGTAGTGACTTGGACCAGGTAGTGATAGGAGGGTGAGAAGATTTTAGAAGTAGATTCAGTAGGATTTGCTGCTGGAATGAATGTGAAATGTGAGCAAGAGGACAACCCCAACTGGAAGAAGAGGGTTGCCATTTGGTGAGATAAGAAAGCTTATAGGGAAGGTGAGGTGATCCGGAGCTTGCTTTGGGGCATTTAAGGTTAAGATACCTCTTAATCATCAAGATTAAGAGAGGTGTTAAGAAGGCAGCTGGATGTCTGAATCTGGAGTTCAGAGGAGAGATCTGGGCTGGAGACATAAATTTGGGAGTCAGGACAGGATGAGACCACCTGGTAAAGCCAGAGAAGGAAAAAGGATTGAGGACTGATGCTCTAGGGACCAGAGGATGATAGGAACCAGCAAAGGAGGCTAAAAAAGGAAGGAGTGATCAAGTGTCAGAAGGTCAAGGAAAATGAACAGTTGGATTTGACAAAATGAAAAAAGCAGTTTCGGCAGAGTAGGCTCAGGTGAGGACAGGAGAAGGGGAAGCAGAGACCATATAGATACTTCTTGGGGGGATTTGCTTCTTAAAGAACAGGAATTGGAGCAGGAGCTCAGGCAGAATGTTGGGTCAAGGAAAGGGGCTTGTTTGCTTTTAATGGAAGATGTTTCAGTACTTACAGGCAATGTTCCAGTAAAGAAGGGAAAACAGACAGCGAAGGAGAGAGAATTTATTGTAAATTACTGGGTTGCTACCAACTGAGCAAAAAAGAAGTCAACCTTTAGGAGAAAGACTTTGGATATAGGTAATATGCTTTTTAGTTTGTTATTAGATTTGAATGCAAATGTGTTGTATTTTCTGAACTGTATTCGTGGTAACCCGAGATACGTAATGGTAACAATAGCAATATGTGTGTTGCATTTTAAGAAAACATTTCCAGAGTCAGGAGAGAGGTCTGAACTCCAGATAAAATTGTGTACCTCTAAAAGTGTGCTGACTTCATCACCAAAGAAATAAACATTAAATTATTGATATCTCAGTTCTAAGATTGCTATACTTTTACTTAACCCCCATTTATTTGGATTTCATGGTAATTCAAGTTCAGATCAACTAAATTAACCTTCACAATGTATGAGGAAAAGGAACTGAGAGAAAATTAATAAGCAAATGAAATTGCAAAGGGTGTTTACCATCCTTTTACAGAATTGTTTCCAGTCTCGTACAAGCAGCTCTTTAGCATATAGGTGTGCCTCTCTCTTCAACAAAGTCAGCGGTGCTTTTTCAGCCTTTATCAGGAAAAACGAGACCATCTCTAACAAGAAGTCTGCAGGGTTAATCTCTGGTGCATTTTGCCAGAAGTGTGTTGGCAGTGATGTAGTTTACTGAAGGCACAAGTGGCAACAACAAAGTAGATCAACTAAACGTGATAACGAAGAGCAGTAATTAATGTTCCTATGGTGCTTGACCATTTGCCAAGAAATATTGAACACATTCTGTGATTCCATTCACTCAGTCAATACGTTTGATGGCTTCTGTATTCCAGGTCCTAGAAACATAGATGTGAAAAAGTTGCCTCTCGCGTGAAGCTTAGCACGAGCCACACGACAACCTGATGAAATAAGTAGGCCAAGTGCTATTCTTCTTCTTCTTTACACATGAGGACATTCTAAAGTTTAATTAAAACTTAGATTTAAATCACTTCTGTTCTAGGAATTTGGGCCCCAGATGAAATTTTCTCACTGCTATTTTCTTTCTTGAAGCTTTTGAACACTCTATACTTCAATGCATGTTGTACCCTGAAGTATTATCTTCATAAATGTAATGAAATTCTGCAGGGGAAACTCTTTTGCATTTAAAAAATTCATTCCAACACTCAGCCTGGTAACCATGTGTCTAGAAGAAGAGCCATTTCATGTTATGAAGACACCAGTTACAGCTGGTCTACTTAAGTTACTGCTCTTACACGCCTGGTAAAGTCTTTGCTACCATCAGAATTACTGTGATGTCTGACATGTGTCAGCTTTTTAAAAAACAATCTCCATAACTAAAATACAATTAACTGCCTTTTTTTTAAACTCTATTTTTTAAATCTGACTTTTTACCATTTGCATTGAGGCACATAGTTATTGGAAATGCGAGAGGATTTACTTTATCAAGTTTGAACATAGCTTATAAGTGAAAAATAGTTATTGTAACATCTTTAAAAGGTATATAAGCCACATGGGAACTCTCTTTGGTGTATATGACTAGAGGTGGGTTTTATTTCTTCACTGAGAAAATCTTTCTTTTTAATTTTTTAAAATAAAAATAATTATGGCACAAGCCCCTCTCTTCCCTCCTTAACTCTCTGGTAACTTCTGTGACTGTTGGAAGATAGACTCATGTAACAGGATGCTAAGGGGGAACTTGCCTCTAGGTACTCAGTATTGCACGTCCTAAAGAGAGAGCTGCTGCGAAGGGAGCCAGACACCCTACCTGGAGTTTACCAGCAGGTGGTGGATCCTGCCCTACACAGCCTCCTGTCCGCAGAGGCACAAGATTGGTGCTGGGGGCCGGGGGGGCGGGCCAGGGGGGCAGAGAATTGTCTGAGCCACTGTGGAAAGAACCGAGGCTTCTCCTCCCTTCCCATGGGAGGGGAGAGAGCGCATCCCCGTGCAACCCAAGCCTAAGGAGAAGGTCTCCAAGAGGAACGCTCACCCAGAGTGGGGGAACTTCTGGGAGCAGATGCACATAAACCAACCTGCACTGAGGAAGAGAGAACTGGAGGGACATGTCCTGGCAGAGAGGAGGGTTGGTCCCAGAGCAGGCTGCTCTGCATGGCAAGGATGGATGTGCTGCGGGTGAGCAGTCAGGAGGCGGGGCTTGTGCACTCTCCCCTGCATCCCGCCCAAGGGGCGTGCACGTGTCCTACCTAGGAAGGCTGGGTGGGGTTGGGGAAAGTCAGGCTAGAGCCAGATTTCTCACATCAGGGACTGTGCAGTAGGGACACCCCTCCCCAGCAGAGACCTCCAGAGAACCTCCACAGATACGGTGGAACCCAGGGCGGGGCAGCTCCTATAAGAAGGATCAGAGACCAAGTTAGTGTTACCCTGAGAAGCGGTGACAACCAGCAGGGAGAATTCAGCCACTGCCAAGTAAGAGAGAGGCCCTTGTCCTTCTCCTGTATCCTCCGCCCCAACTAAGTGCATGAAGGAGGTTGAGCTTGGCGTGGGGGGCATCCAAGGAGGACCATGCCACCCCACCTCGGGTTTCTTTAAGCCTCAAGACTGGCGTGTGGTGGGGAAGGGCACCGTTTGAATCATAAATGATATTGGAGTTTTATAAAAATGAATTCTTCATAACTCAAAGTGACCAGGAGGTCATGCAGGCTGCCCAAAATGTCACTTGGCCTGTTGCCCACCAGGGAGGAGGGACCGGGCATGGCCCATTTGGGAGGAGTTGACTGGAAAACAAAACTTTAAGGTATTTGAACCCCTGTGGAGTTGAGACTGTTCCATGAACTGGCTCCATTTATATATATGTTTCAGGATTAGCAAACAGCCTCCGTATAACTGAATATTCTCTCCGTCTTCTGGGGAGGTCAGTACTGGGCTGGCATTCCTCCCTAGCCATCCTGGCAGGCTGACACATTGTGACACTTCCCTGTGTGACCACAGCAAGCCACTTAACCTCTCTGAATGTCCTTCTCTTCATCTGTCAGATGACAGGTGATCCCTGGTTTACTTCTAGCACTAAAAATCTGTGAAAGTTGTAGAAGATGTAATTTCTGTAGAAGAACTGTCTCAGAACTGTGGGTGACAGTGCTTTAAGGGTATCCTAGAAGTATGTTTGGCGCCGGTTAAGATGGGAATCCTGCTGAAGCATGGAATTAATATATTTAAATCAGATGACAGCTATTGGAGACGAGGCTGGGGGTTTAATGGCCCCAAGACTTAACTTGTTAGAGATTTAATTTTTGCAAAGAAGGAAGGGGAAGATGCCCCTGTGGAGAAGATAGCATGAAGTTTAGAGCAGAAACTGAGAATAGCAGAGCTGGTTTAATAGCAGAGCTGGTTGGAGGTGCCTTTTGGTCAGACCCCAGGTATCTTACTTTCTTAATGGAATGCCAGTTACCTGACAGTCTGTCCCCAGCAAGCCATCCAGATGACAGAAGGGATGGAAACCAAAGATGTAGGTGTGTGTGGAGCTGCCTTTGGAACTGGAGCGAGAGATGTTAAATTTCTGGTGAGCGTTTCTGGGAGGGTGGAGGTGGGGGAAACATTTAGCCAGGGATAAGCTTGCTTTTCCACAATGCATTTGCTGATGATATTGTTCTTTGCTGGGTTTCTAAACTGTATTGTGGTTACGTTCCTATCTCCTTCCTGCACTGATCTTTGTGCGCTCTGCTTGTGAATTCTGGGGATGTTCACAGTGCTTGGCTGAATAAGTTTAGGCGTCCTGCCATTTTCTGTGATTCAGTTTCATGGTGTCTTTTAGATGATGGAATTCAGGAAAAGAACTCTGTAAAGGTCAAGCCAGGAGTCTCGTTGGTTCATCTGGTGGTTTCTGCTATAACTCCTGGGAGGGTGTTGGTTCATTTGGCATTTGGTTCTAAGCAAACGTTACTCCCTTTTAATAATTGTTGGTTACTAGATTGTTAATGGTGTGGGAGAGAATCCGAATCATGGAGCAGATTCATTAGGCTCACAAACACCAAATGGCAATCCCCAGAGTTTCTGGTTGAGGGACGGAGCTGAGCTTCCCGACCCCAGCCCCTCCCTGCTGTGCCTCCTTGGGGCCCCTCCACCACCACACATTCCCTCTGCTGGGCAGCAAACTGACACTTCTCGCTTGTTAATCACAGAGCTTTGCTCTTGAGAGCTCTGGAGGGGAAAAATCTCTCCAGGTTTATCAACTTGAGCAATGACTAAATTAGGAAAGTCATTTTATTGCGTTGTTTGCTCTCAGTCATTTGAAGATAAGAAAATAAAAGTGTTTGACCTGTGTTAAAGATTTTTTTCCCATCCTTCTTGAACTTCATAAAAATATTTATCCTCTGAAATAAATGACATGAAGAGGGAAGGTATTTCCATTCTCTTTGGCAAATGTAAAACACAGTTTGCTTTTTCCAAGATGTGCATGGATTGGTCATTTCCCTTGATATAATACTAATGCATAAATGGTCTTTTTTTTTTCCAGCCAACCCAAAAATGTTTTTAGGCAAAAGAATGACTTGAAAGTCAATTATTAAACCTCGGGCACCCTAAAAGTTTTTTTTGGTGTTTTGAGTTGTTTTTTTTTTAAGAAATATGATTCTTTGCTTTTTATTATTTTCCTCCTTCCCTTCCTTGATGCTACCTTGGTAGCTGCTGTGTTTTAAATATTGACAAGATGAGATAGTTTTCTGTTTATATCAGCAGTCGTCTGTCTGTGAAATATGGACGAATCAGAACGCTGGATTTCCTTTCTCAGCCATCCATCAGGTTCATAATGTAAGGTTACAAATGGTTATTTTTCTCTTCCTGAACTTAAGCTGTGTCGTGTGTTGCAAAGTGTCGTCAGTAGCTATAGGGACCATGTCCTGGCAATGCAGAAAATTTGTGATGTCTAACAACTCCTGAGATTTCTTTTGTCTCTTATACTTCATTCACTGTGCCTTGTGACTAGTTAACGTGCAAACATTGTCCTAAAATAAGAAACATACTTGGTTTTGAAGTCTACAGTTAAAATCTGTCCCATGTGAGTTTGGCTTTCATCCCAGGTGTCTGCGTTAACTTGCTTTTACAGGAAAAAGGAAAAGGGTAAATTGATATATATATACCCATGTATATATCAGTGTTATTCTTCCCCATTTTGTATTTCCCATGTTCATGGGCTATTCAGTCCTTTGTGCCTAACAATTCTCAAAGGTTCATGCACTTTACTTGTGAGAAATATTTGAGTATGATTTGCATGATATTATATATAAGTTTTATGCAAATGTGGGAGGAGTATAGCCAGGAGAGGCACCATTACAGCTACAAAGTGGTTCTCAGCCTTTTTCTTTTTTTTCCACTTGACAGTACTGAATTGGTCTTTGGAATGCGTGTGAAATCATGACCTGTTTTACTCTGAGCTGCTTAATATTAAAATATTCACAGTTCACCTTTGCATACTTTTTAAAAATTCATTTTTGTTTGGAAAGTAAACATTTTAATGTCTGGGTTTTTTTTTTCCATTTTGTATTTTAAAATACAACTCTATTTTCACACTCCATTAAATTTCTCTTATTGGATAGCCTGCTGTCTAAGAGGTTGAGACATTTGGTTGAGAATCACTAAGCAGAGCTCTTGGGGTGGCATGCAAAGGGCCTCTTTTGAGGTGCCGTGTCAGGCACACCCCTCCTCCTGTGCATGGGAATTTCTGGCACTTGGGGACCACAGTGTCTATGCGTTGCCTGGTACTGATGCTCCAGTGACCCCGCAGTTCCTCCTGAACACGTAAATTCTAACCAGTGCTTTTTCGTGTTCAGAAGTGGCCATCTCTGCTCTTTATCATCAAAAGGAACAAATTCAAGATAACCAGCTGCATTTGACCAAACCAGCATTCTTTGTTGCTGAAGATGTTTTAAAAGAACTGCAGCAGCATCTTGCTTTCATGTGTGTGTGAATGTTTGTAGGAGACCTTTCCTTACATTCACATCCAAATACATGTATACATATTTATAAGTATAGAGCTATATGTAGCCCTCTTCAAAGCTGTAGAGATAATGGAAAGTAAATGTAATCACATATATCATACATGTTTGGATAGCCCACCTCTGTTATTTGTCAGAATTATTGAAAGTGAAACCTGAAAATAACCGTTGTCATTTAAAATCATTTTAGTTTTTCATTAAGTGTTCTCAGTAGAGAATAATGTTTGTTAATATTCAGATCTAAATTTACAAGCAGGTAGGTGGGAGCAGTTCCTAGTAGAAAAGATTTAAAAGCTTCTATTAAAAAAATCAATTAAATCCTAATTTTAAAAATTCTTTAAAGAATAATACAAGGCTTGGAAAATACCATATCTTCCTGTTCATGTTAGAAAACTAAGTCGTAATCATAGCTTTTAATTATCTACTGACATCCTTACAGAACTTTTTTCTCAAGAAGTAAGTAAGAATATAGACGATGTTTCCCCTTTGTATTCTCAGAACATACAGAATATGTGGTATCTTCAGTTTCCATTTTTGGGGATAGAGAGCTATATGATATGATGTTTTAGAATTATATGTCTGGTGCACATGAACTAAAACCTTGCAGTTTTACCACCTTTTGAAATAATGAAAAGATTAAAAGCTACATTTTAGAATCCGCCATCCAATAAAAATCTATGAAATTTTGCAATTTTTTTTCTGTTATAACTAAATTCAGTTAGCGGTTTTATACTTTTCAGCTGGTGGTATGAGACATTTAATTTAATTACATTATATTGGGTATGGCCCAATTATAATCCTTCAAACTCAGCAGGCTATGAATTTCTAGTTGGCAGTTGACAAATACCTATTAAGCAGAATCAATTCTCCATTTAAAACTTTAATCTCAAATTATGTTCTTCTTTCATATTGGAAGGTTAATTTTTATTTGAGCTTGAAGGGATAGTTAATAATGTACATTTTCCTCTGTTTAACTGATGTATATTAAAGGAAATAAATACATACATATATGCCAAGTAAACAAGGTTTTAATCCATGGCCAAATTCTTGGATTGTTAAGAGCATTCAATACGTGAACCTGAAGAAAAGCTTTTTCTCTAAGTATTTTAAGCTTTAAAGAAATATCCTGAAGATATTTAGTAAGAGTGCCCTGGATCATTTTCATTTCTCTTCCGCAATTACTTAAGCCTTTTAAAAAGCACTGCCAGTCACTAATAGTTTACAATATGACAGACTTTTACCCCAGACTTTTTCGATTTTATTTTGTTATTCTAATTAAATAGTATTGCTTCATCGTAACCCGTGTTTAGATCTACTTTTCAGTAAAGATAAGACTTGATTATAAACCATTATTTCAGGCAAAAGACTTTTTAAGTCTGTTTGATTTTTATTTAATATATAACAAGCATTTTTAACTGGGAAATTATTAATGTTTTAAACTTAACCTGAAGAAATACAGATATTATCTAGATACGAATGTACTATTTAACAAGAGCTAATACTGGGCTTCACAGTTGAAATTATTTTATACGTGAGGCAAAACCCCTTATTTGCTTTTTGGTCTCTACATCTCCTCCGTATTATCACCACTCTACCTGTTTCCTCCATAGCTCATTCCTGCTGTAATTCAGCCTCCGAAAGGACGGAGACCTAAGGCACCCTTGTTCTCTGAGCACTTTTGTTTTTACTGTCCGTCAACCAGGTGAAGCTGAATCCTATCCCAAGGATCAAGGCCACATCTGCCCTTTACAATAGAGTAATGAGGAGTCCATCCATTCCCACTGAATTAATTCCAAAGAGAAGAGTCAACACGTACAAGCAGAGTCTTCTAAATATTCTTAGATCTAAGGTTAAAAAAAAATCAGTTGATGAATTTCCAGGAAGAAAGGAAAATTATATCCTTATAAATTCAATTTTAAGAACACTTTTCCCTCTGTTTGAAAATGAATTTCTGGAAATAGCACTAAGTATGACAAAATTCAGTTTCTATTTCCAGAAAGGTAGATTCAGTCCCTGTAGGGAATTTTTAAAATATTTGGACTGGAGCAAAGTTTCTGGGCCTCAAAGAAAATAAAGTAAGGATTCTGTTTCTCTTCCCTATAATTATCTCCCCCCATTGCACGTGGGGGAAGTGTGTCAGATCACTCTGGATTCAAAGCAGTGGTTTGTGATTTCTGGACAAAGTGGAGTCATAGGAGAGCAGATGATGGCGCTGCCTAAACAGATTAAATGGAAGCACCACTGATTTCTTCAAGTGGTTATCAAATAAGAGATGGAAATGATCTCCAGACTGAGGTGCTGTATGCTGGGGCTTGTAATTCCCAAAATGGCTGCTGCGACGTCTGTGGATGATGTAAATATTTGCATCAGCATTCTGCTTTAAGTATATGTGGAACTCACATTGAAATTCAATTATAAAAGTGCCTGAGTTAATTCAGCAATTAGAGAATGAGTTTGCCTAAGATTTGCATGCTTAATGTACGAACACCTCAAATGTCCCCAGAACCCCAGCTTCACCCCACCCATCCCCACCCCTACCCCGCAACCCTTGCCCCGCAACCCGTGGTACCCCCAGCTCCTGCCATGTCTGCTCAAGCATTTTTGAAAACTGCCCATTGAGCTTGGCCAAGGTGAACCTCAGCTAAATGATGACAGGGCTAACGTGAAGATTGGATGCTTGGTTTGGGTTGTCACATCAGCGGACACTGGATCGAAGGATCTTTTGAGGTCAACCAGCTCCTTTTGTATCATTCCACGAAGTTGTGTGCAAACTTCCGTTGTTCCGTTAACAGTGTTACCTGTGACTTAAATGTACAACACCTGTTTGCTATGTTGTTGTTGCTTTATCAAGGGAGGGGGGAGAACAGGGGAGAAGGTTAATGGGGGGAGATTAGAGGATGATTTGCTAGATGTGGGGAGAGCTTTTAGTTAAGTACTCACAGCTGCATGTTTCCAGAGTTTTAACTGTTATTTAAAGGTTATTACACTCAGCTTCAAAAGAATATTGAAATTCGCATATTCTGCATTTTTAATTTTATACTAGTTTTTTTAAGAGCAAATCACAGCCAGTTGAAATAAAGACTGGAGAGATAATAAAGATCCAAACGTTTGAGAGAGAAGGAAAAGAAAAGATCAAAATAGGAAGTCAGAGGAAAACTTACTCCTAATTAATTAATTGCAATCAGTTATTGCTTTCACAAAATAACAGTTTGTATAAACATGAAGAAAAAACTCAAGAATGAGTCAGGGATGGGTCATAAAACATAGGATTTTTGTTTAAAAATGCTAAAGTAAATATTCCAGATAAAGCCTTAACAATATCAACAGACGGGAGATGGGAGAACGGAGCCCTGTGAGAGTAAATCAGCAACTAGAACGAAACTAACACACAGAGTAGCTCAGGGCAGAGCGTAAGAGACGAGCAGAGGAGTTCTGACTGGTCACACGCTCTGGTGAGAAGCCAAGGAGATGATAATACGAGGCTCACTTTGCTCTTACCGTGGTTGGGAGTCACCCATCTTAAGGAGAAAAGCTTCAGGCTCTCTGCTTCATGAAAAGGCTTGTGCATTCCTCTGCCTCTATGAAAAGGCCTTTGCATTCCTAAGGGGCTCTAGAATTCTTTTGTTTTTTAAAGCCAGTTAGAAATTTCCAGATGGCAAAGCCTATGCCTAACCCTTTCCAGAAATGACAGCCATCTCACATTCCTCCTAATGTAAGTCCAAACTGCACAGAAAAAAAAGTGGAATGGTAGTCCTCTTCCCCAAAACACACATCCTATTTAAGCTATTCCTGGAGACTTGGGGCTCTTAACCTTTTGAACTTTCTAGAGCATTTCAAAGAATTTAATGAAAGTTATGGACTTTTTTCCCCCAAAACATACACCTACATCCAAAATCTGGCATTCTTATTCCAGACTTCTTGAAAATCCTCCTTAAGAAACCCGTTTGCCAGTACTTCTGTGGAACTTTGTCTCTAGCCAAGGTTTTATTTGGTTTTGGAGCTCATGAGACCTCTTTATACTCTTCCAGCTCCTGAGAAAGGTAATTTCTCATAACTCTGTAAGACCAACCAAATCCAGGTTAGAAGAGAGTGGCTTTGGAAATCTGCCTGTTGTCTAGTTTTAGTTATGTCCAACAAAGAACCGAATCTTGAACAATCAGAATCTTTACGAGGGAAAAGAGTGAGAAATCTCCTAACACGGGCCTTTGACTTTATAGATGCTCATACGAAACCATTACAGTAATAAAACATATCGAGGTTAACCTCATGGAAAATGATAATTAAAATGATAGAATGTCCTTCTGTCTTAGGCCTGTCTTAGTGGACGTTTATGTACTATATGATACACCAGCATATGGGAATGTGCTTGTATTTGTGGTCAGGATCCTCAAGTACATGCATATGCACGTATGACCAAACCTGGTATTTAAATATTTATTCTTCATTCATGCTTTAGGTTTTCTGAGGGAGGTAGCCTAGTATATCCAAGCAAACCACAGTAGTATTGTACTGATACCAATGAATTCAGAGGAGGGAAACCAGGTATCATCCATTAGTACATTTTTCTTCTAAAATTCTGTTTAGTGTCACACCTACCGTATCTTTTCTCCAGAGATATAAAATTATTCAGAGTACATGGTACATGTCCTAACTGGGAACTGAAATCTATGGAACTGTGTATTCTGAATGCAAAAGCAATTCAAACTAAAAATTTCAAATAGTCAAGTTTAAAAACAGAGAAGTCAAAGATTATATGTTCTTTTCTGTTGGAACAGAAAATTAGTAAATCATTTATGAATATCTTCATGTTTTATTTTAAAATTACTTAGCTTAGGGTGTTATTCTAAAAATAGAATAGGTCAACTTCTTTCATACCTCAAAAATTAACTCAGCTTTGGGAAATATGATGCTAAGACATATAAAACCATAACAAACATATAATATACATTTGCACATTTACAGCACACAGGTATAAGATGAACTCAGGCCAGCTGTAGGGAATGAACTTGGCCTACTGCTCATGTTACCTCTAGAATAAATGTGATTTTCAGACAGGAGACTGGGGAGAACCTTCCATTACCTTGCGACCTCCAAACGAAGCCACAGCCTCAACTCCAGTGCAGTACTGGCAACACCACCCGGAAAAGCTCATCTTCCAATCATGTGATTACAAAGCTTTTGTAAGTTACCCAGAATTCAGTACTTGGGTACCAGCAGGGATAGAGGGTGCATTTCTAACCTGTTTACTTTTATATTGAAGGTATCCCCAAATGTCCATCACTGAAATTCCTAAAATGTTTTCCCCTTCTCTTTTTTCTTAAAGTAGCCTTCTCGCCACAGAGAAAGTCCAAATAAATAGAGCTTTATAACCCTTTTAATCTTGTAAGCTTAAGGTCTGTTTTGTCTTCTTATATAGTTGTATATTTTAAATTAAATGTGATAAACTGCTATCTTAAAATGGAAATGAGTATAAATACAGCACATATAGACGTTTCCACTTACAAATCTCAAAACATTGGGTCTACTGCTCTATATAAATACCAGATTCTTTTCATTGTCATCATTTGGATTATATTACAGTACTGGGCTTTTTTTTTTTTTTTTTTTGAAATAGGAGAGGGAATCAGGCTTAGCTGAGAATTGTGAATGATATGAACAGGTAAATGTTCAAAAGATACCATTGGTTTGGGGGCAGGTGGTTGTCATGACTACAGCAGGGAAAGTGGCTGAACCCAGGACAGAGCATTGAAACTGTCTCTCTTAAAAATAAATGTTTCAATTAGGACAAAGTTTCCTGATACCTTAAAAGATAAGGATTTCACCACGATCATTTTCCTTAATTTGATGAAGATGTGGATGTTCTGATTATCTCACAGCAGTTTAGGCTTTTTTTTCATTTTGTGCTATCTGCACCTCTTTATATCTTGAAGCATTGGACTCATTTCAATAGTGGTCTTCCCAAAACTGTGGGATTGAAATGCCTCCCTCCTCTAAGGCTCAAATGCCAAATCCCTGAGCCTTTCTGAGCATGCCTTTCTTGGAAGGCTTTGACCAAACCCTCTGCTATTGTGCCCTTGCACAACCTCTTCAAGTCAGGGACCTCCCGGGTTGGTAGGACTGATTCCCAACCCAGTTTTTGCAGAGTGCCAGGGTCTCCTCAGTCATGTCAGGAAAATAATTATTTTAATGCACTCTTTTAAAAAAGACATATAGAGCTCTTTCTATTTTTTTAAGGGAATTAGAGAAAAATGATAAATGGAAAGAGCCCTGTTGAAGCTTCAAAAGGTTGAAGGGGAGTCAACTGATAGAAAGGCAAAATAGACATTTTGCTAAAAACTATTTGCCCCCCAGCCAGAATTTGAAGCATGCGTGACGATTTGTACCAAGGCCGTATTGGAGCCGATCACCTAACAGCAAAGTGGTTGGTCATTCCTGGGAGGAGACATTCTCATCCTTCTCCTGCCCCATTCAGCCCCTCCAGTGTCAGTTTGCACCAAAGACTCAGCTCTCTGGGCTGTGGAACAACTGTGAATGACATTCCCCCTCCCCGCAGGCTCCCAGCCTGTTCTCAAGTGGATCAACCACAGGGCACACAGCTGTGAATGAAAAAGGTCCAAAACTGCATCTCTGCCTAAGAACAGCCTAACGTTAATTACCTATGCAGCCAACTAAATCCAAACGGGGGTGCATGTTGCTTAGCTTCTCAGCTGTCTCATACAACCCTGTAATTACATAGATAGTGACGTGATTTATTTTTGCAGACATAGCTGCCTCAAAAAAAAAAAAGGGAAAACATTTTTAGATGCCCCCGTTTTGCAGTTAAATATGATCTGAAAGATGGCGTCTTTAGAAACTGCTACAGTTTTATTATAAAGAGCAATTTGCAGCTTTCAGAACTGTGCTTAATTCTGCTGCATTCTCTCTACATGTGCATTTATTTGTTAGGATTAGTTACTGTTAGTTTTTAAAAGTTATGCAGCAGCCTACAGCCAGGAAACCTGGCCAGTAGTACTTCTACAGTCTGCTTTTAAATTGCTACTCATATTTATATTCTGTTTTTCATAAATTGTTGAATTTTTTTGTATTTCAGTATTTAGGTTCTATGCTGATAAAAGAGCTCAGGGGGACAGAATCAACCCAAGATGCTTGTGCAAAAATGCGGGTAAGTTTGCCAAACAATTTTATTTCTAGTCACTGAAATACTAAGTACTGGCTGTGGATATAAATTGCCACTTTTCAGATTACTATTTTCTTCATCTGTTGGTCTGCTGAATCACATTGGTGTTATATAAAAAGGTGTTTGGGTTTTGTTCATGTTTTTATATTTGAGCTTATGTCACTGTAGTTTGAGCTGATGTCTATTTAATTCAGTTACTCTTATTTTTAAAGATTTAAAGTAATTTTATATACATTGATCATTCTCCAGATTAGGAGAAAAATGACCTTTAGTTTACTACAAGAAAATATTTTAAGCACCCACTTGACAGTCTGAGAATATTTATTGAAAAGACTGCCAACTAACTAAAAATTAACAAATGCAGAATATTGAGAGCATATTATAAAAAGCTAATATTCCTTATGAGCCTTCTTAATTATTCATGTTTTAATGTAAGAAAAACATTCAACTCTGAGCTGAATCATATAAGGACACAATGTTGACAGAAATGGCAATTCCAAATGTCTGTGATTGGTGGCTGCTGGGTTCTGACGAGTCTGTATTAGCCAAACCGATTCTCACTCACACTACAGATCCATGTGACCTTTTTCTTTCATGTGTCCTTATTCTTCTTCCTCCATAGCAGATGTGTAGAGGATATGGTGATATCTGACTGATGATACAAATTAAGAATATCGGACATAGTCCGTATAGCAACTAATCAGGGTCAAATTTAAGATCATTAGCAAGTGAACCCTAACTTTTGTCATTTATTTTATATGAGCAGCTTTTGGTAGGAAATACTTAAAAGCATATAATTTAACAGTTACAAAGGTAAACATGTAATGTGCATTGCTCACGAAAAGCTAAATACATGTGAATCTTCATGAATTTGACACCTCAGTATGTAATCGTCATTTTAATATTTTGATCATTTCAGTAGCACAAAAACTGAAACAGTTATCCTTCTATTTGATGTAGTTATACTTAAATTGTCAGGACCAGTGAATCTTTATCCCAGGTACTGTGTTTAGATGAAAAACACTGTGACGCATGCAGGAACTCAAGTTCCAGTTCTGTTGCTGCTTACTTGCCTTAGGAGTCAGTTTTTAGTCATAATAATAATAACTGGTAGCATTTACTGAGTAGTTACAGTGTGCCAGTCTTCTGTGCTGAATACTTTGAGTGTTCAGCTCATCCAGTCTTTACTTGCAAAGCTATAAAGATTAGTACAATTGTTGATCCCATTTTGCAGATGGAGAAACTGAGGCTTAGAGAGCTTAAATAACTTTCTCAAGGTCCGGCAGTGAATAACTTGCCAATCTGGGACTGGGTCTGTCTGACTCCAGAGCCCAAGTTCTTAACTACTACATTCACCTGCTTGTTCTGGGCCTCATTTTCTTAGAAAGTAAGGACATTGGACTGGATGCCCATTAGGGTTATTCCTGGTTTTATAATTCTGGGAATCTTGTATACTAAATATCTATCTGATCTAAATTATGTCACCAGTGAACAATAAGAAATGGGAAAGGTTTTCAATCATCAAGCCTCATAATAATTTTAGAGCTATTTATGAAGATGTCTAAGAAATTAATTTGGCATCTCTGACGTAATACATCTGAGTCCAGCCACTTCGATGTGGTAATGAGCACAAATAGCTCATAGAGCACACAGCACCATTTAAAATACACCAAATCTGTGATTTGAATTTCAATATTTTGAAATTAAGTGGGTCTGAAATTCCATTTGGATAGCAATAGCAAAACCATTTTAATAGTCTCAGTGGAGAATAATTTAGTTAAATACTTGTCTATTGCTTAAAATGAAAAGGCCATCTATTTAGAAGCCAGTCTTCTGTTCTTTGGGGTGTTTTTCCAGTTTGCTGCCCTTGGTGTTTATTTTGGGTAGTTTACATGAAGATAATAACTTTATTGCTTCTTAGGATATCATAAACCCTTATTTACCATCTTGATTAAATAAACATCAGTCTTTGATACAGTAGCTGAAGTTGCACGCACTGGATTCACCAGAGCCTTTCAAAACCAGAAGCGCAGATTTGATCTGTTATCTGGAACTATTGAATTGTGAATTAGAGCCCTCACCAACTAAAAATGGTGTGGATCTCAACTTGCAGTTAACGTTCAGTTTGAACCTCCAGTTGCTGTTTTCTCTCTTTTCAACATGGTTGCATTTCAGCCAAAAGTCCCAGTGTAATCCAGTCTCCCCAGGGGAAATACTTAAGGGCACAGATGATCTTAAAATTAATATACCGTAATGTCACTGGGCCAAAGTATGGTGCACTAAAACTTTACCTGGTTTCCTCTTTCAATTCGATTGAAAAAAAAAAAGTTTTCAATTCAACAGTATGAATTTTAGCTGAAATTAAAATTTCTTTCCCAGTAAGAAGTAAATCAGTGTAGTTCCTTATTCTGAGAACTATTTCCTTAAATGTGTTTTGTTAACAAAGATGACTACAATTTGGCTCCTGCTGTCACTGAGTACAATTAAGTGGAGGAGGCCAACATGTTAACATTAATTCTAGGAGTAGCAGAAGTATCACCATAGAGTATCACCATGTTGCCATCAGGCGTGTTCTCCTAAAATCAGTTTACTGGGATTAATAACAGTTAACACTTGAGAGCTGTGGGCCAGGCCCTGCACAAGTGAAATGTACATTAATTCATTTAATCATGAGATAAGTATTGCTATTGTCCCCACTTTCCATATGGGGAGACAAAGGCCAAGGAAGGTTAAGTAACTTGCCCAAGGTCACCCAGCCAGTGAGTAGTGGAACCAGGATTTGAACCCAGGCAGTCTAACTCCACCACCCACACTCGAATGCCCAGGCTGTACCACCTCTCACATGTGCCAGTGGAACGTTTATTGTCCTGAGTTATAAAATAGCTGAAAAGGTGGATCATTTATGTTGATAAAGAAATAACTTTAGGAACCCTCAAAGAGTGTGTAAGATTAGTACCAACTAAATTAAACCATTTAGGTACAGACATATGTAGTAATTTGGGCTACATTCCAATGTACTAACATAAATAAAAATTTCAGGAGATATTTTTTGCATCCTTAGCAACTATAAATATTTCTTTCCATAACACTTACTTTAACACGTTCAGTTTGCCCCAGCAGAAACCAAACACAGTTTTCCCTTCTCAGGTAGTCATGATTGGTTATTTTCTGAGTTTATATAAACCTGTTTATTCATCTCTAAGGTCCCATCAGTTCTGAAATAAAGATAATTCTACACTACTCTCCTGGTGTTCTATTATACACCTATTATTTCAATTAAAAATACACCATAATTAACTAACATGTGTGAGATGATAGTAATTCATATCATTCTACAATATGGAATCACTTCTCTCTTTGTTTGTTCAGGTTAACCAGTCTCTTTCCTCTTCAAACTGTCTTAAGATTTTTTAATTAATAGACTTAACTTTTAGAGAAGTTTTGGGTTCACAAGAAAATTGGGCATAAAGCACAGAAAGGTCCCTCCATCACCAGCAACCTCACAGTCTCCCCTATTACTAACATCTTTCATTAGTGCGGTACATTTGTCACAGTTATGAACCAATATTGATATATTATTATTAACTAAGGTCCATGGTTTACATTAGCGTTCATTCTTTGTGTTATACAGTGTTTTGGGTTTTGACAAGTGCATAATGTCATGTGTCCACCATTACGATACCATACAGAATAGTTTCACAACCTAAAAATCCCCTGAGCTCCACCTACTCACCTCTTCTCTCTGCTGCTACCGTAACGCCTGACAACCACTGACCTTTTTATTATATCCACAGTTTTGTCTTTTCCAGAATGTCATGTAGTTGGAATCATACAGTAGGTAGCCTTTTCAGACTGGCTTCTTTCACTTAGCAGAATGCATTTAAGGTTCCTCTGTGTCTTTTGTAGCTCACTTCTTTTTATCACTGAGTAGTATTCCATTGTATGGATGTACCACAGTTTGTTTATCCATTCACCTATTGAAGGCCATCCTGATTGTTTCCAAGTTTTGGCAGTTATGAATAGAGCTGCTGTAAACACTTTTATGCAGGTTTTCATTGTAAGATTCCCCCCGTCCCTGGAAGAATTATCTTCTGAATTGTGTTTAGTGAAAAAGAATCAATAGAAACTTGCAAGAAACCCTGATCATTTTTAAAGTAAAATTGCAGTTTTTGCCTTATCTTTTAGAGTTTTGTTTTGTTTTGTTTTTAATAAAAGCCTACGAGACTATCCATGTCTTGATACTGAGGCATACTTTTAGGAAGAATAATTTCTATGAATTATTTTGCACCTTAGTGGTACAACTGGGCCGCTTATTTCCTTTCCCATGACAGCTTTACAGACATGTCTATTTAAAATTAAAAATTTAAAACATATTAGTAATATGTGAGGAGTTGTAAAAGATACCCGTTTAATCTGAACACATTCATTTAGTGCTGCCTTTATGTTCCTGGTTGGGTTTTCCAGCCAGATTTGTGCTCAGAGCAGAGTCTTCCTTTCTAAAAGGATTCCTGAGAGGAATCCTAGCTCTGTGGTCCTGAATACGACGCTACCCTAACATATTCCCCGCAGAACATGGAACCTTCCCTCTGTCACACCTCACATCACACTGTGTGACATCTGGTTACGCCTGCCCTGCGCCCCTTAGAAGGCAGGAACCGTGCGTGCTGTATCCCCAGGGTCTGCTGTATAATAGCTACCTTAGGAAGTAGCTGTGATGGTTCCATAAAGTAATGCCTGTGAAAGGTCTAGCAGCTCAGTAAAATCTTAAAACACGTGACCTCCTCCTCCAAACGCTGGAAAAACAAGTAAATTGATGGATAGATTTGCTTTGGATTATTTCATTTGTTTTTCCACGCCTCTGACGGGGTCCTTACCCTGGTTTTCTATGTATACAGTATGTAAGAGAGTATTCAGAAACTTAGGGACCCTGCACTCTTCTTTCCAGTTTTTAAAGGCCATTGCCAAAAGCGAGAAAAAAATGAAGGTACACTGTAGATACAATGTTATATGTAATCTTGCATTTCATATTTAGGGGAGGTAATTTGTTCCTACTTCTATTGGGAGTTGCTTCTTTTAACTAATGTGTCCACAGGACTGAACTTCACAAAGCAATAAATAGATTGCTTGGGCCTTGCAGTTCTCTTTGGCATGATTAGCTCCCACTTCAAGATTCCAAGAGGTATAATGTTTGGTGAAATGAGGGATTTGTTCTGGCAACAGGAGGTCCTACTATTCCATTTTACCTCCCTAGACTTACTCATACCCCATCCCCTAACCCTGAGTTTTGCCCCAGGGAATATTTATCACTAATATATAGCACTCTGTCACTTGCCTCATTAAATATACCATAAGGAAACATCTGCTACTGTAAGAGGTAGGCCATTCTATTCAATTTAATACTCTGAAATCTGACCTTCCCTAATCCCATAGTTGACGGTTAGAAATGTTCACAGGTGTCACAGGTGTTTGCGTTCAAGGACATTTCCCTAAAAAAAAGAAAAGAAAAAGAAATATCTGTTCTCAACTATAATAAGGTAGAAATCGGCCTTTCTGATGTAAGAAAGGAAATATTTTAAAATTATGTTTAAGTCAGGAGTAAGCAAATCTTCCAGTGTACTTCGGTTTTGGAACCTCTATTTCCCAAAGGGCTTAGACAGTTTCACCATGGTTCGGACTTCTTGTTGAGTCTGTTCCCTTTAACTTTATATGATATTTAAACTTTTAATCTGGAAGCAGTTCTGAAGTTGAATTTTAATATAGATTTCCAAATAATGGTCTGTGCCTTGGTTGAAGTGTGAAGAGCATCTTTTTTCTGTGCTTGCAAGGAAAGAAATTAATGGCAGAGAATGGATTGGAAAGCTTGAAGAAAGGTAGATTTTAGAATCAGGTGGAAATGTTAAATTAAGAGGCATCTTTCCTTAGGAGAGGCTCAAACTGAAGTCATGTTTAGTCCTTCTGTCCTCATACAAATCCCTTCTATGAGGAATTGTCATTTTCAGAAATAATTTCAGGGACTACTTCTTAGGAACCAGGCTGGGAAAAAACCCTATAAACAACTGTTTTTTAAAAGTTTCTGTTGCCCAAGTTTCAGGGAAGAATCAAGCTTTATCTTTCACTCTCTCAAAAGTACTGCACAAAATAAATACGGGTCTAAGCCTGTAAGGTGAATACAGGTCTAAGCCCTTGAATGTGGTGTGTGTGTCTGTGTGTGTATTAAGATAGCAATACACACAACGAAACAGCTGCCCTTCTAACCCCTGTCACTGTGCTTTGCTCGTGTGTACTTTTTGCTTCGTGAGTATTGTATTTTCCTAGGAGTCTTCCCAGTGGAACACCAAACGGTCCCAATCACCTTATCCCATATCATCTTCATACCCCAGTTCTCTTTACTTTTTATTTCTGTTTTTATTACTCTCGTTACTGGCTTTTCTCCCATGTGACACCCTCACTGCTCCACATCACTGAAAGATGTCATGCGCCTCTTCTGTCTTTAATTTCCACTTGTCTGAAGCTCTCTTTCTAAACATAGTGAGTCAGTTGTTTTTGGTTCAGATATATTGTTCTGCTGAACATTCACTGTTGCAACCACCATTTCACTGCAGTCCGAGCATGTTCCACAGAGATTATTCAGTTACACTGACAGATTTTGATTTTACTTCTGCCCTCCTTTGCCAGTGGTGTGCTGTGCTTTGAAAAGCTAAGCGAAAGCATTAATCCTCAGAATAACAGTAATAGCCCAAATCTGTTGATGTTCACTACATACTAGGCACTGAATTATGTCATCTCACAGCAACTCCACAAAGGAGATGCTATATAAACATACCCATTTTACAGATGAAGTAACTAAGACAAAGGGAGGTTAAAATACCTAGCCACATAGTTTGAAAAGGGTGGAGCTAAGACAGGAATCCAAACATACCCTCCTGTGCTCTTACTGTAGTGAGTAGAGGAGGCCCTGGAGGAAGGAGCTTATCATTGGGTCCCTTCATAAATTCAGGATGACACCACACACACACACACACACACACACACACACACACACACACACACACACCTCTGAAGCTGTACTTAAATGTGATTGACTGAAAAAGTCCCTGTGTTTTGCTCATGTTTACAGTTGACTTTTCTAACTATAAAATCTTAAATTTTTTAAACTTTACATTTGCTTCTTACAAAAGCAATACACATTCATTATTATTCAACTTTCAAATAGGGATATAGAAAAGAGAAATAAAAACAACTGTAGTTTTACCACCCAGAAGTGGTAAACACCCCTCTGTTAACACCTCGTTTGTACGTAATCCTCCAGACTGATTAGTTATGCATTTATAAGCATCACTTTTCTACAAAAAATGGAAATATTCTGAGCCTGTTTATAATCTATTTTTAAGTACAATATATTTTGAAACATTTTTATTCCAATAACTATTCATCCCCAATATTACTTGCACTGGTTGAACAATATTCCAATCCATAACTGAACCAAACTTATTTAACCAGTTCCCCTTTTTGGTCATTAGGTCATTTTCAATTTTTTCCAATTATAACCAATACTATGGGTAACATCCCTTTACCTAAGTCTTTTGCAGCTGGTCTGATTATGTCTTTAGAATAAACCACTAAATGTAGAATGACTGGGTCAAAGAGTATACACATCTTGAAACTCTGGGTAAGTATTGCCAAACTGCCTTACAAAAACATTGTTCCAATTTATACTCCCAGAAGCAGTCCAAGAAGACGCATTGATGTTTGCTTGTCACACCTCTCAGGGGCATAACTTAATATCTTGTCTGTGTTCCTAGTTGAGGGTGAGCTGGGGAACTTTTACGAGAAAACATACATCTCCAGCGTGACCTCTGGGCTTATCAGCTCTATCTGGTCAGCATCTGTTCTGGACATAACTCTAGAATCTGTCTTCAGGACCCAAACTCTTTATTTTATGTGCAGGGTGTTTTATACTTTCACAGTCCCCGAGGAACCAAGGGTGAATTAAATAATACTTGTTAATTGCTCTGAAGACCAAGAGCTGCAGCTAACTGCTAACTAAGGATTTTTGGAAATCACTTGTCAAGTGGAGCATAGTGTGTTTTGATAAATTGTCTCTCTGAATTAACGTTAAGATGCAGTACAACTGAGTCTATATGTACAGCAGCAGAGAACAGTTCTGACAGTGACTTTCAATCATATTGATCAACTGCATCTTTAGAGCAGAAGTTCTCAAAGTGTGGCCCCCAGACTGGCAGCATCAGCAGCATCTGGGAACTTGTTAGAAATGCAGAATCTTAGGCCCTACCGCAGACTTACTGTCTCAGTCTGTTCGTGCTGCTGGAACAAAAATACCGTACACTGGGAGAAACTTATTTCTCATAGTTCTGGAGGCTGGGAAGTCCAAGATCAAGGCACTGGCAGATTTGGTATCTGGCGAGGGCACTTTTCCTGGTTCATAGATGGCCGTCTTTTCACCATGCCCTCCTGGCAGAGGGGGCAAGTGAGCTCTTTCAGGCCTCTTTTATAAACACATAATCCCATCCATGAGGGCTCCACCCTCATGACCTAAGCACCTCGCAAAGGCCCCACCTCCTAATACCATCACATTGGGCGTTAGGGTTCAACAAATGAACTTTGGGGGGATGCAAACATTCGGTCTGTAGCGCTTACTGAATCAGAAACTCTAGGGGTGGCGCCCAACAGTCTGTTATTTACCAAGCACTCCATGTTATTTGAATGCTCTCGAAAGTTTGAGAACCACTGCCTTGGTCCACTGGGCATTCCAGTAAGGCTGCTGTGTAGATAGGCTATCCTGGTAGAACATTCTGCCACAGCGCCTGGATACCAGCCAGGGCCAGAGGAATAGAGATAGAGGGCATTGCTTTGTGCCATGCAGACCCGGCCAGGGTGTGTGAGTTACTCCGCAGTACAATAGCCGAGTCTTATGCCGGAGGAGGAGTTTGAATGGCTGCTGCTTGCCCACTGTCTGTTCTTGTCCCGTGGCCTTACTTAGGCTCTGTATTCGCCCAGTCTTTGGGTCAGAGTCCTTGTGACCAGAAGAGCCCTTGAGAGGTCATTTACCCTCATTTTCCAGCCAAATGAGACTTAACCCCTAAGTCATTAGGGACAGATGAGGGAAACTATTATTAAAGACCAGATGGAGAAACTTCCCAGCTGTCCCTAATAATCATTCTGTCCTCTCAAGAAGTCTTCTCATCTCACTGCTTGCAGTTTGAGCCAGTTTCCTGTTGCCAAAACGAAGTCCTAACCCTTCCCTCCTTGAAGCTGAACTTCACAAGATCTGTGGCACGTTTGCCACGCCATAGGAATCTCTTGGTGCATCTCTAGTCACATCCATGGTTCTCCTCCAAGTTCTTCAAAGCCCTCCATGCCTGCCTCTGAGTACCTCGGCTCTCTGAAAAGTCTCCTGAGTTCTCCATGTGTCGAGAGGCTGAGACAATGGTTCTTCTTTATAAAACTGGCTTCTTCCTCGTTACTGTACATTAATTCATTTGCTCATTCCTTTAACAATCATGGATTTCAGCAGCTTTTAGATCAAACCCTATGAAATTGCTGATATTTAGCCATTTTTGACGCTTAAAAATGGCAACTTCATAGGGTTCACCTGAGACCATGGGCTAGTCATTATAAGCGAGACAAATCGAGAAAGGTGTGGGCCGTCCTCAGGTGCATGAGGGGAGCAGACAGCCCCACCCCAGAGCGGCGGACGCCGAGGGACGGCAGAGGCTCACAGAGCAGGCGGGGGAGCAAAAGGAAAGGCGTCCCGTCAGCTAGGAGGCCAGAAAGTGACTTTGAAACTCAGCTTTCCCCAGAAAGTGAAAGGGTAAGAGTTCATTTTAAATGGCTGATTTGCGGTCTGTTTTTTCTCTCTTAATAATCCCCGCAACGTAGCTGGTTTTGCTGCACACAAAATCACCACAATATTGCTTTTTTGGTGTATTTTTTTAATCATTTGAAAGTCACTTGAGGCTACCAAACATAATTGTTTGATCCTATTTTAATTTACTTGCTGAAACTGAATATAATAATTAAGTGTTGAAACTAAGGAAAATATTATATGGCAAAATTAATAGTTATGACTCAGTGCTGAATATCTAACTAGAAAGCGTTCTCAGGGTAGCCGTGTGTAGGTTAAAATATGCTCTAAGTTGGATGGCAGTAGACCATTGGGAAATCTGTGCCAGTCTGTGCTTAAAATACCCTGGCAATTATCGGGGTATTGTAAGAATGAAGGGTCGGTGACCTCCTCCCCGTGGACTGCCTCACTCCTTTTCCTCTCTGTGCTGATTACTCGGCACAATTGATTCCTGTGAAGGGCGTAAATGTCACTCTGGACTCAAGCCCAACATTACAGCTCACAACTGAAGTGCTTCCACTCCCTGTTATAAACCTCTTTGCTCTCATTCACACTTGTGAAAGTCCTGCTCTGAGACGCAAAGGTCCCTGCAGTCTCACAAGGATATTCTCATACTGTTGATTCTGCATTAGAAAATGAGAAACTATTGATATTTTCAGGGTGTGCTGTAAGGCTAGAACAAAAGCTCAATGGCAAATTCTTACTTGATACAAAAATTCCAAGCAGTTCATAATTTGTAATTTAAAAGGAAAAGAAAAAAGATGGTGAATTTTTGGATTCGCCAAGGTTGATTCATTCCTTGGTGAATCCAAAAATCCCTCTTGGAAAAAAAAAAAAAGCTCTGAAAGTGTTCAGTTACTTTTCTTATTAAGAACAATATTTCAGGTGTCCACCTCCAGACAGAAAATTATGATCCCTGTTCTGTGTGATGCTTAAAAACAATATAAATCCAAGTGCTAAATAAAGGACTGGCTTTAAATTGAAGATTCAAAAGTTGCATTTTATTTTAGGTTTCAGAAATGTAACATCTCTGTATAACTAAATACTGTTTCTCTTAGAATAATAAAAGGATGATCATCTTAATTCGGGAAATTGTGAAGAAAATACAATGGAATACCACTGTATTCTTTCAGCTTTCAGTGGGAGAACAAGATGCTGCAAAGGTTAATTAAGTTAATTTGGGGCATTACCCGTACGTAGCTGATTAGGTTTGCAGAGGTCCTCGTTACAAATTAGTCTCTCCTGTGAAGCTGGCACTGAAGGGAGGGGATTTGAGGACTCTGGGAAACCTCAGAAATTCCACAGAGTGGGGCATAGTAAAAAGCAACTAGAAACAAAAGGGAACCACAAAAGAAAGTTTGCCCTGAGCATTTTTACTGAGGAAATGGGCCTGAAGAAGAGAATTCTGTTTATACAAATAAGTAAGGCTTCAATGTTTAACATACACATATGGGAGTATTCACCATCCAGAAACGCAGCAAAGCATGAAGATAGGTCATAGAAACCAAGCTGCCTGAGAGCAGATGCTTGTAACGTGAGCAGTGGTGTCCAGACTACGTGCCTTCGTCCCTGGGCAGGAGAAGAAGAAGGTGGTTACAACACTGAAGAGAAGCTGGGGAGGGTGGGACTTCAGCTGCCTGGGATCAGGCTGAAGCGCCGAGCTCGCATTTTGATATCTGAAAAGCCTTCCTAAAATGAAGCGCTTATTGGATTTCTTGCCTCCCTGGTTAGCCAGTGAAGACTCAGTATATTTACCTTCTTTCTGTGCGCTTTCATCTTTCATTAAAATTATGTGTGAATAGACCTCTCTAAAGCTCTGTAACGTACACCATCAGAAAATCCTCTAGAGTCCAGAAAGAGGTTGGATCCGTATCTCTTGTAGAAATATAATCGCCTTAACAGAGGTGCATTACCCTGAAGACCTCCCACAGCCCCTTTGAACTCTGTGGCTGCCAGATCCATCATCTTCTTATCTTGACTCAGTGGAAAAAGAAGTACAGTTTGGGCTGCAGGTTGGAACCTGTGGCCACCCCCAGTACCGCCATTCCTAGAGGCCTGTGCACAGCCTGCATCGTTGGGACCCCAGTGCGGCCTCCAGTTAGGAAAGCAGGGATTCTTGCCACCCACGAAAGAGAAAGAAATGACCATCCTTTATCTTTTCTTCTTTGTTCAGCTTGGCTGGACATACGATGTGAAATCTTTGTATCAGGACAGAAATCACCGCAGATGCCCTCATTTCAGCCTCAGAGCCTGTGTCCTGACCTGCCTGTCTTTCTAGCTCTCTGCTCCCCCTCTTGGCATTCATCGCACCGTGTTCTTTTCTGTGTCTGCTGTCACCATTGTCCTGAAGCTGCTCTTGATAAAATCAGCAACAAATTTTTCTACTTGCCCAAAGCAGGGGTTTCACCCAGTAAAAGTAGCAGCCACTCCTCTGTGTGCCAGCCGCTGTGCTAGGCACAGATTTTTAGGCCTTTTTAGTCCTCCTGGCGTCAGGCACTGCTCCCACCTTCTAAGGAATCTTCTTGACTTGGGATACTGCTGTCAGGTTTCAGGTTCCTTCATCGACTGTTCTTACCCATTTCTTAAGTATTAACCATCCCCTGAGGGGTGAGTCTTAGACCTGCTCTAGTTCACTCTCTGAGCCACTTTATCTGCTCCCATATCCTCAGCCACCCCCGCAATGTGGTTGGATTTCCAGATCTGATTCTTATTTCCAGTTTCCTGCTGGACATCCCCACCTGATTATCAAACTGATAATCACACTCAAGAGGGTTTCATGCAAAAGCGCATTCCCCTCCAGTGTTCCTTATCTCGGCTGATGGCCTCTTTGTCCCAGCGTCCTCCCGCTCGCCCATCTTCTGTCCGGATCAGTCAGCAGATCCTCTTGATTCTTCCTCATCAGAGTGGTGGCTCCCCTTCCATTCTCCAGAGCATCCGCTGCAACTCAGGTGCTTAGGTTCTCCGTTGAATTTACACCACAGCTTCCTGCCTCCCTGTGTTCAGCCTCTAGCCGTTCCAGGCCGTCCAAGCACCAGAACCATCTTTCTGCCACAGAGATCTGGTCCCTACTTAAAAGCTTCCAGTGGATCCCAGCTTGGTGGAGTAAGTCACAGTCTTCCAAACCTATTGTACCAGCCTCATCTCCCACCAATTACCCAAACCTACTATATTATTTCTCGTTTCCAGATGTGTATGTGTGTGTTGATTGTGCGGCTGAAACAGCCTCTGTGTCCTCTTCTGCCACATGGAAAATTCCTATCCAACCTTTAAGAGCCAGGTCAGTCACCCCTAGCAGGCAGCCAGTGTTGGTTGAATGAATGGACGAGGACCTGCCCACTCCGTCATGCAGAGTGCGGCTCTTCCTTCTCGGCACTCTGGAAGGTTCTGTTCACGTCTCTGTCACATTAGTCAGCATTAACGTTGTAGCCGCTCTCTGTATCAGGCCAAGCCAGGAATGCTGATGTGTACTTCATGTGCTGCTGGTTCCTCTTCCTCTCCCATGGCAGACGTCGTTCCCAACCCTCCTTACCACGGAGCCCAGACACAGGCTCAGAATCCTTCTCAACACAGCACTAGACGACCACTTTCAGCAGACCGGAGTCTGCACACAATCTGAGGTCTGGGTGACATCCCCCGAAGAAGACTCTGCATTTTTCCAGCACATGGGCCACCTACCTAGTATAACCACTCAATTGCTGAATGAATGACAAATGGGTTTTTCTCTTCTTTAGGGGGTTTTTCTTGATACTACATGAAATGTTGCTATTTTAGCCTTAGGTTAGGTGTACGTTATTTCATGTTACAGATAGATCTGTCCACGAGAATGTACTCACAGCAAGAGATGAGCGAGGTGATTTGTTGAAACCCATTGTTACTCTCTGCAAAGAATTCTACACACACACACACACACATACACACATACACACACATTCAGTCCACCAAACCACTGCCTGTTCCTGCCCCCTTTCTCTTTACAGATTCAGCCCACGGCCTTGCCTTACAATCAGCACGCTGCATGTTATTTCCTCTAGCCTTGCCTTCACTTTATCTTGCACATTGTTAAGAGTTGGTTGGATAAAGCATTTAAAAAGCTAAAAGTATCTATCCTTACATTCCAATTTCATAATATCTCTTTTTGGCAATCACAAAAGAAAACTGGTGAGTCTGGGTAATTTTAAAACTAGTTAAAAAGCACTTCGAGGGAGCTGCTTTTTTCTATACTGTATGAAACAATTAATATTAAATAGTAATACTCTCAGTAATCCATTTTCTTTATCTTTGACGCGGATATAGTAGCTACCAAAAAGATGTGTCAAAAACAACCAGGAAAATGTGAAGCACCTTCTCCATGGCTCAAGTGAAAGATGAAATATAATTATCATTATTGAGTTCAATGAGTTTCATTCACACTATCCAACCTTCTTTCATTCTGGTCCCATTTTCAGAGTTTAAAAATGGAAAATGGGTAAGAGAAATGAAGAAATCAAGAAAGTTCATATTTTTCTCGGTTTCCTTAATATACATAAGACAGCTGGTTGTGGAACACAAAGCAGAAGCTTCTTGCGTGTCAGTCATAATAAGACTGTGCAATGTAATGAGCGGAACGATGAGAGAACAGTAAAAGCAGAGGAGAGACGGTCTGGAAAAGCCTGCAGTAATCTCTAAAATAACAGTTTCACTGCATCAACATACTGTCTGTAGAGCCTATTCTCTTTACTGTTTAATGAGTCTGTGCTGTCTGTGAATTACTGAAATGGTTTCCTCTCACCTTCTTATGTATTTTCTCTCCTATTATGTTCTCACCTGTCTTGTCTGGAAAATCCATCAGGCTAACTGTCAGGTAGGTTCTTCTTGATGTTTAATGTGATTATTAGGAGTATCCACAGCAGGAAATGAAGTAAACAGACTGTGAGTGACCTGTGATGAATGATGAAACTAACCAGAAAAGGCAAATGCTAAATTACAGAGAAACTTTTTGCAGATGCATAAAACCGTAGAAGCTGCAAACTGTGAGCACGTTCAGCCGTTGTGAACATCTGTCCTAAGAGCTTAGCCTAAGGGGTCACAGCAGCTCTAAATGGTAAAGTAGGTTGCCTGGACTGTCCAGTTTTGCTGTGGCTCAAAATACAGCCTGCCCCCAGAGGGCTCAGTTGTCATGGAGTGGTATTATATCCTATGTGGCCATGAGCAATTCTGCTGTAAACTATCAGCTTTTATAGATTTGGCCAGGTCCAAGAAAAATTCACAACGATGTTTTTTTTTAAAGATCTTTTTGATGTGTGTGGACCATTTTTAAAGTCTTTATTGAATTTGCTACAATATTGCTTCTGTTTTTATGTTTTGGTTTTTGGGCCGCGAGGCATGTGGGATCTTAGCTCCCTGACCAGGGATCAGACCCACACCCCGTGCATTGGAAGGCAAAGTCTTAACCACTGGACCGCTGGGGAAGTCCCCACAATGATGTATTTTAAATCCCTATTTTAAGTACGTATTTAGGCATGCCTTGTGCCTTGAAGAAAGAGAGAGACTAGGAAGAAATGGGGAGAGGTGGCATGTATTCTGTTAATGCTAAACTCATCCTTAGAGTTTAATCTGACATGGCTTAACTCTAGTCAAAAGAATAGTCGTTTGAAATTGCATAGGGGGCAGAGCTGTTCGTTTCTCCCCTTGGTGTCAGGGAAAGGGCGTATTCCTTCACCCACATGAAGCAGCAGAACAAGCTCTTTTTAGATCCTCAAGTGCAAAACAGATACTTTATAAACCCAAACCATAGCTAAGCCCAGGAGAAGAGAGACATACATTTAAATTAGAGTGTGTTTGATGTGTGTGTGTGTGTATTGTTTTTAACTTGAGCTCATTTTTATCTTTCAAGAGAAAAAATTATGTGCTACAGTTGCCATGGAACACAGACTGCTCTAATAGCTTTCTAATTTTAATTTCAGAAGTCTACAGAGCAAATGAAGAAGGTCCCTACTATTATTCTTTCAGTCTCTTATAAAGGAGTCAAATTTATTGATGCAACAAATAAGGTGGGTACCACACCTCTCTTTGGTTTAGACACCAGGTACAGTCCTGAGTAAATGATCTAAAATCCTTTGCTTCCCATCATACCCAACATCCCCCATTTTAATCACTCCTCACCCCTGACCTTCATGCTCCCTAAACGCAACTGTATACACACAGAGGGGCACATTGCATTTGGTGGCTTGATCTAGGATTCCTACACATATTTTGCTTTCACTTTTCCATGGTACCTTCCTTAGTAGACTGTGGCCACTCGGTATCTGGCATGTCCCTTTGGATCCAGAGAATATTAAAACAGAAAAAAAATCACGTCTAGCGTGAAAATGTACCAGTGTCGTCATTCCTCCATCAGAGGAAGTGTTACCAGGTGAAGGGCTAGAACATTTGTCTTATCATTTCTCCAGAGATAGGCCTGTCCTTTCTTTTGATGTATGTAATGAATACCTAACACAAGAAACCCATGCTCTGGTGTTTACATCATATAATTGCATTTCGTTCTCAACTATTGAGATGGAAGAGAGGGTTCCAACTGTATTGTTTTCTTAAGAGAGACAATCAGAAAAGAAGCTCAGGCCGTGCTGTGACTCTGCGGTGACTTTGTACTCACAGTGGGAACAGCTTGTGGGCCCTAAGGTCGAGTGTAGACATCTGGGTTGCATTTTACTTTAAAAGTGTCCTTTCTTGGCAAAGATGACAGTGCAGGTGCTAGACTAGAAAACTCAGGTATGACCACCCTCACCCTCCATAAATTCAAACCTGACTTGCTCCTCCTCCAAAACCCCCAAGTCCTGCATTTCAGTCTTACATCCTTCCAACCAATAAAGTGTAGAAATAGGGGAAATGAGGTGATGCCCATTGGTAAACACCATTTGTTTTCTGGACTGCCTATCTAGTCCTCCCAGCTGGACCCACTCCATTCTGGAGAAAGGAAACAGAAGTCGTGAAACAGGTGAATTTAAACAATGGAAATTTAGGACCACGGCAACTGGATTTAGATCCAGGGAAACGTCCCGTGGGCAGTGACTCTTGACAATCTATAATAAACCTGAGCATCTGAATCGACCAATTCAAAGCCTTCCCGATTTGTTTTCTGTAATGAAGATTGCTACGTCAGCAGTCAGATAAGCCCAAGCTCCCCAAGTCTACTTAGAACAGCCCCCCAGGTTTAGAAGCAGTTCTGAAACTCAAGCAGAAAGCTGATAACTCAGCCTCATCATGCTAGTTGGTGATATCCAAAGCACACTCAGAGTCAGATGCCCTACGTGGAATGATGCTTCAACCCGGCAATATGTCATTGACAGTTACAGCTGTCCGATTACAGTTATGGAAACTCTGATCCGAAAAATCCCAGTTGATTTGCTTTTTTATTTCTTGGAAGCAACTTTAGTTGCTGGTGCACAAACTTCCTTTAGCCCTAGATTATAGTCAGTTGGCTTTAAAAGTTTCAAAACCTTATGGAACTCTGACTGAAGATAGCATTGCTATCACTGTATCTAAATTTCAAGAAAGGCTTTGGCATTCGGATTTTTTTTTACCTAACCTGGAGCAACTGTCTCTACTGCATTTGCACTTGAAAAACATGAATGGCAATACGTTATCAGTTTATGAGTTTGACACTCTCTTAGATTAACAACCTTAGCAGGCTTGGATTCTGACAGTTTCTGAACAAGTGGTATTTGCCCTGAGAAGTTTCCAGAGTCTTAAGGCTGTCATCCCATGAAGCTGGTGGTATGACTGGGTGTGTCTGTATTAATTGCATCCTCTCTAACCCACTCTCCACCATCAGAGGAAGGAGAGAGTGCTGTCGGCTCTGTGGCATTTTGCTTACAGACACATCAAGGGCTGTAGATCTTGATCTCCCAGACTTTGAGGAAATGCTTCTGCTTCAGTCGCCAGTACTTAGATGAGTTATTCATAGATCTCTGCTCACTAATGACTACTCTGGAAATCTAAGCACTGAAAGATATGCAAAAGATAGTTGTGTGAATAAAGACACTAAATAAAGAAGGCCCGCATTTCTTTCAGGTCCTTACAGTGTGGTCCTCAGCCTGTTTTCAAAATCCAGAGCAAAGGCAAAGTGCATATGTTGGTAGCAGATGGAGCCAGCCTCTCTCTGACTATATGACAACATGTGCCTGACTTTTTCAGGAATTTGGGGACATTGACTTCAATACTGGGGCTACACAGGGTCCCCATCCCAGTGTCCTGTGACGTAGTGACCTACCCCAGTCTAATGGTGGATAGGGAGAGGGTGGGTGACTCGGGGCCGTGGTCTTAGGAGTTGGTGTGTGAGAAGCCAAAGCAGAGAGCTTGTATTAGAAGGTGGAAGAAAGAAACAGTGTAGAGCTGCGTTGGTGGAGTTTGGGGAAGGCTGAGAAACACCGCCAGCCAGGGCTGAAGGCCTGGTTTTAGGGGACGCAGAGCAGCCAGTGTTGAAGGATCGTCCTCAGGTTGTGGTATGAAAGGAACTGTGCTCATCCTGCAGTGTCCGCAGTGGCATCATGCGTGCCACTTGGTCCTGTACAGAGACCAGCCTCTAATTAATACCCACAGCAGCGAAGGAGCAGATTGATAAACGCCAGGTCCTGCTTTCGGTTTGTACCAGAGATTCCTCCCCTGGGAAGCATCTGGGGGGAGCCACTTTGATTTGAAGTGAAGGACTTGTGACGCATAGACATCTGTGAAGACCTCACAATTTGAGGTGCTTGTGAGCACTAAGCCTGTATGTAGTAAGACACAACCAGAAGTCACAGCTTATTGTTCATGTTTGATGTTTTCTCTTTTTTTTCAAAAGCTCATCATTTTTTTAAATTAATCTATTTTATTTATTTATTTATTTATTTATTTATTTATTTATTTATTGGCTGCGTTGGGTCTTCGTTGCTGCACATGGGCTTTCGGTAGTTGTGGCGAGCGGGGGCTCTTTGTTGCACTGCACGGACTTCTCATTGCTCTGGCTTCTCTTGTTGCAGAGCACAGGCTCTAGGCACACAGGCTTCAGTAGCTGTGGCACTTGGGCTCAGTAGTTGTGGCTCACGAGCTCTAGAGCACAGGCTCAGTAGTTGTGGCGCACGGGCTTAGTTGCTCCACATTATGTGGGATCTTCCCGGACCAGGGCTCAAACCCATGTCCCCTGCATTGGCAGGCGATTCTTAACCACTGTGCCACCAGGGAAGTCCCCTGTACTTTATTGTTAAACAGTCCTCTCCTAACCGCCGCATCTCTGTAACCCTACCCTGGTCAGATAGAGGGGGTGTTCAGCCTGCACTGGACGCGTAGAGTAATCGAAGGCCTCAGACCTTCACTAAGTGACTGCCCTGCAGTCACACAGCTAGCTGGTCATGGAGAAGGACTAAAACTTGACTTTCCCACTCCCTAACCTAACGCTTTTGCACTTTAACTCCATGCTACCTTCCACCAATTCGTTTGAAGTGCAGTGGATACTTAATTAGGTGTTAATGACTCTTCCACTCCTATTAGCCCCCATTAGACTGTGTGAAAGATGAACCCTCCAGCAAAGCACTTCTTTCCTTTTACTCTAATATAAAGTAGCAGCTTTGGCTGAGTTCGTGGGGAAGGGTTAGGTGCCTAGTTGTAAACTTGTAAACCTGTTACCTAGCAACTTGGGAAATGAATCACTAAACCTGATAAGAAGGAAGAAGCGGAAAATGATCTTGAATTAAAAATGGAACTTGGGTTAGATTTATACTAAAATGTTATAGGTAAATCACACCAGCTTTCTGCAGATCCATAGCCCAGAGGTACTCTAGCATGGCATTCTGCCAAGAGGGCTACAACTGCTCAGTTCCAGACCCATCTTCAGATCAGCAGGGTCTTCCAAGAGGTGACACCATCCCCACGTCCAGTGCTTGGCTGAGGGTGGGTTGCATTTTGCCTTCCTGCTCTGACCCCCTCCTCAGTCTTCTCATCCAGCTAAATTAGGAACAATGTAGTGCCTGGGTTGGTTTGTTAGTTTGTTTGTTTTTTATTTATTTTATTTTATTTATTTTTGGCTGTGTTGGGTCTTCGTTGCTGCGCGCGGGCTTTCTCTAGTTGTGGCGAGCGGGGGCTACTCTTCGTTGCGGTGCATGGGCCTCTCATTGCGGTGGCTTCTCTTTGTTGTGGAGCACGAGCTCTAGGTGCGCAGGCTCCAGTAGTTGTGGCATGTGGGCTCAGTAGTTGTGGCTCGTGGGCTCTAGAGCGCAGGCTTAGTAGTTGTGGCGCACGGGCTTAGTTGCTCCGAGGCATGTGGGATCTTCCCGGACCAGGGCTCGAACCCGTGTCCCCTGCATTGTCAGGCGGATTCTTAACCACTGCGCCACCAGGGAAGCCCAGTTTGTTTGTTTTGAATGTCAGCTTCAAACAGGGCTTATGCTATTTTTTTAGGCACAGATTAACTTGGAACTTTTGCCTAAACAAGTGCCAGTTGTTTTTTATAGCACATATTTCTAAAAAGCTCAGAGTCAAACTGGAGTGTGCACCGTTCTCATCTGCACCACCCTCTCTGCAGGTCTCCTCCAGGTCGCCCTCGACCAGGGCTGCTGCCTCTATGTGGGGGGCGCTCTCTGGAGGGGTGCTGCATTGTCTCCCTCAGAAAAGGCCTGGCCTGCGGAGGAGACTCAGAGAAGGGCCCTACCTGTCGTAGTCAGGAGCGAGGGAAGCAGGGAGAGGCCAGTTTCTAGGCTCCATCACTTCGTTATCACACCCCCTTCTGAGACCGTCTCTGTTAATTGGCTGAACCAAACAAGTCTCTTCTACACCCACCAGCCAGATACCTCTTTAGCTATTTCTCTACATGAGGAAAGGCAACAGACAAGACAAAGAATCTCTCCCTGTTGAAGGGTACTGAGCTGCCAAATTTTCTAGCCAAAGAAGCAGCAGGGTGACCCCAGTCCTGGCTTGAGCCTTTTAAAAGCCCTCGTCTCCTCAGAACATGCTGAGCTGTGGAGGCTCAGCCGCACAAAGGCGTCCACTGTAAACTGAGGAGCGTCCCCGGTGCCTCATGATGATGTCAGCTTTCAATTTATGGAGGAGCCACTAATGACAGGGTGGAATGTATCCTCCCTTGACTTCTCCCGGGAGGAAACAACTGTGCAGTCTCAGTTCCGTCTACAGCTGTAGTATCCTTAGTCTTGGAATCATCGTACACACAGAGAACTAGCCTCGCTGTTCTGCAGAGGTGGGCAGTGCACACTGATGGCAGTGTCTCAGTGTTACCTAACGCAAATTTGTGTGCCCGATGCACAGTGAGGCGAAGCAAACCGAACGTCAGAGTTTGGAGCAGAGAAAGGTTTATTGCAGGGCCAAGCAAGGAGAATGGGTGGCTCATGCCCAAAAAACCCCCAAACTCCTCAAAGGGTTTCAGCAAAACATTTTTAAAGGCCAAGTGAGGGAGGGGCGTCCCAGGCTATGTGATCAGCTCATGCACAGTTTTCTGATTGGTTGATGGTGATCAATCCTTAGGCACCGGAAGGTCTGGGGGCTACGTGCTCATAATCATCAGTAGTTAATTTCTTCCTTTTGGAGCATCTGAAAAACTCAGGGAATATGCATGAGATACTATTATCTGGGTACTTCTGAGAAGGAGGTACAGCAGAGGACATGAGGGAGGGGTATGTCCTGAGAAGGCCCCTGCTCAGTTACATCAGTAGTGAGATCCCAGGTCCTCACCACATTCTAGCACCACGGATATATCAGGAAGTTCTGTTCAAAATACCTCCCTACACAGTCCATTGCTATGAATTCATTTAAAAGCAAATTTTTTAAGTACCAGTTAGGATGACTGAGTGCCAATTACATGAGTTATTCTTAACTGATTGTAGAATATCTTTATTAGCTTGCCTTTCCTCTAGTTTAGACCATGGGAACAGAGGAATAAAAGTTTCAACAGTGGGAGAGGAGGCTGATTTGGGGACATGGAGCAACACAGAGGAGGGCAGGCCTCAGAGTTAAAAGACAGCCCTGGGCTCCTGGAGATTAGAGAAGAGGGGGCCGGTTTCCAGAAAATTCGGAGGGAGGATCCAGAAAGAGGAAAAATGTCGTAGTGCTGTAGTAAATTACCATAGACTGGGTTGCTTAAACCATGAATATTTATTTCTCACAGTTTTGGAGGCTGGAAGTCCAAGATGAAGTCACCAGCAGATTCAGTGTCTGATGAGAGCCCCCATTCCCTGCTTCATAAATGGCCATCTTTCTACTGTGTCCTCACACGGCAGAGAGAGCCAGCTAGCTCTCTTGCCTCGTCTTGTAAAGGCACTAATTGCATTCACAAGAGCTCCACCCTCATGGCCTAATCACATCCTAAAGGCCCACCTCCAAGCACCATCACACTGGGGGGCTAGAATTTCAAGATACAAACTTGGGGAGGATGCAAACATGCAGTTCATGATTAAGAGAGATCTCCAAAGATACACTTTACCTACTTTACAATTTTTCCCTGGGCCACAGTGCTGTCACACACCATTGAAAATTGTCAGGAGTGACATCTTGTGAATTGGCAAGATTCAGGGAATTCAGTGCAATAAAAATCACAGGGCACTTTTCACTGTTAACACTTTCCCGAGAAGTTGATCAACCTTATGCTAGTAAAAAAATCTCAAGAACACAAAATGCCAATTTAGTTAAAAGTTGGAGCCAATGCTCTATTTTCAGTAATAGTGGATCCTGGACAGGTGAGACCAAATCCACAGACTTCCCGAAGTAATAGCAGCCCCCAATTAAAATGATGGTGGAGGCTCTCAGCACCTGCTAACATCGTACCTATGAAGACCACGCAGATCTCATTAATTTTAAATTTAAGACTCACGAGTTCCTAATTTAGTTTTCTCCTTGAAGAAGTGCTATCTGGGTGCCAGAAGAGGATCAGGACCTTCTATTTTGAAACCCTATCTTGCGATAGGCTGTTACTTGTTTATGGGATTCTGATTTCAATTTGAGTTATTTTTGACAGCGCTGCATGTAGCGTCAACATACAGGGTCACTGTGAAGAATGTCTTAATTTAATTTTCTTTTATGTGTTAATTCTGTAATTGCTTACCAACCACACAGCTCAGTAGTGTGATGGGTGTGAAGTACTTGCTGGGGGCGCTGGCAGGAAAGGGCATTTTGTAAGCATTTTTAGGCATTGATGGGTATACACGGAGCATTATATTCGCTCAGGTTATTTAAGACTGTGCAGTTACAAAGCAATTAGGGTAACTAAAGCATTGAGGGTTTTAGATCTACGACAACTGCAAAAACATAAATGGGATATTGTGAGGTTAAGAAATGTTTGCATGATTATGTGAAATCTTTTGCTTCTGAAATACATCAGTGTATCAAAAGAAGTTTCTGGCTGGGTTTGCAGCCCAGATGATGCTCCTTGGTTATTTTGTGCTTCGGGATAATGGTACTTAACCCTTTCCTCAGTTACCTCCCACCGATTATTCTTAGAGGCAGGTTGGGATGAGGGGTCTGGCAGGGAGATGGCATGAAAAAGTGCTAGCCGAGAGAAAAAATGAAATTATGTTAAACCAGTGAGCGAGAGGTGGGGCTGAGAGGTATTGCAACATAATTTCAGGCCCAGTTCCACTACCTGCCCTGCATAACTTACACTGTGTGAGTACTGGTTTCACCACCTGTGAGCTGATGATGAGGATAACCGCAGCACCCACTCATAATTATACACAGCAGGTATAGTTAGCAAAGCGTTGTCATCCGCGGGGCGCTGCATCTAGCGTGCAGCGTGGTGTTTCCCTCATCCCACCCTTACACCTTAGTCTCCACGGAGTCTTCATGAGAGAGCGCCTTGACGCGCCCTCGCCTGCCTGCCTTGGCTCTGGGGAGCTAGGGGCCAGGCACAAGACAACAGGTAAAAGATAGTGAGGGATCAGCCTCCCGGCAGGCAGAACAACATGGCAGGTGATCCTTTCCAGACACAGTTAGCAGGAGGCAGCGCTGACTCTACATAGAAAATGGAAACAGTAAAATGCTTAGTAGTTACTATTTTTTTTTAAAGTGTATGCCACCCAGACTGCTTCTGCACACAGCACCATGTGAGAACTGCTGCTCCAGGACAGGACTATTTTAGGTTGTTTTTAATTAAACGAAAGCATTCCTTCCAGACCTGGTGTACCTTTGCCCACGGATAGTGTGTTGAATCACTTTGAATGTTGCTGCTCTAGAACATTCTAGGACGAGGGAAAGCAACTGCTTCCCAGATCATTTGCCTTGGTTCTAAAATATGCTGGTTTGCAGAGGAAAACAACGGTCGTTTGTGTCATTTCTTCCAGAACATAATTGCCGAACATGAAATTCGTAATATCTCCTGTGCTGCCCAGGACCCAGAAGACCTCTCAACATTCGCTTATATCACAAAAGATTTGAAGTCCAATCACCACTACTGTCACGTGTTTACTGCCTTCGATGTGGTGAGTAACTACCCTCTTTGGACAGACTAAATATTTCCCTGAATATACCTGGACTTTATTGAAAGCCCAGCTTGCAATTTAGATGCTTGGCTTGTTTACCAAGTTTTAAGGTATACCTGGTGTAAGGTATTTTGCAGACTCAGCTTTTCTGAGTTTTTTCTATATTTTTCATTCATTCATTAAATTTAGAACTCCACTTCTATCCAGTATCTGAACCGTCATTGCTCAGTTACTAACCTCACTTTTCATATCAGATGAGTTCCTTTCTTTCTCTGGTACCAAAATATAGTAAATGTCTTCCAGCCTTTCTGTTCCTTTGCTATGTCTGTTGGTTTCTTTGGTAGCCATTTCTAAGTAGTAGGGCATGATAGTCTAGGTTTGTTTGGAGGAAAAATAAATTTCAGTGCCTCATACAACATTTGTGGTTTTCTATATTGAATAGTAGTTAAATTAGACATTTATAAATAATAATTGGGAACAGCAAGGTTTGGTCCATTTGAATATGGCCCATATTCAGAAGTTAGTCTTGTAATGATGTCCTTATGGTGTTACACTACCTATAGTCCTATTTGTCATTAAGTCTAAAAACTAGCCCATATATTACAAACTTGGAAAATGGAAGCAATTCTAGAAAATAACAAGTATTCCTTCTTATACCTTCAAGATGGTACAAATTGCTTGAGGATAACTCTATTGTAGTACATTGGGCATTCTAAATTTGAAGCAGACAGAACAGAGACAGCTACAACCATGAAATAATTTGTAATCAGAAGAATTCCAAAATGTCACTTTAATTTGACAATTCTGCTCTGCTCAAGTTTTGAAATACACATGTTTAAAGAATTACACAGAAATTGCAGTATAATATATTCTTGAGAGGCCAGCCCACAGTTCAATGTCATGGGTAAGACTGCTTGAAGCAATCATTTTTAGTTCTGACAAACTCCCATCGACCAAGGACCGCAGTAACCCAGAACTTATCCCATCCTAAGGGATGTTAGGCTCATGCCCAGAACGTTGTATCGGGCTGCATGTGGCCCATCCCTTTCAAGTTTTGAAGATTGAAAACAGGAAAGAATGCTATGTGCCTTTAGTTTTTTTTCTATTTTAAGAGGCATGAGGAGAATAATATACAGGTGGTCTGTGTTAACAGTAAGGACCGCAAAGCCAAGCCCTCAAAGGCTGCTCTAGATATCTCTGGATGCGTTTGTTTGCATGGGATCAACAGTGTTGATTAAAGCCATGTCAGCATTAGGTTTCCGGTGCCTTAGACATAACTTGCCTTTCTTGTGAAAAGCAATTGTTTCTTTTTTTAGCATTTTTAAAAAATATTTATTTATTTGGTTGCACCAGGTCTTAGTTGTGGCAGGTGGGCTCCTTAGTTGCGGCATGCAGGCTTCTTAGTTGCAGCCTGCAGGCTTCTTAGTTGCAGCATGCAGGCTTCTTAGTTGCAGCATGCATGTGGGATCTAGTTCCCTGACCAGGGATCAGACTCGGGCCTGCTGCATTGGGAGCTCAGAGTCCCAACCACTGCACCACCAGGGAAGTCCCGCAGTTGTTTCTTAAAACAGCGAAGTTCCATTCTATCCACATACATCTTGGTTTGCGTGATACACCTTCCTCTGGGATTTGCCTTGGTGTCATAGAGCAGCCTGCTCAGGGTTCACATCCCAACTCGCTGCCTGCTCCCGGGTCTTAGACGAGTTGCAGGACTTTTCTGAGTCCTGATTTCCTTTGTCTATAAAACAGGCACAGGGATTGTACCTTACAGGTTTTCTTTGGGATTGAAATGAAGGAACATTTGTAGAGCGTTCATAAATAATGCGTGTTCGTTGTTAGCTTCCCCCGCACCACCTCTTCTCTCTCCTTGCCTGCTGCCCTCACAGTTCACAGCCTGGACTTTTTCTGCTAAAAGACATAAGATAGACTTTCTAGAAGTGTACTTATGGTCCGAAGTTTTCCCACTGCCCCTGTGAAAGAATTGAAAAAAATAGAAGAAAAAATAAATAAAATAGAAACAATAGAAAGAAAGCATAGACTCTGTCGGCCTTCTATTGGTATATTACATCTATCTAGTGTTTTCATTGAATGTCAACATTAGTATTCCAGTATTGTCAGGGTGAATTCCACCCTTCCCTTGGGTATTGCAGCATTTCTTTCTAAATTGATTTTAGAGTAATATATAATTTGCCTTCATAAGAGCATCCAAAACATTGTTCTCTATTGAACAATAAGCTAAAGATGATACCCGTGGGCCATCTGGCCTCTTGAGTTTTTTAGTGTGTGTACATGTGACGCCAGAATACAGAAGTGAAATGTGGGGAAAAAATAGTCAACTGTTTAGTTTTAAGATCAACATGATGTTCCTGATACATTTGGAAAACGAGTGGAGAATTGCTTCACCTTTTGTCTTTTCATCCACATGTTTGATTTAATGTAGACATTCACTAGGTTAGGAGTCTGGTTTCAGCTCCAGAGGATTTTCATCTTACACCACAAATCGACCATTTTAATCCTCTCTAGGTGAACAGTTTGTCTAACTTCAAAAATAGTAACAAAGGCCACCAGCCTTGACGTGGGCCTTCGAGCAATTTTGAGATGCACCAAGCTTTGCTTGCACTAAAAAAAACCTCTTTGAGCATGGATTTTGTATCTTTATGTAGGGCAGTTCAATATTCAGTCCAGTCGTGAAGCCTTAAAATTCTTTTGGTATGAATCAGTCCCCCAGGCTGCCCAAATGGCAAAAGAAAAGAAAAGAATACCTTAAGTATACATGTAGTCTTTCAGCTGATGTGTATGAGTACATGTACATTTTTAATTGCAGTTATTGCTACTTTGACCTTGTAGATCTTTTATGGGTCGCAAGTTTTTATGAATATTTCTTATCACCAAGAAAACCCAATGATGTCTAGGAGGTTTCCAGTTTACTGAGAGTTGGATTTGAAACTCAGAGCATTTTTCCCATAGAAATCCTGTGGTCTTGGAAGGGAGCATGTGAATTTAACGTAGTTCCTTTACTCTGGGACCTTGCGGAGCCCTTAATAGGCTCAGACACCGGGAGGGGGTGGAGTGACCCTGGTTTCCCAAGTTCATTTGGCCGTGGTAGCCTCTTTTGGGGAGAGCTTCTCACGGAGGCGGCGTGCTGCAGAACACACTTCAGGAAATGTTAAACTTTATCTTCTCTAAGCTTGTTTCCATGACTTAGAATCTATGCTAAATTCAGCTTGTGATATTTTCAGTTTTTAATGACAGGTAGATGAAAATTTTAAAAGACTAGAGCAGAAAGGGAATTAGGGTTCCCAAGAAAAGCCAGTATGTACCTACTGGCGTGCTCCAGACCTACTCCGCGTTCTAGACTCACTAGTCAAGAATCAGCTGGTGGCAGCTGATTTCTAGTCACCTCCCCAGTGGGACACATCTCGTCCACTACAGAACAAGAGGCTGCCCAGCCTCCACCTTCCAGGCAGTGAAAACTTGGGGGAAGAGAGTAGGGCTGTGTAGGAAAAAAGAATGTGTTACAAGACCAGGAGTTATAAGGCTTAAAACAACGGATTCAGCTTCTCTCTTCTCCACTCTTATCTCAAATGAATGAAGGGGAAATCCATGCCGCTGAGATGACAAGAGGGAGAATGGGTATATCAGCGGCCACCAGATCCCAAGGCTGCAGTGATCATCCTTAAAAGGCCACCATAGGAAAGAGATAGATAAAACCAAGATCATTTGGCAACTATCATCTTCTATGTATTATTCACTCAGTCTGGATTTCTAGGACATAGAATGGAGATAGGTAGATTAGAAAGATTTTGATGCATTCTCTGTGGGACTGTCAGATTTATTTTAAAAATCTGGGAGGGACCTCATTCACTAGTTCTAAAATATGAAGGGTTTATTTTGTTTAAATAGCATTAAAAGCCATGACTGCCGCTAAACCCTGGCTAACTCTCACTTCTCTATAAAGAACATGTTTGCAATCTTTGATATTTTTAGCCATGCTCATTTTTCTCTTACTTGCAACTCCCAAATTCTGTCACCTTCAGTGTATACGGCTTAGACTGGTTGTGGAATGTGTAGAGAATGTCAAAGTCTTGATGCCGGTGGGCGGTGCGTGGGGGAGACGAGGCTCCCTCTTTCCTGTGCTTTCTTGGCTGAATGTGGGCCGTGAAAGGATCTAAACTGGAGAAACAGAGATGACAAAATGCAGGAAACCGTGGTCAGCAGGGGGACAGCATTTTATAGTCCTCCATCACTAGGTACCAGCAAACCTGAGCGCAGGGGAAGAAGAACACCAGAGTCAACCACTCTGTCATGATCAGTTTAATGAAAGTGAGATTCCTGAGCCCTTTATTTTTCTCCAGTTTTATTGAGATAAAATCGACATATAACACTGTATTCGTTTTAGATGTACCGCATAAGGATTTGATATATGTATGCGCTGCAAAATGATCAGCACAAGTTAACATCCATCACCTCACATAGTTACACATTTTGTGTGTGTGTGTGTGTGTGTGTGTGTGTGTGTGTGTGATAAGAACTTTAAGATCTACTCTGTCAGCAACTTTCAAATGTACAATACAGGCATACCTGAGAGATACGGCAGGTTCTGTTCCAGACTACTGCAATGAATCGTATATCACAATAAAGCAAGTCACGTGAATTTTTTGCTTTCCCAGTGCATATAAAAATTATGTGTACACTGTACTGTAGCCTGTTATGTGTGCAATACCATCATGTCTAAAAAAGCAATGTACATGCCTTAATTTAAAAATGCTTTATTGCTAAAAACTGCTAACCATCATCTGAGCCTTCAGCGAGTCATAATCTGTTTGTAATGGTGACATCGAAGATCTGATCACTGTTCACCGTAAGAAATATAATCATAATGAAAAAGTTTGAAATCTTGCCAAAATTACCAAAATGGGACACAGAAACACAAAATGAGTAAATGCTATCAGAAAAATGGAGCCAGTAGACTTGCTCAATGCAGGGTGCCACAAGCCTTCAATTTTTTTAAATAGCGATATCTTCAAAGTGCAATAAAACGAGGTATGCCTGTACGGTACTGTTCACTATAGTCACCATGCTGTACATTGCATCCCTGGGACTTATTTATCTTATAACTGGAAGTTTGTGCCTTTTGACCACTTTCACCCATTTCTCCCTTTCTTAAACTCGGAGATTCTTTTCGTGGGGTTCTGAACGGAAAGTACTTATGGCTTATGTTGCAGAGATTGTCCCACAGAGTGGGAATTTACAAGTGCAGAAGAACTTCTGTTATCATTGATGTTAGTTGACCTCTGACAATGAAATTAATACTGTATGTGGAGGTAGGTGGTCTCTTTCATTCTGTTTCTCATTTTCTCCACCTGAAAATGGCCCTCAACCTGTTGGACTCTGATACTATGAAAATAAATGGCAATGTAAGAAAATGCTAAAGTGCATAGAGCCCTTAAGATGGGACTGTAACACTTTCCCTGGCTAGTCTCCCACGTACAAAGTAGCAACCTACACTTAAGTAGAAGCCTTTCCGTGGCCCCTTGCAGCACCTGAAACTCATCAAGTCAGTGGCAGGAGTGATGAATAAAAATGGCACTTCGCTGGTGGTCCAGTAGTTAAGACTCTGAGCTCCCAATTCAGGGAGCCTGGGTTCGATCCCTGGTCTGGGAACTAGATCGCGTATGCTGCAACTAAGACCCAGTGCAGCCAAATAAATAAAAATTAAAAAAAAAAAAACAACAACAACAAAAAACCACGGCAGCACTCCCAGTCCTATGGCCGTTATATACCACCTCCTCCCCCGCCCAAAAAAAAAATAGATTAACACTGCTGGGTTACATTTATCCATACTTCCTCTCCATTGGCATAAATCGTTGAGAATTAACTAAGCCATAAAGCCAAAGATGGGTGAATATTAAGAGAATAATAGTCCTCTTTTTTTCTTTCATCCGTATTTTTTTGAGGGGTGAGGCAGATGGATGTTATCAGGGCTTTAAATCAATCCCATTTTCTATGAAGTTAGAAAGTAGTCATTCTGATTTTTTTCCACAGGTTGTTTTGCAGCATTCGTACACATATTCATTATAGCCCCCTCCCAAAGAACTGAAAATCAAATGTCATGTCTAGGGGTGACACCTTTAGAATCAGCCTGGTTTTGAATCCCAGGTCGGCACTTCTTAGTTTCATAGTTTGGGCAAGAATGCCTGTAATCCTCAGTTTCCTCATCTGTAAAATAGAGATAACAGCAGTACCCGCTGCCTAGGGCTACCGTAAGGATTAAGTGAGATGACACACGTCCATGTCCAGCACGTGGTGTTCAGTCAGTCTTAGCTTCTAAGGGCAGGAGAGCAGCAACAGCGGTTACGGGGGTGGTTATGTTCTTTCTCGTCAGACCTGTGGGAGGATTTATGTCCCAGTTTTCGGTTTACAACATACGTTTGCTGCGGCGGTATCCCACACCTGAGGGGAAGAGTCCAAGTCTGTATCAAATGCATTTCTACATTTATTGAGTGTAATAAGCACACCGCGCTGCTCTCCAGGATGTCCGAGTTCAGAGGGAGAAGCAGGGACATAGCGAATGGTTGCAGTAAAATCCTGCCCGTGCTCTCCTGCAGTTTTGCTGGCCCCAGCAGGGTGAGGGCTCCCAGAGGAGGGGCACAGGGGCTGGAAGCTGAACGCTGAGTTTGTATGAACATGTGGGCATCTTGGAGGCCTGACAATTCATTCATGCACTTTGGAAAGATGAGGTGAGGCATTAGACAGTCATCTGCCATAAGCAGAGAAAAAGTCATTTTTATCAACTGTCTTGTCCATTTGAGAAAGATTTTCAACAAGGGTTAAAACTTGGTAGGTAAGAAGGGTCTTGAATGTGATAAATGCCCCTTTGGAGGCATCACAAGTTGGCGAAGGGTTTACCGTAGCTTCTGCTAGGAGCTTTTACTTTTGAAGAATGGCAAGGAGTTGAAATCCAGCAAGTCTCTCTTCTGCACACCCTTTCCCCAAGTCCCTGCCAAGTAACAGGACAAAGATGGATCGTGTTCCCCTTCTGCCCTGGCAGGCCAGCCCCTCCAGCATGGGTGTGAGAGGTCTGCTGTCCAGGCACTGTAGACTGTAGTTCCATGTGGACAGGCGACCACCAGGCGTGAGTACGTGATTGCTACAGAGAACCTGGAACTTTATAAGAAAGCCTTTCTTAGTCTTTCACTGAGCTGATGACACTCATGTACTTGACGTGAACCTTAGCAGATGCAGTGGAATGCTCTGCCACCTTTAAAAATCTGGTTTTTGAAGACCGTTTAATGGCACGCAAAAACCATTCATGATTTAATGTTGCATGAAAAAGCAACTCATGAAACTGCACTTAAATATCATTCTAATTTTGTTTTTAAATTCACATAAATATTCATATAGCTTATAAAAGTATTTGTGGATATATACAAATGTAAAAGGAAAAGAAACCAAAATCTAGCAGTGGCTATATCCCAGCAGTAGAATTTTGCAGGTGATTTCTAATTTTCTTCTTTACATATTTTCAAAAATTTCTACATGTACCCCTGTTATATTTAGAGAGAAATATTAATTTCATGATTCTTTTAGTTAGCTGGAATTAGCCCTAAAGAAACTATCTGCATTTTATCCAGTTGCTGTGTCAGCCCTGGACTAGATAGGCATCTTAGCAGAATGCCTAATATTTATTTCTTAAATGCTGAAGACCTGTGATTGGGCAGTATTTGTTTCTATAAATATAATCTATCAAGACTTAATCTCTGACTTGTACTTGAGAGAACTAAGTAGGTAGAGCTAAGGAATGTCAATGAATTCTGTGAATATGGCCAGAATATTCTCAGTTATTTTTGCCTCAAGACGTGGGTGAAGCAAGTGGTAGATGAAACCTACCCTGCCTCTTAAAAAACAAGATGTACAAGCAAAATACAGCCAGAGGAGAAATGTGGCTTCTTTCTGGAAGCCCCACCATAGACCCGTATTGAAAACACTTTCCTTTATCTTTAGGCCCAAAGGGCGTGCCCTGCACTGGTTCAGCATTTGTTCAGCCAGGATCTACCTGTGGAGAGAAGATAGAGGGGAAGAATGCGCTGTGGCCATCCACAGGCACCCGTATCTTACCCTTGGGGTGCAAGTCCTCTTATCTTAGGGACCTACAGGGCAGCGTCCTTTTTTCAGTTCCTCCAACATTTATTGAGCACCTGATATGTCCTAAGCCCTAGAGACGCAGTCAAATGAGAGGAGAGCCCTCAAGGAGCTCAGCCGGCCTGGGGATTTGGACCTATAAAGAGAAAATCCTAATAAATTCTTTACAGTCAGTGGAGCTGTGCCCACCTGAGGAGGGGCACCTGGCACAGCCTGGGGTGTCGGGGAAGGGGATTCAGAGCAGGCTCCTGGAAGACGTAATGCCCCAGGTGCATCTTCAAGGTTGAGCAGTAACTCACCAGGCAAACGGAGAGGTGGGGAACGGGCATATTGTTAAGAATAAAAGCCATTTAATAATAGACAAAATACTTGGCCATTTAGAATAGTTTTGGGGTGCGTGTTGCTTTGAGGACATCCCCTGTGGTGGAAGCCAGCCCCGTGGTCACTGCACCTCTGTGCACTGGCTGGTGGATTGTTGAGACCTGCAGTCCAGCCTTTGGGGAATGTGCTACTATTTAACATGGCATCAGCTGTACATACATCTCTAAACTGAAGCCGTTGTTGGTTGGGTAAAAGACAGACAACAGCGTCTAATCAGAGAACCCTGGAGCTCCCAGGTGGAGAGGGACCTAAATGTCACCGGGACCAGACCCCCTCTCAGTGTCATCTCCTCAGTGGCAGTGATAGGTACAGAGGCAGGCAGCGCAGGGCATACTTAGCCCATGCAGGTGATCCAGGCGTGGTCTTTACTCACTGACACTGGTGTAGTAGACCTCTGAGGCTCCTCTTAACACCCCAGGCTTCTTTGCACAGATACAGCCCTTTTTTCCTTGAATGTCTGTTTGCACCCTCTTCAGGTGCGGATAGCCTCTGCCGACCTCACGAATTGCTTCTGCTGGCCCCCAGGAGCCAAAGGATACTCAGGTCCTGTAGCTTTCTGAGACTATGGAATACAATTATTTGTTCCTTCAATTTGAGTCACTAAAATGTGGTGTTTTTTTGGTTTTTTGTTTTTTTTTATTGCTAATGGAAAGTGCCTGCAGACAGATCAGAATGGTCCACGTGTAAACAGCAGCCTCCCAGCCTAAGCCAGCAGGGCCTCTCTCCCTGTGGTGTCCCCTCTCTCCTCAGCACACTTCCTTTTTTGTCACTTTCACCAGATGATGTGAGACTCGTGTCTGATGTACCTTGTCAGCCATTTTTTCAGTAATGGGTTAAACAAAATAAGCTGTCGAATAAATGTTTAAGTGAACAAACAACCACCATTTATACTATGCCTCCTTCCATAAAGGACTTAAGGCAGCCTACATGAATAGATATGTTAAATCTGAAAATATAGATAGATACACATAGATCTGAAGTAGGGAAAATACACACTAAAAGGAAGATCAAGACCCAGGGGAAAGTTTTAACATCAACCTGCAAACCACAGAATTCTACATAGTTACTAGAACTGAGCCACAGATTTGGCTCTGAGCTTCCTGGAGGTCAAGGCAAGTAGGAAAACACAGTCATTACATGCTTGATATTTCTTGGGTGAGTATACCCCATCCTCTCAGAAGACAAAACTTCAATGAGAGTGATTCTGAAAGAACTTTTCTTTTTAATTGAAGCATAGTTGATTTACAGTGTTTCCAGTGTACAGCAAAGTGATTCAGTTATATATATATATATACATATATATCTATTCTTTTTCATATTCTTTTCCATTATAGGTTATTACAAGATATTGAATATAGCTCCCTGTGCTATATAGTAGGTCCTTGTTGTTTATCTATTTTATATATAGTAGCGTGTATCTGTTAATCCCAAATTACCAACTTATCCCTCCTTCCCCCTTTGGTAACCATAATTTTGTTTTCTATGTCTGTGAGTCTATTTCTGTTTTGTAAATAAGTTCATTTGTATCATTTTTTTAGATTCCACATATAAGTGATATCATATGATATTTGTCTTTCTCTGTCTGACTGCACTTAGTATGATAATTTCCAGGTCCATCCATGTTGCTGCAAATGGCATTATTTCATTCTTTTTTATGGCTGAGTTATATTCCATTGTATATATGTACCACATCTTTAACCATTCATCTCTCAATGGACATTTGGGTTGCTTCCATGTCTTGGCTATTGTAATAGTACTGCTATGAACATTGGGATGCATGTAACTTTTCAAATAAGGGTTCTCGTCTTTTCCAGATATATGCCCAGGAGTGGGATTGCTGGATCATATGGTAACTATATTTTTAGTTTTTGTAAGGAACCTCCATACTGTTCTCCATAGTGGCTGCACCAATTTACATTCCCACCAACAGTGTAGAAGGGTTCCTTTTTTTCCACAGCCTCTCCAGCATTTATTATTTGTGGACTTTTTGTTGATGGCCATTCTGACTGGTGTGAGGTGGTACCTCATTGTAGTTTTGATTTGCATTTGTCTAATAATTAGCAATGTTGAACATCTTTTCATGTGCCTGTTCGCCATCTGTATGTCTTCTTTGGAGAAATGTCTGTTTAGGTCTTCTGCCCATTTTTTGATTGGGTTGTTTGTGGTTTTTTTGACACTGAGCTGTATGAGCTGTTTGTATATTTTGGAATTAATCCCTTGTTGGTCACACTGTTTGCAAATTTTTCTCCCATTCCATAGGTTGTCTTTTAGTTTTGTTTATGGTTTCCTGTGCTGTGCAAAGGCTTTTAAGTTTAATTAGTCCCATTTGTTACTTTTGCTTTTGTTTCCATTACTCTAGGAGATGGACCCCCCCCCCCCAAAAAATTGCTGCGATTTATGTCAAAGAGTGTTCTGCCCGTGTCTTCCTCTAGGAATTTTATAGTATCTAGGAGTTTATAGTACACCAGTCTTAACATTTAGGTCTTTAACCCGTTTTGAGTTTATTTGTGTATATGGTGTTAGAGAATGTTCTAATTTCATTCTTTTATGTGTAGCTGTCCAGTTTTCCCAGCACCACTTACTGAAAAAAGACTGTCCTTTCTCCATTGTATATTCTTGCCTCTTGTTGTAGATTAATTGACAAGTGTGTGGGTTTATTTCTGGACTCTCTATTCTGTTCCATTGTCCTATGTATCTGTTTTGTGCCAGTACCATACTGTTTTGATTACTGTAGCTTGTCATATAGTCTGAAGTCAGGAAGCCTGATTCCTCCAGCTCTGTTCTTCTTTCTCTATTTTTTTTGTATTGGCTATTTGGGGTGTTTGGTGTTTCCACAGAAATTTAATTTTTTTTTCCAGTTCTGTGAAAAATGCCATTGGTAATTTGATAGGGATTGCATTGAATCTGTAGATTGCTTTGGGAGGTATGGTCATTTTAACAATATTGATTCTTCCAATCCAAGAACATGGTATATCTTTCAATCTTTTTGTGTCATCTTCAATTTCTTTCATCAGCATCTTACAGTTTTTGGAGTACAGGTGTTTTGTCTCCTTAGGTAGGTTTATTTCTAGGTTTTTGGGGGGTTTTTTTGATGCGATGGTGAAAGAACTTTTTGTCCTGGGTCTCCAGGAGGGGATATTGTGTGATGGTGTCTTCACCAACATTCATATGCTGAATCTCCAAAACACAAGATGGTTCCTCAGAGGGTCCTTCAGTGAAAGTGGAGGCAGAACACCAACAGACTCATGAAAGCAATAAGGCAGGACAGCCCAGTGGCACAAAACACTGTCTTATCTAAAGTCAGATCTGGGTTTGAATACTGGCTCTGCCCCTGACTAGCTGTGTGAACTTGGCCAAGTTAATCAATCTCACTAATCATGAGTTTCTCACACATAAAATGGGGATGATAATTCCTCCTCTACAAGGTGGTTGTGAGGATTAGATAATCCACGTCAGGCCCTTAGCTGGTCTCTGGGGTGTAGTTACCAATGTCATGTGGTAGTTGCTGCTACCACTGCTTTATCATCTGTATGAGAGGAAGTAGAATGTGGTTCAAGTTGACAGGTGGTCCGATTTGGTGCAGGGATCAAACCTAGCACAGCTACAAGGGTGGACTGACTGCATGTCCATAAGCTAATGTCCACATAGAACATTTTCCAGCTGGGTTTGATAGAAATTGGACAGAAGAGTCAACTCTTTGCTCTGGACTTGGAGTAGAGGCATTAGGTTTCCAGGTTAAAGGAAGAACTGAGTATTCTAAAATTCAGCTGAGCAGATGCTAGAATTGACATCCAATACAAAAACTGATCAAATGGATGGCCAGCCCCACTAGTACATGGGGGTGAGCCGTGGAAACACCAGAAAACAGGGCCTGGATTTTGCGTGGAAAACAGTTCCCAACCCTCTCTGCCAAAGAAGGAAAAGGCAGATGATGGATAAAGAATAAGATTATTTTGAGCTAGAAGATTTTCTCTTATTTTTAATGCTCAAAATGCAAAAGCTTATTATTTTTTATGATTGTAAAATTATTCATCATTTGAATAAAGTTCAAAACATACAAAGAAGTATAAAGAAGAGAAAATTTGTCCATGGTCTTAACACTTAGTGATAACCACTAGTAACGTTTTGATATATACTGTTTTCTATGCACATAGACAGATACCATCTACGTACGTATACATAATTTTTACTGAGTCTTTTAACCAGTTTTTTAAATGCCTCCATTTTCATTTTAAATGGCTGCCTAGTATCTCACTGTGTAGATCTATGTAGTATACTTAATCAGTTCCCTATTAGGGGGAAATTTTTAAACTACGATGAATATTCTTGCAAATATGCCATTGAACCCTTGAGCCCAAAAGATTTTCAAACCAGGAGTTTCCAACACAGAAAAATCCTAGTGATGTGCCAATTAATATAAATTAATTACCTGGGTGCCCAGAGTTTTTCCTAGGGGACAGATTGCCTAAAGCCTATGCTTCAGTTATTCTAATACCAAAATGATGAGTGTGCCGGGTACAGCCTCAGTGACTAGGATGCAGGAGGACAATGGGGGACACCTCTTTGTCTCATCATGAGCCCCCTCTCCCTGACATCATTCAGGGAGCAATTCCTGGACATCTGTTAGAAGCCAGGCACTAGGGACTCAGCCCCTGACACAAGGAAGTAGCTCAGTAAATATCCGTGGTGATTGATGTTCAACTGCCAATCCTGACTGCCTTAAGAAGCTCACAGTAAATACAGGCTGGCCTGCAGATCAATCTAGTTTGCATAGAAAAACAAGTTTGCATCCCTGGATTACATTTAGAATCTATCCTTAAAATATGATCGTCCTGCAAATACCTCTAATGTAGCAATTCTTAATCCACAGATCAAAATCCCAGGGGGAGAAGGGAAGGGCTTTGGAGATTGTAATGTGCCCCCATTGAATTGGGATTCCCTGCCTGCACCCTAAAGAGCCTCCATTGGAGAGGGAGTGTTGCCTTTCCTCCCTCACATCACCCCTCATCATGGGAGGAGCAGGGCCACCAGCTGAGAATCCCTGTGCTAAGGGTTCACATCAAATCATAAAGAACACCCTCTGCCTGGAGACTGGTCCAGGCATGAGACCCTCACCGCAGCCAAGATGCATCCACCACCCAGGAGCTTCTGTATTTAATGTTTTTAAGTTGGTTTTCTTTTTTTTAGCAGTTTGCAGAAGTCTTCTATTTTTTTTTTTATTGAAATATAGTTGATTTACAATGTTGTGTTAGTTTCTGGTGTACAGCAAAGTGATTCAGTTATACATATTTTTTTCATTATAGTTCATTACCAGATATTCAGTATAGTTCCCTGTGCTATACAGTAGGTCCTTGTTGTTTATGTTTTATATATAGTAGTGTGTATCTGTTAATCCCAAATTCCTAATTTATCCCTCCCCCTCCTTCCCCTTTTGGTGACCATAAGTTTGTTTTCTTTGTCTGTGAGTCTGTTTCTGTTTTGTAACTAAGTTCATTTGTATCATATTTTAGATTCCACATATAAGTGATATCATATGGTATTTGTCTTTCTCTGATTTCACATAGTATGATAAGCTCTAGGTCCATCCATGTTGCTGCAGATGGAATTATTTCATTCTTTTTTATGGCTGAGTAGTATTCCATTGTATATATAAACACCACATTTTCTTTATCCTTTCATCTATTGATGGACATTTAGGTTGCTTCCATATCTTGGCCATTGAAAATAGTGCTGCTATGAACATTGGGGTGCATGTATCTTTTCAAATTAGAGTTTTCTCCAGATATATGCCCAGCAGTGAGATTGCTGGATCACATAGTAACTCTGTTTTTAGTTTTTTAAGGAACCTCCGTACTGTTTTCCATAGCGGCTGCACCAATTTACATTCTCACCAACGGTGTAGGAGGGTTCCCTTTTCTCCACACCCTCTGCAGCATTTATTCTTTGTAGACTTTTAATGATAGCAATTCTGACCAGTTTGAGGTGGTAACCTCATGGTAGTTTTGATTTGCATTTCTCTAATAATTAGTGATGTTGAGCATCTTTCACGTGCCTACTGGCCATCTGTATGTATTCTTTAGAGAAATGTCTATTTAGGTCTGCCGAAGTCTTTTTTTTTCCATCATTTTTTTTCAATAGATCTTTATTGGAGTATAATTGCTTCACAATACTGGGCTAGTTTCTGTTGTATACCAAAGTGAATCAGCCATATGCCCCCATATCTCCTCCCTCTTGAACCTCCCTCCCATCCTCCCTATCCCAACCCTCTAGGTCATTGCAAAGCACTGAGCTGATCTCCCTGTACTATGCTACTGCTTTCTACTAGCTAACAATTTTACATTCGGTAGTGTATATATGTCAATGCTACTCTCACTTCACCACAGCTTCCCCCTCCCACCCCATGTCCTCAATTCCATTCTCTATGTCTACATCTTTATTCCTGCCCTGCAACTAGGTTCATCAGTACCTTTTTTTTTTTTTAGATTGCATATATATGCATTAGCATACGATATTTGCTTTTCTCTTTCTGACTTACTTCACTCTGTATGACAGACTCTTAGGTCCATCCACCTCACTACAAATAACTCAATTTCTTTTTATGGCTGAGTAATATTCCATTGTATATATGTGCCACATCTTCTTTATCCATTCATCTGTTGATGGACACTTAGGTTGCTTCCATGTCCTGGCTATTGTTAATAGAGCTGCAATGAACACTGGGGTACATGACTCTTTCTGAATTATGGTTTTCTCAGGGTATATGCCCAGTAGTGGGATTGCCGGGTCGTATGGTAATTCTATTTTTAGTTCTTTAAGGACCCTCCATACTGTTCTCCATAGTGGCTGTATCAATTTACATTCTCACCAACAGTGCAAGAGGGTTCCCTTTTCTCCACACCCTTTCCAGCATTTATTGTTTCTAGATTTTTTGATAATGGCCATTCTGACCGGCATGAGGTGATACCTCATTATAGTTTTGATTTGCATTTCTCTAATAATTAGTGGTGTTGAGTCTTTTTATCTTAAGTATAATTCTAAGGCACAGTGATCAAGAGCACAGCCTCTCAGAACACCTGGATTCACATCCCAGCTCAGCCAGGTGCTGGCCTCGTGAACAAGTTATTTAACCTTCCTGAGCTTAATTCTCTCACATGCAAAACAAGGATGATAATGGCCCTGCAGCTGTTTAATATGATAACTCCCACAGGGTTTGTTAGGATTAAATGAGATAGTCCATGTGCAACATGGCAAACAGTAAATAATAAATGTTGGCTGGTATTGTCATTAGGGTAAATGTTATTATGAATGATTCTCAAAATAATCCAGTCAGGTGGATACTGCATGTGTTATTATCCCCATTTTAAAAGAAACAAACAAAAAATAACTGAGGCTCAGAGCATACTCTTCCCAGTAACTGCCCCCCACACCAGCCCTGAGGACACATGCACACAGGCTTCCTTCTTTCATTGGTGGTCTGTGTAAGGTAGAAAATACTCAACGTCAATTGCCATGATAAGTGTGGTCCCAAAAAGAGACTCACGCTGGAAAGGCCAAGGCAGGTATTTGCCAACAAGCTAGGAGGGGCAGAAGGAGCCAGGGTCAGAGACAACCAGGTTACAGCATTTGAGGGATGAGAGGTAGTGAACATAAAGCTAAATGAGTTTGGATTTATGCCCGAGCAAGGTAGCAACCAGAGATGAGAGTGTGGTCATGCCAACTTGAAAGGACATTCCAGCTCTGTGGTTTGGGCTCGCATGTGAAGGGACTCCTTAGTGCTTACCGTGATGCTGTGACCAAAACGGGTCACAGGCATCAGCCACCTTCCCCGAGGTCGGGGCTGGGAGTGGAGGCTCCGACCTCCTGTGACTAGGTACTGTTGCTGTTGTTGTTTTTAATTTTATTGAAGTATAGTTGATTTACAATGTTGTATTAATTTCTGCTGTACAGCAAAGTGATTCCGTTATACATATATATATTCTTTTTCATATTCTTTTCCATTATGGTTTATCACAGGATTTTGAATATAGTTCCCTGTGCTATACAGTAGGACCTTGTTGTTTATCCATTCTCTATATAATAGTTTGCATCTGCTAACCCCAAACTCCCAATCCTTCCCTCCCCCACCCCCCTCCCCCTTGGCAACCACAAGTCTGTTCTCTATGTCTGTGAGTCTATTTCTGTTTCACAGATAGGTTCATTTGTGTCCTATTTTAGATTCCACATATAAATGATGTATGATATTTTTCTCTTTCTGACTTACTTCACTTAGTATGATAATCTCTAGGTCCATCCATATTGCTGCAAATGGCATTATTTCACTCCTTTTTATGGCTGAGTAATATTCCATTGTATTGATGTATATGTACCACATCTTCTTTATCCATTCATCTGTCAGTGGACATTTAGGTTGTTTCCATATCTTGGCTATTGTGAATAGTGCTGCTATGAACATAAGGGTGCATATATCTTTTCAAATTATAGTTTTGTCTGGATATATGCCCAGGAGTGGGGTTGCTGGATCATATCATATGGCAACTCTATTTTTAGGGTTTTTTTAATTGAAGAATAATTGATTTACAATGTGTTAACTACTACTATACAACAAAGTGATTCAGTAATACATATATATATACACATTCTTTTTTTATATTTTTTTCCCTTATGGTTTATCATAGGATATTTTTTTAATATTTACTTTTTTATTTATTTTGGCTGCGCCAGGTCTTAGTTGCAGCATGCAGGACCTTTGCTGAAGCATGTGGGCTGCTTTTTTTTTTTTTTTTTAATATTTATTTATTTGGTTGCACCAGGTCTTAGTTGCGGTAGGCGGGCTCCTTAATTGTGGCATGCATGCGGGATCTAGTTCCCTGACCAGGGATTGAACTTGGGCCCCCTGCATTGAGAGTGTGGAGTCTTACCCACTGGACCACCAGGGAAGTCCCTATCATAAAATATTGAATATAGTTCTCTGTGCTATACAGTAGGACCTTGTTGTTTATCCATTCTGTATATTAAAGCTTATATCTGCTAACTGCGACCTCCCATTCCATCCCTCCCCCAACCCCTTCCCCCTTGGCAACCATCAGTCTGTTCTCTATGTCTGTGATTCTGTTTCATAGATAGGTTCATTTGTGTCATGTTTTAGCTTCCACATTTAAGTGATACCATATGGTATTTGTCTTTGTCTTTCTGACTTAACTTCACTTAGTATGAGCTCTAGGTTCACCCATGTTTCTACAAATGGCATTATTTCATTCCTTTTTATGGCTGAGTAGTATTCCATTGTATATATGTACCACATATTCTTTATCCATTCATCTGTCAATGGACATTTAGGTTGTTTCCATATCTTGGCTATTGTGAATAGTGCTGCTATGAACATTGGGGTGCATGTATTTTTTTTTTTTTTTTTAGCTGTGTTGGGTCTTCGTTTCTGTGCAAGGGCTTTCTCCAGTTGTGGTGAGCGGGGGCCACTCTTCATTGCGGTGTGCGGGCCTCTCACTGTCGCGGCCTCTCCTGTTGCGGAGCACAGGCTCCAGACGCGCAGGCTCAGTAGTTGTGGCCCACGGGCCCAGTCGCTCCGTGGCATGTGGGACCCTCCCAGACCAGGGCATGAACCCGCGCCCCCTGCATTGGCAGGCAGACTCCCGACCACCGCGCCACCAGGGAAGCCCGCATGTATCTTTTTGAATTATAGTTTTGTCCGTATATATGCCCAGGAGTGGGATTGCTGGATCATATGGTAGCTCTGTTTTTAGTTTCTTAAGGAACCTCCATACTGTTCTCCATAGTGGCTGTACCAATTTACATTCCCATCAACAGTGTAGGAGGGTTCCTTTTTCTCCACACCCTCTCCAGCATTGTTATTTGTAGACTTTTTAATGATGACCATTCTGACCTCTGTCAGGTGGTACCTCGTTGTAGTTTTGATTTGCATTTCTTTAATAATTAGCGATTTTGAGCATCTTTTCACATGCCTATTGGCCACCTGTATGTTGTCTTTGGAGAAATGTCTATTTAGGTGTTCCGCCCACTTTTCGATTGAATTGTTCGTTTTTTTGTTATTGAGTTGTATGAGAAGTTTGTATATTTTGGAAATTAAGCCCTTATTGGTCACATCATTTGCAAATATTTTCTCCCAGTCTGTAGGTTATCTTTTTGTTTTGTGTATGGTTTCCTTTGCTGTGCAAAACCTTATAAGTTTGATTAGGTCCCATTTGTTTATCTTTGCTTTTATTTCTATTGCCTTGGGAGACTGACCTAAGAAAACATTGGTACAATTTATGTCAGAGAATGTTTTGCCTATGTTCTCTTCTAGGAGTTTTATGGTGTCATGTCTTATATACAAGTCTTTGTGTATAATGTGAGGGTGTGTTCTAATTTCATTGATTTGCATGCTGTTGTCCAACTTTCCCAATACTACTCGCTGAAGATACTGTCTTTTCCCCATTGTATATTCTTGCCTCCTTGAAGATTAATTGACCATAGGTATATGGGTTTATTTCTGGGCTCTCTGTTCTGTTCATTGATCCATATGTCTATTTTTGTGCCAGTACCACACTGTTTTGATTACTGTAGCTTTGTAGTATTGCCTAAAGAGTTGGGAGGGTTATGCCTCCTGTTTTGGCAATTCTGAGTCTTTTATGGTTCCGTATAAATTTTAGGATTATTTGTTTCTAGTTCTGTGAAAAATGTCATGGGTAATTTGATAAGGATCACATTAAATCTGTAGATTGCTTTGGGCAGTATGGCCACTTTAACAAGATTAATTCTTCCAATCCAAGAGTATGGGATGTCTTTCCATTTCTTTGAATCACCTTCAATTTCATTTATTAATGTTTTGTAGTTCTCAGCATATAAGTCTTTCACCTCCTTGGTGAGGTTTATTCCTAAGTCTTTTTTGATGCAATTTTAAGAGACTGTTTACATTCCTTTTCTGACATCTCCTTGTTAGTGTAAAGAAATGCAACCGATTTCTGTATGTTGATCCTGTATCCTGCTACCTTGCTGAATTTGTACTACTACTGTTCTAGTAGTTTTTGTGTGGAATCTTTAGGGTTTTCTATATATAGTATCATGTCATCTGCATATAAGGACAATTTTACCTCTTCCCTACCAATTTGGATACCTTTTATTTCTTTTTCTTGTCTGATTGCTGTGCCTAGGACTTCCAATACTATGTTGAATAGAAGTGGTGAGAGTGGGCATCCTTGTTCCAGATTTTAGCAGGAAGGCTTTCAGATTTTCACCACTGAGTATTATATTGGCCATGGGTTTGTCATAAATAGCTTTTATTATGTTGAGATATGTTCCCTCTATACCCACTTTTGTAAGAGTTTTTATCATAAATGGATGTTGAATTTTATCAAATGCTTTTTCTGCATCTGTTGAGATAACCGTGTGGTTTTTACCTTTTCTTTTGTTGATGTGGTATATCACATTGATTTGTGTATGTTGAAGTATCCTTGTGATCCTGGGATGAATCCACCTTGGTCATGGTGTATAATCTTTATGTTTTGTTGGATTCAGTTTGCTAATTGTGACCAGCTTGCAGGCTGATGGTTCCTCTTCCACCACCTGAATGAGGGTCCAGCCAGCCTGCCTTAGCACTGCATGGTATTCCAGTTATCTATTGCTGCTTACTTAGCAAACCACCCCAAAACTTAGTGCTGTAAAATGACATCCACTTTATCATGTTTACAATTCTGAGAGTCAGGAATTTGGGCAGAGCACGGCAGTTCTGCTCTTCTGCTCCACAATATCTGGGGCCTCCACTAGGTAACTCAGATGACTGCAGATGCTGGGATGGCTTGACTGGGGCCATCTGTCTGGGGCCTTGGTCCTCTGTGTGGCATCTCCTGGAGCTTGAATGTCCAGTATCACTCCTTCGCTTCATATCTGGAGCCTGGGCTGGGGTGGCTGCAACTGCTGTTTCTCTCCAGGCAGCCTCTTCCCCTGGCCAGCTTGGACATACTCACAACATGGTGATCTCAGGGAGGTCAGACTTTTTATATGTGGCTGGTTTCCCTCAGAGTGAATGTTCCATGAGGCCAAGGTGGAAGCTGTGAGACCTCTCACAATCTAATCTCAGAAGTCCCAGCATGTCACTTCTGCACATTCTGTTAGTTGAGAAAGTCAGTATAACCAGTCCAGATTCAAGGAGGTGGAGGAACAGACTAGCCCTCTCAACAACCCCCTCTCACACCATGGCGTGAGGGAAGGGGAAGAGTGATGGCTGCCACCTTGGAGACAAGCTACCCACCTGGGAGGGTAAGAACATAGACTTTTTTTTTTTTTTTTGAAGTATAGTTGATTTACAGTGCTTCAGGATTTCAGCACAGTGATTCAGTTTCATATATATATGTGTGTGTGTGTGTGTGTGTATATGTATATGTATATTTGGTTTGAGTATAATTAAGATACAGTGGATTGGCAGAGTTGATACAAAGTTAAGAGATTCACTTCTAGTCAGTAAGTTAACAACCTAGGCACCTGCACATATATATATATATATATATACACACACACACACGTATATAATGTTCTTTTTCAGATTCTTTTCCATTATAGGTTATTACAAGATGTTGAATATAGTTCCCTGTGCTATATAGTAGGACCTTGTTTTTCTTTGTCTTATGTATAGTAGTGTGTATCTGTTAATCTCAAACTCTTAATTTATCCCTCCCCCCCTTCTCCTTTGGTAATTTTTTTAAATTAATTAATTTGTGTATTTTTGGCTGTGTTGGGTCTTTGCTGCTGCGTGCGGGCTTTCTTTAGTTGTGGCGAGCGGGGGCTACTCTTCATTGCGGTGCACGGGCTTCTCATTGGGGGGGGCTTCTCTTGTTGCGGAGCACAGGCTCTAGGTGCATGGGCTTAGTTGCTCCGCAGCATGTGGGATCTTCCCAGACCACGGCTTAAACCCATGTCCCCTGCACTGGCAAGAGGATTCTCAACCACTGTGCCACCAGGGAAGCCCCATTTTGGTAACCTTAAGTTTTCTATATCTGTGAGTCTACTTCTGTTTTATAAATAAGTTCATTTGTATCATTTTTTAAGATTCCACATGTAAGTGATATCATATATTTGTCTTTCTCTGAATTACTTCACTTAATATGATTATCTCTAGGTCCATACATGTTTCTCCAAATGGAATTATTTCATTCCTTTTTATGACTAATATTCCATTATATATATACACACACACACATACATACACACACACCACTTCTTTATCCATTCATCTGTCAATGGACATTTAGGTTGCTTCCATGTTCCATGTCTTGGCTATTGTAAATAGTGCTGCTTTGAACATTGGGGTGCATGTATCTTTTTGAATTAGAGTTCTTAAGAACATAGACTTTTGTGTCACAAATATTGGTTCATACCACTGCTCTGTAACTTTCTAGCTCTGTGATGTCAGGTAAATTACTTAACCTCTCTGAGCCTCAATTTCCTCATCTATAAAATAAGGATAATGATATTCTACTACAGATGATTGTGGTAAGACTTAAATGAGATAAATCTAGTGCTTGGTACAATGCCTAATATCTACAAAGTCCTCACTTAATTGTAGCCATACTACCTATAGTGATAACTAGTAGTGTTATTACTCCAGCTTGCCCTTTAGATATTCATTCATTCACTCAGCAAACAAGCCTCTATTGTGTGCCTACTGTGTGCCAGGCACAGTCTCTGGCCCTGGCCTCCCACAGTTGTAAAGACGATGATATGTTGTAAGCAGAAACTAAGTGGGCTTTCAGGCTTTCTGAGCAGCGTCCCTGGCTCTTCAGTGCCAGGCAGCATCTCTGGGGTCAGCAAGCCTGGCTCAAAGGAGGAAGCAAGGGCTTGTCACCTAAGCCTCTCTGATCAGATCATTTTTGGCCCTTTCCTATAGTGTCTTCCGCTCTCACAGTAACTCTCCTCCCATTTTAAGTAGTGGGGATATTACTAAGGAGAGGCTGGAGAAATGAACCCTCCTTCCCATTCAAACATGTGTCCTCAGGTCCCATCTGATGAGGATCTGCGCCCCTCAAGGGCCCCGGTACTTTGGTAACACAGGACTCCTCGTGCAAAGCCCCATCAGCAACCAGCTGCTCCTTGTGGGCTGTCACTGGCATCCAGAATTGAAGCCTCAAACACCGAGGTGACAGAAAGTGTAGGAACGGTAACAATGTCCAACTCTTTACAGATCATAAAAGAACTCTTAAAATGCGGCATTCTACATGAAACGAAAAGCAAGACGTCATGGAGAAAAAATGCAAGCCAAACTAGGAAAAGCTGCTTGGCAGGAAACCTCACAGTCTGGTCTGGTCTCTGTGTCTTACCTCAGCAGTTTCCTAACACCAGGAACTTCTTTACAATGAAAGGGCAGAGCTTCTAACCCAGAAGCTTCCAAAAACCTTTAGCCTTCCCATCAAAATCTTGTGAAAATCTCACCTGCTCAAATGAGCATCTTTGGCTTTCATTTGAAGACACTGGAACTTTAAGTAAATCTCACTTTCAGGAACTTGTTTCTAGGTTAACGATAAAGGAATTCACACTCATTAAGCACCTTTGTTCCGGCATCAAAAAGCAACATGTTACAGAACCGCTGCATCTGCCATCTTTCCCTTAGTCCAGTTGCCCACCCAGAGCATGAATATCTGCTACGTGTCCCTGACAGATAGCCACTATCTCCACAGCACTTGTGGAAAAGACAAGAGTCTGGACTTCATGGGGACAGCCAAAGCCCAAAGCCCCAGGCCCCCTTTCCAGGGGACCCATTGCACACCAGGCAATGGGCAACACTGGTGGTGACACGAGTGCCAAGTGTAGGCATTGAGGGTTCAGCCCTCCTGGTGCAGCCACGGCGGGAGCTGTCCGCCAGCCCTCCACTGTCACTTGTCGGTGCGTTACTAATTTCCTAGTCTGACGCATGCTTGGAGGCAAACTCGGGCCCCGAGCTCCTTGCGGGAAGTGCTCAGCTGGCTGTGCAAGGCTGGGTCTCCAGTAAGCACACGTCTGTCTTGAGGGGCCACGGCTTCTTAACAAGTAGCTCAGAGGAGAGGACACATCCTCTGTCAGACCAGTTCTCACACTCAGGGCGTTTCCCCCCTGGCTTGGGCCTAAACCCCGGCAGTCCGGCGTGGATCTGAAATCTGGTCCATCTGGAGACCCAAGGGCCTCTTCCACACGAGCCCCGACAGCCATCCCGCGTCTCCCTCCATCTTCGTCAAGTGAGAACGGTCCTCAGCGGATCTCCCCAGAAGCATGGGAATCGAGATGTTCTGTGTGCTTGACTGGGGCGGAGGGAGCAGGGGTGCAACATCAGCAAACGCAATGGCTGTGGTTTTGAGGAAAAACCACATAGACTTTCTAGGGGCGTTCATGAGCATGGAAACGTGGGACAGACCACGCCAGCTCTCAGTGGTGCAGTGGTTTTAAGAAAGCTCTCTGTGACCCACAGGCATCCAGCTCTTTGATGCGCTGTGACCTCAGGGTCTTGTGAAGACCCTGCTTCTGTGGGGTCAATGTCCTGTTTTCTCAGTGACAGCAGACAGGGTGGGACTGCGCTCAGAAGAGAAGGCAGAAATGAAGTACGAATCTGGAGACGCGAAGCTAGACGTCTTGCGGGGAGTGATTGAAGGTCCGAAGGAAAGAACTTCTCTCCCAGACAGACACTGCTTGGCATGGCATTCGAGCCTGACAGGATCTCCTGTCTCTTGCTGATTTGATGATAAAATATGGAGTGGACCCACAGGGAGAGCAAACGCCTCAAGAAAGAGATGGATAATTGGCTCTGTTTGCATGCTCGCTGCTGTGAGTGTGAGACGCCACGCCAGCATGACTAATGCCTCTCCCCTCTGCCTGAATTAGATTTTGATTGTGTCTCAGAGATGTTCACTGAATCACAGATGTTGGAGGTGAAAAGACCCCCAACTTCTCAGTAACACTCCTGTGGAGTGTGTGGGATCCTCCCCCCAGGCTGAGGGACCAGAGTGACCCCTTCCCTTCCGAGGCCTGGGAGCAAAGCGGCCACCCCGGCTGGAGCGGGCTCTGGGGTCCCGGTGCAGGCTACTCAGCGTGGCTGTAAGCAAGTGCATCGCGTCAGTAACTGGTGCCTCGTACAGACCCTAAATTGGACCCACAGTGTCCTGTTGGTCAGATTTCCCCTGGCTCTCTGCCACGTCAGGTGGAACAGTTCAGGGTCCTTGCCGGTTC